>NC_073693.1:317946795-318153803 GCF_029784155.1 Uranotaenia lowii
TTAGCTAGAGCTCAAACTTTATGAACATTATAATCAAAAATTCAATCAGGGAAATAGCTTGTTCAGTGTCGGAAATTTAGTTGATAACAGAAATAAGCATACGGGCCACAGAAAGTAAACATTTTTATAATTTTTTTTCTATAACAACTGGCATGAATTTTCTTGCTTATATTTATAAACTGGCTCGAAAAACGCCACATTCACTTTTCTATATCTTAAAAGATGTAATTCAGGATGACTGTATAGCTCTATCCACACACGAAATACTCGATAGGCATCTCCGGCAACAGTTGAACTGAATTCCTTCTTTTATGATTTTTGGGCATTCCGGGGTTCCTCTCAGGCTCCCTTTCACTATGTTTAGGCTGAAGAATAAAAATTAGAACTACAGTTCTATAACTCAACTCTTTAAAATTTGAAAGAGCACATTATTCCTGTAGCTATAGATTTGTGCAAACAAAACCTTGTCAGAGTGTCATGTCTGTTTCTCTGTGTTTTTACTATGCAGTTAGAATTTCGATTTGCAACATCATTGTAAACGACATAATTTATCATTTCAGATACGACTTCATGATTGCTGGCAAGTTTTCGGCCAAGAAACCCGCAGGAAGACAATCATGACAATTTTGAATAGTATGTCAATAATTTCAATTACGTCGTTTTGCCATTTTTGTCAATTTAGTTAAGTTTTCGATTTTTTTTACTTTTTTCCAATTCAGTTATCATTGACAAAAATTTAAAATAAAAATAAAACAAAAATTGACTAAACTAGCTAACTGGCAAAAATTTTAAAAATTAACTAATAAAAAACCTTACAAAATTTACATAAATGATAAAATAAACTACATGGACAAAATAAACATCAATGACAAAACTAATGAAATTGACAAAAATGACAACATTGACAAAAATCTAAAAATTGAAGAAACAGACAAAATTTATAAGAATAAAAACAACTTTGACAAAAGGCAAAAAATGTTAAAAATTATCAAATTGGCAAAATTAAAGTAAAAAATGAAAAAAGTGACAAAATTTACCAAAGGGAGATCGCAGCAATCCTTGCTCGAGACCGGACGTTGTTTTTTGTCGCTGCGTTTTTTGTCGTTTTCGTGTCTCGTGGTAGAAAATATGAAGGGCATAAATATGTGATTGTTAATTCTGGTGTAGTATAAATGCTTTTTGTTCTACTTTAAAATGGAGTTTTGAAGAAAAATGTGTGTACAGTCCAGTCCTGAGATTATACAAGTGAAATTGAAGTGTTCCATCAATAAATTTTATCGTTTTACGATCTTCTGGATTGTTTTCCCGCCGAGCATTAAATGTCCCCATTGGAAACCGCCGGAAAAGTGTTAAATTGTGGTTCTATTAACAAGACTTTGAAAATCAAGTATACATAATTAGGATTGAAGTGTACACTGGCTGGTGAACCAGAGTCGGGACTTAAAACAGGCAACCGCCTTTGAATTTGAAATCGAGGAAGTGCAAGTTTTCATTAACAAAAGGGTGGTTTGGAAAACAACAAAATTGATTTGGAAAAGTGATTGTATGGTGGCATTAAACAGTTGTTCCTGAGGTACTGTGGAGGAGAGGGTCGAATCGCGCTAAATGTTCTGTCTACTCCATGACCAACGGATGAAGATTTATTTTTACTATCGGTCAAACTGCGACCGAAAATGAAGAATTTCCTGATGGCTGCGATTTTTTTTGGATAATTAAAAAAGGAGTAGTTCTGCTGCCCACGGGAATGGAGTTGTAAAAGTTTCCGTTAATAATCTTTAGCGGGGATTATCAAAGCTAAGTATAATTTTAACGATGTACAGATGACCAGAAATAAGAGTACACAAAAATCCAAAATTGTAAAAATTTTAGATTTGTAAATTGTATTTTAAGAAAGAAATTACAAGATTTTTATGCAAATTCATATTAGATTCTCAAACACAATTTGACCCTCATGTTTTGTGATTTTTGTGAACAAAATAACTTATTTTCAGCCGCCGAAGAATGATCAGAGCCATCTTATTCTTTTATCAACAAGGAGCACTTTTTAGCGTGCTTCCAACGCATTGCCCCTCGGAGCGTATGGTACTGGTGGTCCACGCTTCTTCTTATTCATTGTTCCTGACGTCTCTGCGTTCTCTGCTCCACAGTAGGCCCGGCCGGTTTATGTTTTCTATTATTTTAGTGTTTTATGTTTAAATAATGGAAAGTATGAACAAAAACAAGAAGAATAATAACAATCTTTTATTAATCTCCGGGAACAGACATAAGTTCTGGCTGTGGAAGTACGATTAGTGATTAGTGATTAGTGATTAGTGATTATCAAATTTTTAAATTTTTGTTATTTCTGTTTGCAAATTTTTCGTACATTTTTTTTTATGTAAATTCTTTATTTGAAGCGATCGTAAATTTTTGTTAAAAAATAAGTGTTTCTCCGGCGGTGTGTCTTGCATGTACCTTCTCATAACAAAATTTTGCACATCAATTTAAAAAAAAATAACAAGAGGAGCTTATTCCCTTTTAATTTAGATAATGCTTGTATCCAAAAGTAATGCTAGAAACCTACACCAACAACAACCTATCAATCGTTTTGCACAGGCTTTTCGATACGAAAGGCTTGCATTGCGCAAGGTGTGGAGAGTGGATGAGAAAAGGGAACGCCTGCAAGTTTCGCCCAATTAATCGGCCGTTTTTGTTTTGGTTTTGAAGTTACGCCCATTCATCCTACACGCAAAAACTAATAAGGCCGTTTTGTCACACACGGTTAACTCAGTTACGCCTCGAATAGAAAAATTCACTCCATTTTGAATAGGCGTAACTTCACGTTCCAACGAAAATGCATCAACAGGAAGTTTCGCCCAATTGAATTTTATCAATTTTTTGAAAGTTTTAAGTAATTTTAAGATGAAACCGCGTTTGATAGGTAAAGTGCAACCGCGTGCATCCGGATTGACCGTTAACTCGATTTGTTTACATTTGGCAGTTTCGCCCTTTTTAAATGCTACGCTAGAAATGAGTAGCTGGATTCTATTTCTATTCGAACGAAATTCTCTCCTGTCGTTCGTGCTTAGGAAAAAGCTTGCTGAGCACGAACGGCATGTGATAAGATTTGTAAATTGTGAAATGGTTTGCATCGTCCGTGTCCCCGTGTCTTGTTCTCTTTCTGAGAGCAAACTGTGCTTACGAGTTAAGCGTTGGGCGAAAGATGGGACTTACAATCGATTTTATTTTGTTTTTTTTTTTCAGTCATACGCAATACAGTTGCGCTGGTAGGTTAATGCCGGTGGTCTCAAATCGAATAATCGTCGAATAATTTTATGCAAATGGCGATGAAACATTGGGAACTAATGATTGGAGTAAAGGTGGAATTTCGGGTGAATAATGAACCTTAAAAGTGGCCTTTAATTTTTTTCAGTTTGTTTTAAAATCTATACAATCGAATTGTACTTGTCAAATAAAATGAAATGCGGGTAATATATAATCAAATCCCAATAAAAACTTTTCAGAATGAAAATCCTTCTCAAATTTGTCATGTACAATAGCCCTGTCCTTCTCATAGTTCCGAAGAACGAAGCTTATTTCCATCCAGCCAACATTCTGAAGGGAATCACTATCCGGAATAAATGTCATTTCGATTACTATCCGATGCTTGGTTTCGAATAGCGATTAATCATAAGAAAAAATCATAAAGCGATTCACGATCAGGCAACCAGTCGGCAGATCTTAAACTGGGCCCTCCGTGTAACCCGTCCGAGATTTTAGTGCAATGACCATAAACCAGTTTGGCGAAGGTTAGGTCAGTTACAGCAACAGCGCTGCTGAATTCAAGTGCCAACCTCTTGATAGCGAAGCGTACTAAGATCAAGTACCCAGCTACCTTTGCATTACTATGTAGACTCTATAAAGAGAGAAAAAGAGCAAACCATCTCATTCGATCCGAATTAGCTGACCACAGCTCCGCAACCTGGCGAAGTTCTTTAAGATTGTCTCGATTCTGAAAACGCCGCGAGGACATTACTGTCGTAAATTGATATACGACCTACTAGGGGCAGCCGAGTGTCTGCAGCAACATCGTCGGTTGACCTGCTGTAAATCACAGACTTGGGCTGAAATAGTTTGTTTGTGATAAAAAGAAGGAAATGCTGTGGTGTGGTACCTACTTTCCAGATATTCCTTTCACTTTCTGCACCGCGAACCGCAGCAAGGAATTCGAATATTCGACCTGGGCAAGGTTAACATTCTCGCTTGCTGACTCTCCACTCTCCACTCCATACACCCAAAATAACAGACATGCTTCATCAAGGTTTGCAATCCGATCGAACTGGATTGAACTTTTGCAGGGTGGGTAATAAATGTTTTACAACAGCCAAATTGCAACGGTTGAGGAAAATGGACGAACGAACCAAAAAAATAAAATATTTAGCTGGTATCGGATGGAAAAGTCAGAAAGTGAGCACCTGTCGTTGAGGGCAGAAAAACACTGGGTTTGGTTTTAGTACCTATACTATGCAGAAGCAAACATTTCTGAAAGCCCTAGAACTCGATCACGTATGGAAACTGCTTGCAGCTACATAGTTAGTCAGTTCGTTCAGTAGTTAGCCAAAGTTATGTTTCAGTGATGGGTCTTTCGATGGCGTTGCTTTGTAGCGCTTCATGATATTTAGTTTGCCGGCTGCCCGGAGGAGGTTTGAACCAAAATGCAGAAAAAAAAACCATTTGGCAGCAGCGAGGCGTTACCGAAATTAGTGAAGCCATTTGTTTAATACATTGACCATGCATAGGCACTTGCATATGGGCCTGCCCCAAAAGTTGAAGGTACAACCGATTTTGAAGAACTTTATTGTTTATACTTTATGGTGTTCTTTTAAAATTTATGAACCATTCTTGCTTGAGTTTCTAGGTTTGAGCAGTTCGGTTTGGAGAATAAAACTGCTTATGTCGTGCAACAGCTCATTTCACTTTTTCAAGAACTCCCAAAACTTTCCTAAAATGTAGATATTTAAGAAACTTAAATTAACCAACACTGTCAAGAAAGAAGTTTTAAGAATGATTCAGTGGATTCAACCAGCCCAAATGGGCTGTCAAAACGGATTAAACGATGAAACGGCAAACCTAAAGCTTACAAACAGGCGCACAAGAATGTTAGCAATGTTAGCTTTGTTTGATTTCAATATTGATACATCGAGTTAGCTTGTTTTGCCTATTTCCGAAGTTCACTGCGTCAGATTTGATCTTCAATGGAGTGAGATTAATGACTAACGATGACTTGCATCGCTTCGAATAATGATCACAGCAATAACTTTGTGCACACACTTGAGGTGTTAACTTTATTGTCCACATTTATGAGTCTTTATTAAGAGGATTAGTTTCTAATAATGATTTTTTTTTTTGTTTTGATCGATCATTGTTCAAGTTCTGTTAATTTTAAAAATTGATTCATAATATCTATAAACTTCAGATAAAAAGGAACACATTCATTTTAAACACGGGATGATGACCAAAGCTGGACTGATGGAAAAAAAATTACCATTACAAAAATCAATTGATAACTATTAAAACATATTATTTTATAACAAGTTAAGTGATCTCCCAAGATAAAGGTTATCAGAAATTTTTCAACACAAAACTCAAGCCGGACAAATCCGAACTATTTTATATAAATACCTGGGAAAATTCGGGCAATTGTCCAAAAAATAAAAAAAAGCGGACAAACATGGTCAAGCAAAAATCCAGGAATCAACTCTGTACCTATATATCTGTATACTGTTTTAAAAACTTAGTTCTGGACGCAAAAATTAAAATTAAATAGACACACAAAAACGACAAAGTTGACAAAAATAACAAAAATGACAAAAATGACAAAAATGACAAAAATGACAAAAATGACAAAAATGACAAAAATGACAAAAATGACAAAAATGACAAAAATGACAAAAATGACAAAAATTACAAAAATGACAAAAATGACAAAAATGACAAAAATGACAAAAATGACAAAAATGACGAAAATGACAAAAAATGACAAAAATGACAAAAATGACAAAAATGACAAAAATGACAAAAATGACAAAAATGACAAAAATGACAAAAATGACAAAAATGACAAAAATGACAAAAATGACAAAAATGACAAAAAATGACAAAAATGACAAAAATGACAAAAATGACAAAAATGACAAAAATGACAAAAATGACAAAAATGACAAAAATGACAAAAATGACAAAAATGACAAAAATGACAAAAATGACAAAAATGACAAAAATGACAAAAATGACAAAAATGACAAAAATGACAAAAATGACAAAAATGACAAAAATGACAAAAATGACAAAAATGACAAAAATGACAAAAATGACAAAAATGACAAAAATGACAAAAATGACAAAAATGACAAAAATGACAAAAATGACAAAAATGACAAAAATGACAAAAATGACAAAAATGACAAAAATGACAAAAATGACAAAAATGACAAAAATGACAAAAATGACAAAAATGACAAAAATGACAAAAATGACAAAAATGACAAAAATGACAAAAATGACAAAAATGACAAAAATGACAAAAATGACAAAAATGACAAAAATGACAAAAATGACAAAAATGACAAAAATGACAAAAATGACAAAAATGACAAAAATGACAAAAATGACAAAAATGACAAAAATGACAAAAATGACAAAAATGACAAAAATGACAAAAATGACAAAAATGACAAAAATGACAAAAATGACAAAAATGACAAAAATGACAAAAATGACAAAAATGACAAAAATGACAAAAATGACAAAAATGACAAAAATGACAAAAATGACAAAAATGACAAAAATGACAAAAATGACAAAAATGACAAAAATGACAAAAATGACAAAAATGACAAAAATGACAAAAATGACAAAAATGACAAAAATGACAAAAATGACAAAAATGACAAAAATGACAAAAATGACAAAAATGACAAAAATGACAAAAATGACAAAAATGACAAAAATGACAAAAATGACAAAAATGACAAAAATGACAAATATGACAAAAATGACAAAAATGACAAAAATGACAAAAATGACAAAAATGACAAAAATGACAAAAATGACAAAAATGACAAAAATGACAAAAATGACAAAAATGACAAAAATGACAAAAATGACAAAAATGACAAAAATGACAAAAATGACAAAAATGACAAAAATGACAAAAATGACAAAAATGACAAAAATGACAAAAATGACAAAAATGACAAAAATGACAAAAATGACAAAAATGACAAAAATGACAAAAATGACAAAAATGACAAAAATGACAAAAATGACAAAAATGACAAAAATGACAAAAATGACAAAAATGACAAAAATGACAAAAATGACAAAAATGACAAAAATGACAAAAATGACAAAAATGACAAAAATGACAAAAATGACAAAAATGACAAAAATGACAAAAATGACAAAAATGACAAAAATGACAAAAATGACAAAAATGACAAAAATGACAAAAATGACAAAAATGACAAAAATGACAAAAATGACAAAAATGACAAAAACGACAAAGTTGACAAAAATAACAAAAATGACAAAAATGACAAAAATGACAAAAATGACAAAAATGACAAAAATGACAAAAATGACAAAAATGACAAAAATGACAAAAATGACAAAAATTACAAAAATGACAAAAATGACGAAAATGACAAAAAATGACAAAAATGACAAAAATGACAAAAATGACAAAATGACAAAAATGACAAAAATGACACAAATGACAAAAATGACAAAAATGACAAAAATGACAAAAATGACAAAAATGACAAAAATGACAAAAATGACAAAAATGACAAAAATGACAAAAATGACAAAAATGACAAAAATGACAAAAATGACAAAAATGACAAAAATGACAAAAATGACAAAAATGACAAAAATGACAAAAATGACAAAAATGACAAAAATGACAAAAATGACAAAAATGACAAAAATGACAAAAATGACAAAAATGACAAAAATGACAAAAATGACAAAAATGACAAAAATGACAAAAATGACAAAAATGACAAAAATGACAAAAATGACAAAAATGACAAAAATGACAAAAATGACAAAAATGACAAAAATGACAAAAATGACAAAAATGACAAAAATGACAAAAATGACAAAAATGACAAAAATGACAAAAATGACAAAAATGACAAAAATGACAAAAATGACAAAAGTGACAAAAATGACAAAAATGACAAAAATGACAAAAATGACAAAAATGACAAAAATGACAAAAATGACAAAAATGACAAAAATAACAAAAAAAAACTAAAATGACAAAAATGACAAAAATGACAAAAATAACAAAAATGACAAAAATGACAAAAATGACAAAAATGACAAAAATGACAAAAATGACAAAAATGACAAAAATGACAAAAATGACAAAAATGACAAAAATGACAAAAATGACAAAAATGACAAAAATGACAAAAATGACAAAAATGACAAAAATGACAAAAATGACAAAAATGACAAAAATGACAAAAATGACAAAAATGACAAAAATGACAAAAATGACAAAAATGACAAAAATGACAAAAATGACAAAAATGACAAAAATGACAAAAAAATGACAAAAATGACAAAAATGACAAAAATGACAAAAACGAAAAAAATGACAAAAAATGACAAAAATGACAAAATTGACAAAAATGACAAAAATGACAAAAATAAAAAACTAGTTGAACATATTATAAAATGACAAAAATGACAAACTAGTTGAACATATTATAAAATGACAAAAATGACAAAAATGACAAAAATGACAAAAATGACAAAAATGACAAAAATGACAAAAATGACAAAAATGACAAAAATGACAAAAATGACAAAAATGACAAAAATGACAAAAATGACAAAAATGACAAAAATGACAAAAATGACAAAAATGACAAAAATGACAAAAATGACAAAAATGACAAAAATGACAAAAATGACAAAAATGACAAAAATGACAAAAATGACAAAAATGACAAAAATGACAAAAATGACAAAAATGACAAAAATGATAAAAATAACAAAAATGACAAAAATGACAAAAATGACAGAAATCACAAAAATGACAAAAATGACAAAAATGACAAAAATGACAAAAATGACAAAAATGACAAAAATGACAAAAATGACAAAAATGACAAAAATGACAAAAATGACAAAAATGACAAAAATGACAAAAATGACAAAAATGACAAAAATGACAAAAATGACAAAAATGACAAAAATGACAAAAATGACAAAAATGACAAAAATGACAAAAATGACAAAAATGACAAAAATGACAAAAATGACAAAAATGACAAAAATGACAAAAATGACAAAAATGACAAAAATGACAAAAATGACAAAAATGACAAAAATGACAAAAATGACAAAAATGACAAAAATGACAAAAATGACAAAAATGACAAAAATTACAAAAATGACAAAAATGACAAAAATTACAAAAATGACAAAAATGACAAAAATGACAAAAATAACAAAAATGACAAAAAAAACAAAAATGACAAAATTTACAAAAATGACAAAAATGACAAAAATGACAAAAATGACAAAAATGACAAAAATGACAAAAATGACAAAAATGACAAAAATGACAAAAATGACAAAAATGACAAAAATGACAAAAATGACAAAAATGACAAAAATGACAAAAATGACATAAATGACAAAATTGACAAAAAAATGACAAAAATGACAAAAATGACAAAAATGACAAAAATGACAAAAATGACAAAAATGACAAAAATGACAAAATTGACAAAAATGACAAAAATGACAAAAATGACAAAAATGACAAAAATGACAAAAATGACAAAAATGACAAAAATGACAAATATGACAAAAATTACAAAAATGACAAAAATGACAAAAATGATAAAAATGACAAAAATGACAAAAATGACAAAAATGACAAAAATGACAAAAATGACAAAAATGACAAAAATGACAAAAATGACAAAAATGACAAAAATGACAAATATGACAAAAATGCAAAAATGACAAAAATGACAAAAATGACAAAAATGACAAAAATTACAAAAATGACAAAAATGACAAAAATGACAAAAATGACAAAAATGACAAAAATGACAAAAATGACAAAAATGACAAAAATGACAAAAATGACAAAAATGACAAAAATGACAAAAATGACAAAAATGACAAAAATGACAAAAATGACAAAAATGACAAAAATGACAAAAATGACAAAAATGACAAAAATGACAAAAATGACAAAAATGACAAAAATGACAAAAATGACAAAAATGACAAAAATGACAAAAATGACAAAAATGACAAAAATGACAAAAATGACAAAAATGACAAAAATGACAAAAATGACAAAAATGACAAAAATGACAAAAATGACAAAAATGACAAAAATGACAAAAATGACAAAAATGACAAAAATGACAAAAATGACAAAAATGACAAAAATGACAAAAATGACAAAAATGACAAAAATGACAAAAATGACAAAAATGACAAAAATGACAAAAATGACAAAAATGACAAAAATGACAAAAATGACAAAAATGACAAAAATGACAAAAATGACAAAAATGACAAAAATGACAAAAATGACAAAAATGACAAAAATGACAAAAATGACAAAAATGACAAAAATGACAAAAATGACAAAAATGACAAAAATGACAAAAATGACAAAAATGACAAAAATGACAAAAATGACAAAAATGACAAAAATGACAAAAGTGACAAAAATGACAAAAATGACAAAATTGACAAAAATGACAAAAATGACAAAAATGACAAAAATGACAAAAATGACAAAAATGACAAAATGACAAAAATGACAAAAATGACAAAAATGACAAAAATGACAAAAATGACAAAAATGACAAAAATGACAAAAATGACAAAAATGACAAAAATGACAAAAATGACAAAAATGACAAAAATGACAAAAATGACAAAAATGACAAAAATGACAAAAATGACAAAAATGACAAAAATGACAAAAATGACAAAAATGACAAAAATGACAAAAATGACAAAAATGACAAAAATGACAAAAATGACAAAAATGACAAAAATGACAAAAATGACAAAAATGACAAAAATGACAAAAATGACAAAAATGACAAAAATGACAAAAATGACAAAAATGACAAAAATGACAAAAATGACAAAAATGACAAAAATGACAAAAATGACAAAAATGACAAAAATGACAAAAATGACAAAAATGACAAAAATGACAAAAATGACAAAAATGACAAAAATGACAAAAATGACAAAAATGACAAAAATGACAAAAATGACAAAAATGACAAAAATGACAAAAATGACAAAAATGACAAAAATGACAAAAATGACAAAAATGACAAAAATGACAAAAATGACAAAAATGACAAAAATGACAAAAATGACAAAAATGACAAAAATGACAAAAATGACAAAAATGACAAAAATGACAAAAATGACAAAAATGACAAAAATGACAAAAATGACAAAAATGACAAAAATGACAAAAATGACAAAAATGACAAAAATGACAAAAATGACAAAAATGACAAAAATGACAAAAATGACAAAAATGACAAAAATGACAAAAATGACAAAAATGACAAAAATGACAAAAATGACAAAAATGACAAAAATGACAAAAATGACAAAAATGACAAAAATGACAAAAATGACAAAAATGACAAAAATGACAAAAATGACAAAAATGACAAAAATGACAAAAATGACAAAAATGACAAAAATGACAAAAATGACAAAAATGACAAAAATGACAAAAATGACAAAAATGACAAAAATGACAAAAATGAAAAAAATGAAAAATATGACAAAAATGACAAAAATGACAAAAATGACAAAAATGCCAAAAATGACAAAAATGACAAAAATGACAAAAATGACAAAAATGACAAATATGACAAAAATGACAAAAATGACAAAAATGACAAAAATGACAAAAATGACAAAAATGACAAAAATGACAAAAATGACAAAAATGACAAAAATGACAAAAATGACAAAAATGACAAAAATGACAAAAATGACAAAAATGACAAAAATGACAAAAATGACAAAAATGACAAAAATGACAAAAATGATAAAAATGACAAAAATGACAAAAATGACAAAAATGACAAAAATGACAAAAATGACAAAAATGACAAAAATGACAAAAATGACAAAAATGACAAAAATGACAAAAATTACAATAATGACAAAAATGAAAAAAATGACAAAAATGACAAAAATGACAAAAATGACAAAAATGACAAAAATGACAAAAATGACAAAAATGACAAAAATGACAAAAATGACAAAAATGACAAAAATGACAAAAATGACAAAAATGACAAAAATGACAAAAATGACAAAAATGACAAAAATGACAAAAATGACAAAAATGACAAAAATGACAAAAATGACAAAAATGACAAAAATGACAAAAATGACAAAAATGACAAAAATGACAAAAATGACAAAAATGACAAAAATGACAAAAATGACAAAAATGACAAAAATGACAAAAATGACAAAAATGACAAAAATGACAAAAATGACAAAAATGACAAAAATGACAAAAATGACAAAAATGACAAAAATGACAAAAATGACAAAAATGACAAAAATGACAAAAATGACAAAAATGACAAAAATGACAAAAATGACAAAAATGACAAAAATGACAAAAATGACAAAAATGACAAAAATGACTAAAAGGACAAAAATGACAAAAATGACACAAATGACAAAAATAACAAAAATGACAAAAATGAAAAAAATGACAAAAATCTCCAAAAAGGTGAATTATTAGTTTGAACGAAATCAAGTGTACCTCAGTTTAGTTTAGAAAATTTAAGTTTTTTTTTAAATCAAGATTTTTGTTTTCTGTTCTATCTCGAAACATCATAAAGTTTTAAGAATTTTTTGAAATGAACTTAAAAAAAAATTATTCAATTCTATCCACAAAAAAACAGTTATGCTTATCCAAAATAGTTTTTCAGGAATTAAATTCACAAATTTTCAAAAAGAAATATGAGTATGAAGGATTTTCTGTGAGAAGCATTTAAAGTTTCTTTGGAATGAAGAATTTAACTTTGTTTTGAAATTTATTTATTATGAAGACTATAAGGTGTCTGCTAGTTCATGTCTTTTATAATATTCGAGATATATAATCTAAATTTGGTCTTGCTTTGTATTCCTTTGATATAAAAAACACACCAGGTTTGAATCACGCATTGAATTTTCTTGAATTTACAGTCCG
This sequence comes from Uranotaenia lowii, assembly GCF_029784155.1. NCBI lineage: Eukaryota > Metazoa > Arthropoda > Insecta > Diptera > Culicidae > Uranotaenia > Uranotaenia lowii. Next base: position 317,960,078 of record NC_073693.1, read on the forward strand.
AAGTACAATATTTACATCTGAATTACAAGTTATGATACAAAACCAATAGTCATATCTGATAGAGTTAAAATTTTCGTTCATAATTTTTTCTTTGGAAAAAATGTACAGAGTCAATTTTTCAAATTCTAATGTGCTCATCAGACCGTTTCAAAATATTAATTTTTGCTCCCATATGTTTTTTCGATGTCTTGGGTCATCAAGCATCAGTGTAAAATATGATATGAATTGGTTGATTGCTGAATTAGCGTAACGCAATTCTACTTTGTATGGAAACTTGTATGGAAGAAGACATTTTTCCGTACTAAATTATCCAGGAAATTCAAATAAGCTTGAAATGAAGTTTGTCTTTCATTATTGGTTTTTGATATTCTTAAGCTAGATTTTTTGTTAACATGAGAAGAGGCTAAGTCTTTCATGAATAAAGTTGTAACCATTTAAAAGAAAATCTGATTTCAATGAAAATTATTTTGAAATGGCAGGTTTCGCTGGCTATAGCTTTTAAAATTTCAATAAATATTTTTGTCAAGGTTTAATAAACCAACAAATTCAATGGCTTCGCAACACAGTTTTTTTTTTTGCTATTTTTCATTATCAATCAACGGTTAAACAGCTTCAAAATGAGCAGTCGAAAACACTTAAATAAAAAAAAATATTTTGAAATATATTTATTGAAAAACATCGAATATTTTTTTGAGTAAAAGTAAGATTAAAAGGTTTGTTAACATGAAATGTACTTCAAGAATCAACTAATATTCAAAATCCAAAGATGCATCTTTTAGAACATTCAGTACATCTCTGGCGATTTTTAATTGAAAAATGTACATTCAAAATTAAAACACTTTATAGTAATCCAGGAATGAATTAATCGCTCCTAAAATTTTTAATTGCTTTTTTGCCATTTGAACAACAAAAAAAGTAAAGTGAGGTAAAAATGTATAAATTGACCTATGATTTTTTGCTCAACAATGCACGAATACAAAAAAATAAAACAAATTATGTTTCTAACTTATGGTTATTCATTTTTAAGAACTTTTACATTAAAAGTTTTCGTATTAAATCGTTACTTTAGAAAATTGATTCTTAACCTAAATGATGAGCAAAATTTGCTTTCATCGATGGTTGAAATCTTTGAATTTGCTCAAGAGTCTGGTAGATAAAACTTAGTTAATTTGAGCATAAAATAAGGTTTTTAGGAGTGCCATCCATTGCTTAAAAAAAATCAATACTCAAATAAAACAAGCCCGAACTTCCAAACTCTTTTTCAAATTCAAAGATTTTAACCTTTGATGAAAATAAATCAAATCAACTTTATATTACTTAAATATAGGGGAGAGTGGGGTATCGTGGGCCACTTTTAATATCTCAGATGTGTGCTGAGATAAAAATCTCAAATCAACTGTCATCGTCGTCGCTTTGCGTGAGCATATATTTCTATATGTTGTTGACTGAAATACGCATCATATGCTTCTATTATTTATCAAGCTAAAAAAAGTTAGAAAAATTTACTTACATAATTAAAAAAACACCCACTAATTTCAACGATGGGGAACCTAAAGTGCATAACAAAAATATGCTCATACGCTTATGATCTTAGTTTTGTCATGATCTTTCACGTGGAAAAGGAATTTTTGATGAAACATCAATAAGTCACACAAACGCAACCAATTTGCAAATCATAGCTTGTGGGGAATCGTGGGCCACACATCTTGAACCACCTATATTTTTATGTTTTTATACACATTCAGAACTTAAAATACGTTTTATATAAGAAATTTTGCCAAAACAATCGCGAGACAGGTTTTGAAATCTATGCGATCATACACAGCTCTCTTTTTTATTTCATCATCTGAAATTGCTTTAAAATAACAAAATGAATTAGGAAATCACAGTTTTGGGTCAACACATAAACTTTGCATGTTATTTGGTCAATTTGGATTTGGTGGCCCACGATTCCCCACCATTTTTCAAAATCCAAAAAATATTGCTTTTTTTTTATTAGTCAGAATTTGGGGAAAATAATTTATTAAAAATTATAAAAAAAATATCTTATGATACCTTGAAAATGTAGAAAATTATACCATTTATTATTTTCATTTTATCTTTTATAATAAAGAAGTTGTGGAACAACGAAAAAAAGTAGCCCATGATTCCCCCCTCTCCCATACTAAATTAACAGAATTTTGTCTCTTGGTTTCTTAAAATTAAAATACCGAATTTCAGTGTCTGATGGCTTTCTCGGGGTACTTAAAATTTTTATTGTGTTAATCAATATATCAGGAAAATATAGAATTACGTGAAGAATTTTAAGGTGAAAATTAAGAAAATGTTCCTTTTACTGCAAATATTTTTCATAAAGAGCTAACTCCATAATGAAAATCCTGTTAATGATTTTTTTTATAATTTTGTTTTCTTTTTGCATAAAACAATTAACTCAAAGTCTACTTTTTATTCGCGACTTTCAGCTGAATTGTGTATACAAACTAATTGTCATCAAAAATTTGAAATCTGGATTTTAAAGTGACAAGCAATCTTAAGTTTATGATCTCTTGACTTCCTTAACAATTTATTTACAAGCAAAATTTCCTGAATTTTGAATCTGCATTCTGATTCTTTATTCTGAACCTGAATTCGAAAATAAAGCTTTGAAAATGCATCCAAATTTCTATACGTTTTCTGAATCATAATTCCAGATCAGTATTCTATGAGCCAAGGTTTAAGAGCTCTCATTTATGAATCTGCTTATTTGTTCTGCAGTTAAAGTTTAATTTAAATTCACTATTCAAATTATGTATTTTTAATCTGTTTTGTGATTCTGAGTTAAAATATGGATTACAAATGATTAATCTGAATCAAAGTTTTCAATTTTGAATTGCCATTTTGAAGCTCCAAATTTTTGAGTTTTTAGTAAGAATTTAGTTTAAGAACTTGGAATTTGAAAATAAAACAAAGTTTTACTTTTCTCATATTCGGAAAACAATTTTGAAAATATTGAAAATGCCTATAATACCGAAAAACATTATTCAATTTTTTTACGAAATGGAAAATCAATTTTCAACCAGGATTTCCAGCAGCTTTTTATTTTCAATTTCTTATGATTTTTCGAACTGAAAATCAAGCATCCTAAACTGGAAACAGAATCCGAAATACGAAAGTAGAAATACAATTTTGGTTACGGAAATTATAGAATCAAAACCTCCGACATGGGTTAAATTTTATTTAATATGTAATATTCAGACCTTAATTTTTGCCTACGGCTATGGTTAAAGCCCAAAACATCGTATGAATTTTTTTTTTTTTATTTTTTATTTACATAGTATTCCGTCTATTCCGTCTATTCCGTCGTATGAAATAAGACTAAAATAGCAGTTGTATAGATGTATGTATTTTGGCTTTGAAAAACAAATAAATGAACTGACATCACTTCTGATGCCTTACGAGGTATTGCTTGAAAAGAACGCTGAAAACAAAAAAAAGGTAAAATTTACCGGCAAGCAGAGGTGGTTTTTTTCTGCCGTTCTTTCTCGGAAAATTTAACCTTTTTTTCCTTTATTCACCTAGTAAAAAGATAAAATTTTCCCTTATTCACTGACTAAAAAGGGACATTCTACCAGTTTGACATTAACTGACTTAAAAGGTCAATGCTAGCTGTTCTGGTTTGTCACCAAATAATAAAAAAAACAGGGATACAAATTCATGCAAGATGAGATTTCTTTAAGATTGTTTATTGTTTTGGGGATCAAAGTTTGAAGTAAAAGTCTTTTTTTTTCGACGACCCGGCTCGATCAACTTCGTTTTTTTCCTTGGATGTTCCGTTTTGTCGGGTGAATCCACTTTTGCTTCCTCTCGGACATTCTCTTTTCATTCTGTGGCTGTTCTGGAACACTTCGAAGCTCTGAAAACAAGCACAATCAATTGATATTCAAGCTGCATTTATCGTGCTGTTTAGATTTTCACAATTTGCGCCGAATGCAAAATGCAAAACTGTTTTGAATGCAAGATTTGTTTAACTCAATCCAGATCAACTACACCTCGCAATGAGGTAAGTTTTACCTCGAAGAGGTAGAAAGTACCTTTATTGGATTTACCCTTTTTCTCGGAAAATTGTACCTTTTTGTTCTGCTTAATTCAGGTAAACTTCACCTTGCTACGATGCAAGCTTCACCTTTTTGGGATTAACCTTTTTTCTAGGTGAATACTACCTTTCTTATCAGCTCGAATCAGCTAAAATTTACCTCGTTGTAAAAAGAAGTTCAAAATTACCTTTTTGAATTTTTGTATTTTTTTCACCTTTCTACCTCGGTAAATTTAGCCTTTTATCATTTTCCGTGTAGTCATTCAATACCCGGTGTGCGGGGGATTGTAATAGAGAGAGAATTTTTTGCATTTGAAATGGTAATGACCAAAATTCAACAACTGCTTCACAATTTGCAACATTTTGCAGCAAGTCACAACTTTTCTCTCCCTCTGAGCACTGGTTTCTCTCATTTAAACTCAAATTTACTCGTTTACCCGCACAATGTGTGATCATTCACGTATCTTCTCTCTTTATCTCAGTCACTTCCCGGCAATGTTATACAAACCGTATGGAGCACATCTTTTAGATTTCCCCTCATATTTCCCCTTTTTTGACAGATTTAAGCTTTTTTCTTCAGATGTGAGCTTTCATCTCCTATGCTCTCAATGCAAAAAAAGCTTAAATCTGAGGAAAAAAAGCTTAAAAACGAGATTCACCAACACTTAGTTAAAAGATGTTGGTCAAACGATACATAGACAAATCCTGTATCGTTGCCGGGACCTGATCTCAGTGTCCTGCTCGTTTGGCACCAGCAGTGATGTCAGTTGAATTAATTGTTTTTCATTATCAAAAGACATACTTCTCTTCGACAGCTCATAACTTTTATGTCTTATAAGACTCGATGTTACGGTCTTCTACATAGTTGCTCAGCGAAAAATTTTCTTTAAAAAATTTAATAATTGGCAAAAAATCATCAGCAGGATCGGTTCCCCAAAAGAAAAAAAATGATATTGATTATTCAGAGCATAATATTCGATTTTCCATACAAACAATAAAGTGCAAATCTACTCATGTAAATGAAACTTAAAAATTCTGCAAAAAAATCATGGATGAGTTTTGAATTGAAACAAAATTTTTTGGGCACCTGGGTTTGAAAAATAATCTAATCAACTCAGTCTAATGCATGATTGAAAAACAATAATTTGAGGTTGGACAGGTTCAAATTTCCTCGTACTTTTGAGCTTACTATGGTCATTCTCAATTAATTTATTATTATTTTCTACTCATGTGTGTGTGTGTGTGTGTGTTTTTTTTATCAAGTATCTTAGTATATCTTTTCCTTCGCAATTTTGATTACTCTCCACATCAATCATTTTTTGAATCAAAAAATTTGTGAATGTAACAGTTAATGCTAAAAAAACCGCATCCGCGTCGAAAGTAATATGCAAATGTTCCAGCATCACAAGACACAGGCTCGCAAGATCCTGCAGCGACTTTCCCCGGAAATAAACCGCTGCTGCTCGCTTTTCCAAGTAACATCGCAGCAGCTGGCACAAAATAGATGATAGACACCGAGCAGCATAGTTCGATTAAGTTATTCCTGCTCAAACTTGTACCAATAATATTGCCCCAGTCAATCCGAGTGGGTTTAAAACGGTACCATGTACTGGGTGAACTTTGCCAATACACAAACCAACCGCTTACATACTTACAACAAACATACACACACACACTCATATGGTATGAGAAGCACTTGTCTATCTAAAGTATTAGTACTCGAGCAGCTTAACTACGAATACAAACAACACTGGGGGCTTAGATGGAAATTGTCTTTCCTCTGCGATTCAACGCTCGACTGTAGTAGCAGATGTTTCTTAAACGATGTAACGCCCAAGTGGGTGTGAAGGATGTATGAGGAGTGGGTGGCTCATAGAGTCTTGTTTAGATTTCACGTAAGCCTCGTAAGGCAACATACATGAGGGTGGCAGCCAAATGGGTCATGTCGAATTTCGGTAACCGATGACAAATGACTTAAGGGGGGGGGTAGGGTCTAACACTTTCAAAAAATCGATTTTTTTATTTTTTTTATTTTCTTATTGTAAAACATTTCAAGAATGTTGTGTCAAATTTTCAAGTCAATTGAAGCAAAACTGTTGAAGTTATAGGCCTTTATCTCCTTCTATCTAATACTGCAAGAAAGCAAGAGCAGAAACTTCAAACGCGTTTTTCTCGAAAGCACATTTTTAAAGTCCGTGGACATCGTCATTTGAAAACTACTTATCCGATTCTTTTCAAATTTGGAACATATTTTCTACATATAAAATACCAGACCCTAACGTTTTTCTTTTTTGTTTTTTTTACTTTGGGGAGATTTTACAGGTGAAAAATGGCGGATTTTTTCGTGAAAAATCCAAGTTTTTACTTCAAACAGCCACAAAAATTTCATAAAAAATATTTTAAGTTAAATAAAAACGTTGGGGTCCAGAAAAACATCTATTAAAAATATTTTGCTCTGATTTTTTGACTTCAGATGATTCTGTGCTGAGATACAGTGTCCACCGCAAATCCTGTTTTCTAAAAGGCATCCTCGTAAGGGCTCCGTCACCGGCTCATTTTGCAATATTTTTCTACGAAAAAATTACTAAATGTTCTTTTAACAATGCTTTGTATGATGCAAAAAATTTGAATACATTTGTTTAAACGATAGCTCTAGAAAAAAATCGTGAAAATGGTGTTTTTTTTTATACCAGTTAGACCCTACCCCCCCCCCCCCCCCCCCCCCTTAAGAATGCATAAAACTTTGAAATCTGATGTTATCTCAAAAAAATGTCAAAAAATTTACTTTGAAACTTAAAAAAATACCAAAGGCCACCATAGGAAATAGGAAAGATCGAAATTTCAAATTTGATGCTGAATGTCTTAAAAATGCATAATCTTCGAAATCTGGTGTAATCTCAATTTTTTTTTGTAAAAGTCATCATTGAATTTAAAAAACTATCAAAGGGTAAATAAAAGTAAATTCGGAAGCTCAAAATTTGAATTTCTCTGCCAAATGTCTTAACAATGCATAAAACGTCGAAATCTAGTGTTATCTAGAATAAAATTTCAAGCATGAATTTTTTTTCCTTACATCCATTGTCACCCTAACACACATGTAACGGTAGCCCCGTTCCTGGTGATACACTTGCTAGGCAAAGGCCAGCAATCGTGAATCAAATTTAATGGGACACATCGAATTTGATGTAAATGTTCCGAGAAGAGGCGTTACTCGAAAATCTAGTGATTTATTTATTGATAAAAAGTATTTACATCTTTTAAGTGTCATTACAGATTCATTTTACTGAATAATGAAAAAATCTACAAACCATGTCTGATTAAAACTGACGCTAAAACTCATGTTCGATGAATTAATCGACTACTTACACGCCACTGATGCGAGTAACGTTGGATTCATTCATCAAAGATCGAAACGCGTATAATGGCCGGAAGCAAAGTTGTTCCTCACTAAAGCTCAGTTAAAGATGCAAAAGTTAACCCTCTCAATGACACTGGTGCTCCCAATTAGATTTTGTTTGCGATGGTGTATGGAAATATAAACATTCTCAATAAAAAAAAATTATGTTAAAACTGAATTATTTTTTCATCTTTTATGGTTTTATTACCTTAGAAATAAGGCTCACTGTAAGATTCCTGGCTTGTGATATAGCTCAGTTGGAAAGTCAGTTGTTCCTGAGCCGATGTCCGTGAGCTTGAGCCCAAGAGTAAATAAAGATCACAGTTGTACCGAATGAGTTTTTCAATGACTGTCCGCCAACTGCATCGTTGATATAAGTCGCAAATGACATAAAAATGTTAAAACGACTATAATTGAAACAAAAAAAAAATTAAAGGCTTCCAAATTTTGAAAACTCAACACTCTAATCAATTTCCTGAAAGTTAAATTTTTTAAAACAAACTTAAAAATTAGTTAAAAGAGCCAAAACAGGGCCCACAGCCATCCCCATCATTTACATAAAGCAGGATATGAAAATTTCTCGGCTGGTAACATTTGTGCGCCGGGCTAGATCAGCATGTTGTGGGCGGAACACATACAACATGTGGCATTATCGTTTACGGATTAATGTTCTGACACTTACTAACTCCTGATGCTGAACCTTCTTCTTAATTCGTTGCACCAGTACCGGTGCTGATAGCTTTTGTGATTTCCTAGCGATACATTATTGAGTATTAATGACTACACCTCGAAAGTCTTCCTCACATATGATGGTACTGAAGAGTTTGAAAAGACGAGGAGGAGAGGTTTATTTAATATGAATAGTTGAGGGATGTTCACATTAGTTTCATAGAAGTGCAAAATTAATAGCTTCTTGCTGTGTTAAATTAAGAAAATATAGAAATGAGGCCCTCAGAGCCAATGGGGTATAAGTGACAAAATGGTCGATTTTGAGTTGATGATGCCAAACAATTATTCATGTTTCAAACTTTATTCGATCATTTTTTCGTGTTTTTAGGAATTTTTCAACATACTTTCACATTTGAAATAAAAATACAAATTCTAGAAAAACATATGAAAAATGCTCAAACACAACAATTTTAAAGCGTGTTTTCTCGAAATAAGCTTTTATGGACTTATACCCCTTTGGCTCCAAGGGCCTCAAATAAATTTAAACGGGAATGCCAAAACGTTGGTGTTACAAATAAACAAACAATTTCTGATGTTGAATTCACATAAGGAGATTGCGTAAAATTTTTAAAATGTATCCAAAATATTCTTTGTTTTTTTAATCAGAACGATTCATTTGCTTAAATCATGAGGTGTTTATTTACTGTGTGATAAAATGTTTATAAGTTTTATTTCCTCAATAATTTGAAATTCATTTTTTTTTGAAAGTGCGTTTCTATGTCATTCAAAAAATTATTCACTTAATATTATTTTTCTCATATTTCAGGTAAAAAAAAACTGACAATAGTTCTATCAAATAATGTAAGTATTTAAAAATTAAAATGGACATAAAGATTGAAGATAAAAGGAACTTTAGCAATATACTTAAATAGAAAGAAAATAGACTACAGATAGAAAATGCAATGCAATAAAAACAAAAATAAATTACGCTTTTAAATTCATGAAAGGAAAAATGGTAAAACGTTCATTGTTTTCTTTACAACCATGAAACAATTTTATTAAACGCAGTCTGCATCAATATCTTTCACGGGAAATTTTTCAGATTATTTAAGTGTTATTAAAATTTTCGCCATAAAAAAAACAGAAAACTCATTCTTGATAGTTACTAACGTACAACTTTGTTAAAACTTATTTGTCAATCCAATAAATCACATAATTATGTCAAAACGCTAACGTTTATCAGTTTTCAACAAAAATCATCCGAGGATTGTTTCACATTCGTTGTCAAATTTTTGATAATTTTGTATGAGAAACCCCCTTTTTGGGTTTCGAGGGATTTGAATGTATTATAAAAACGATTCTTAGTCTTGAAAACGGTTACACACTAAATTATAAAATTCCCCCTGTCCTTAACCACTAACACCACTCCCCTCCCCCCTCCACCTTCGGCTTTCGCTCGAAGGAAGTCGGAATAACCATTCCCATTTTTTTCGTACTCAAAAATCCTTTCATTTATATTAAAATTTGATTCATTGCACAATGGGGAAAAAAGTGTACAAACCGCGAAGAAATTCAATATCTTTCGTACTACATGACCAAAATCTATGAAAATATACTTTTCTTTTGTAAAAATTTCCGGAAAATCGATTGGACATAGTTTCAAACACCGCACAAGCTTACGAACGGAGATATAGTGCCCTTTTAGCCCCTTATTCCCCTATATTTTGTAAACATTCCAGAAAAACACTGATTCGAACCAGAGAATTTTGAATGAAAACAGACCTATCGTGTGTAATTTTTTCTGAGGAATCGAATGAAGGCTGTTCTGGCCTCCGCACGCTTCAGAAAATGGAGTTATGGCTGTTTTTACCCTCAATTCCCCTATATTTTTCAATTATTTCAGAAAAAAGCTTATTCGAACTTGAAAATTTTGAACCAAATGGGTTGTATTTTGTGTGATTTTTTCCGAGAAATCGAATGAATGCTGTTTGAGCCCCCGCACGCTTTGGAAAATGGAGTTATGGCTGTTTTATCCTAAATTCCCCTCAATTTTTCAAATTGTTAAGAAAAAGCATGTTCGGACTTGAAAATTTTGAATCTTTTGGGACGTATCTTGTGTAATTTTTTCCGAGGAATCCAATAAAGGCTATTTGAGCCACCGCACGCTTCGGAAAATGAAGTTATGGCTGTTTTTACCCTCAATTCCCCTACATTTTTCAATAATTTAAGAAAAAAGCATGTTCGGACTTGAAAAATTTGAACCGAATGGAATAAATCCTATGTGATTTTTTCCGAGGAATCCAACGAAGCCTATTTGAGCCACCGCACGGATTAGTAACAGGAGCTATGGCTGTTTTACCCTCAATTCCCCAACATTTTTGAAATAGCTCAGAAAAAGCATGTTGAGACCAGATAATTATGAACCAAAAGTAAAGTATTTTGTGGAGTTTTTTCCGAGGAATCGAATGAAGGCTGTTTGAGCCGCCGCACGCTTCGGAAAATGAAGTTATGGCTGTTTTTCCTTCAATTCCCCTACATTTTCAAATTGTTAAGAAAACGCATGTTCGGACTTGAAAATTTTGAATCTTTTGGGACGTATCTTGCGTGATTTTTTCCGAGGAATCCAATGGAGCTTGTTTGAGCAACCGCATGCTTTGGAAAATGGAGTTTTGGCTGTTTTTACCCTCAATTCCCCTACAGTTTTCAATGGTTTAAGAAAAAACTTTAAAATTTTGAACCAAATGGGTTGTATCTTATGTAATTTTTTCCAAGGAATCCAACGAATCCTATTTGAGCCACCGCACGGATTGGAAACAGAAGTTATGGCTGTTTTACCCTCAATTTCCCTACATTTTTCAAATTGCTCAGAAAAAGCATGTTCGGACTTGAAAATTTTGAACCAAATGGAACGTATCAGGTGTGATTTTTTTCGGGGAATGCAACGAAGCCTATTTGACACACCGCACACATCGGAAACAGGAGTTATGGCTGTTTTACCCTCAATTCCCTTTCATTTTTTCAAAAAGTTCAGAAAAACCATGATCGGACTTGAAAATTTTGAACTAAACGAGACTTATCTTATGCAATTTTTTTTCGAGGAATCCAATGAAGCCTGTTTGAGCCACCGCACGCTTTAAAATAGTGAGTTATGGATGTTTTTACCCTCGATTCTCCTACATTTTTCAATGATTTCAGAAAAATGTTCCTGTTTCAAGTCCGAACATGCTTTTTTCTTAAATTATTGAAAAATGTAGGGGAATTGAGGGTAAAAACAGCCATAACTTCATTTTTCGAAGCGTGCGGTGGCTCAAACAGCCTTTATTGGATTCCTCGGAAAAAATTACACAAGATACGTCCCAAAAGATTCAAAATTTTCAAGTCCGAACATGCTTTTTCTTAACAATTTGAAAAATTGAGGGGAATTTAGGGTAAAACAGCCATAACTCCATTTTCCAAAGCGTGCGGGGGCTCAAACAGCATTCATTCGATTTCTGGGAAAAAATCACACAAAATACAACCCATTTGGTTCAAAATTTTCAAGTTCGAATAAGCTTTTTTCTGAAATAATTGAAAAATATAGGGGAATTGAGGGTAAAAACAGCCATAACTCCATTTTCTGAAGCGTGCGGAGGCCAGAACAGCCTTCATTCGATTCCTCAGAAAAAATTACACACGATGGGTCTGTTTTCATTCAAAATTCTCTGGTTCGAATCAGTGTTTTTCTGGAATGTTTACAAAATATAGGGGAATAAGGGGCTAAAAAGGCACTATATCTCCTTTCGTAAGCTTGTACGGCGTTTGAAACTATGTCCAATCGATTCTCCGTAAATTTTCACAAAAGGAAAGTATATTTTCATAGATTTTGGTCATGTAACACGAAAGATATTGAATTTCTTCGCGGTTTGTACACTTTTTTCCCCATTGTGGCATTGGATGATAAGTTTTTAAGCTTAACAACAAAATGTATATGGAGCCCCCTTCTTTACTCCCCTCTCCACACTGTAAGACGCAAGGTTCAAGCACCTAAATACCTTTCAATGACTTCCTACTTGATTCCATTTGTTTACTTTCTTAGCATATATTGAATACTTATGCTAAAAAATTTTTTCTGAGCCTACTTTCTGTAAGGATCGTGGTGTGTTAAATAATAACAGGACCACACCCTCATGAGTTCATAATAGGAATTCACCGAAGTAAGGAGAAGTCATTTGATACCAAAATGTGTTGAAAAATAATTGTTAATAAATATGGCATAAAATAAGCTTTATATTTAGGAATTTAGTCATGAAAAGCTCACTTAAGGCCTAAGACATTTTATTCTTAGACATTTGCAAATCGATTGGGGAAAGCGGGGTATCGTAGGCCACTTTTTTTTTTTTGCTACATAAATTCTTTATTTTAAAACTTACTTACTTATTCAATGATCCCGCGCCGATCCTTCGGTGCATAGGCCCGTGGTAAAAGACCTCCACTGTTGACGATCCGGAGCCAGCGTCTTCACCTGGTCCCAGTCAAGATTCTCGTCGACAGTTCGGATTTCAGCGGCTAGGCTTCGCCGCCACGAGTTTCTGGGTCTGCCTCTTCTTCGATGACCTTCTGGATTCCAATCTAACGCCTCTCTGCAAATCTCGTTCTCATCTCTTCGCAGCGTGTGCCCAATCCATCTCCACTTACGTTCCCGAATCTCGATTTCTAGCGCCCTTTGATGACACCGGCGATGTAGTTCCTCATTCGAGATCCAGTTGCCAGGCCACCAAGTGCAGATGATATTCCGCAAGCAGCGGTTTACAAATACTTGCAGTTTTCACGTCGTCACCGCATATGTGCACTAAGTTTCGCACCCGTACAGCAATCAGGACCCGTCAACGTTACACGTTTTGTCTATGTATCGTGTGACCAACATTTTTTAAATATGTGGTCGTGAATTTCGATTTTAAGCTTTTTTTCTCAGATTTAAGCTTTTTTTGCTTGAGAGCATAGGAGATGAAAGCTCAATTCTGAGGAAAAAAGCTTAAATCTGTCAAAAAAAGGGAAAAAGGGAAAATCTGAGAGAATTTTATTTTGAATAAAATTGCCGGGTTGTGACAGCAATACGGATTTGACGTTTGAGTTGAAGATTCGGATTTTTGTTAGTAGAGAGATCTGGCGTGAACGCCAGATGTTTCGGAGACTCGCAAACGCAAATCGGGCTTTTCTGATCCGGGTTTCGATGTCTTTCCTGGTACCACCATCAGGCGTTATCTGGCTACCCAGATACTGAAAGCACTCCACTTTCTCAACTTGTTGCCCAGCTACCATGAAACTGGAGTGATTTCCTGTGTTGATCTCCATCGACTTGGTCTTTCCGACATTGACTTTGAGACCTGCTGCCTTGGAACTTTCGGTGAGGTCGTCGAGTTTGCTCTGCATATCTGGTTGTGTTTGGGCGAGCAAAACAATATCGTCAGCCAGGTCAAGATCGTTCAGTTGCTCCATTGTTGAAGGATTCCACGGCCATCCTCGATTCGGTGCACAGTCGATCGATCCAGTCAGATCTCATCCATTACGATTAGAAAAAATAGCGGTGATAAGATACATCCTTGTCTCACTCCAGCAGTTACCGGGGTTGGTTCGGACCAGTGTTCAAAATTTTCACAGTCAAAGCTCAATCTTCACTCAACTGACAGCATTCTCTCTGTCAAAGTCAAAGCTTTGAAAAAGCTTTCATATTTGTATCTTTCAAAGTAAAGGAGCTTTTTTCCGTATTCATTTCCTGTCAGAATCCTTTCAAATTCATTTGAAAGCCGCTCCAGTCATTTTCAATTGAAAATGATTGATGTTTTCGTTCCTGAATATTTAAGCAGGTCCTTGATGGAAATTTCCGCTTCCTGAATATTTTGTTTCTTGCATATTCAGAATAAATAGGCAGGCACTACGAGATGTTTTATATGATAGCTGTAATCGAAATCGCGTAGTCCGTCGCCAACTGAGGACATAGTTTGAAGATCATTATTTTTCAAAACGAAATATAACTAAAAATTGGTTCAATGTTTTTTTGTTTATATTTTGAATTTCTATGAAATATAACAAGAATTGGAAAGATAAACGAATGTATATGCCAAAACAATCCTTAATTCCAAGATAATCTATGGAAACAACACACATCAAAACAATCTTGTGTGCAATCGCATTTGCATACACCGCATCATGTCCTTTACACCGCCGCACGCAGTAGTGTTTGTTGTAGTTGCTGTATTCAAGCGTTATTTGGCGCTCTTTCAATCCTTCATGACTGAAAATGTCTGCCTTTCAAATGAATATGAATATGAACAGCTCACACAGTCATCGAAAATTGAAAGGCGGTTTCCAGCTTTCATTCCTATTGGACTGAAAGCCGGGCTCGTATTCGTTCAATTGGAAAGGACTGACAGCAATGATGGCTTCATGTGAGCTTGAAAGTCGAAAAGCTTTATTGTGACAGGAATAAGTGTTGCACGACTTTGAGCTTGTGTTGCGTTCGGCTTTCAATGATTGAAACGAAAATTTGTCACTCTGGTTCGGACAAGGCACCGTCGTGCAAGACCTTGCACCAAAATGCCTTGTACTGTGCTTCGATGAGATAGACTAGTTTCTCTGGTACCCCTCGTCGCTTAGAGCCGCCCAGATGTTTTCATGGTTAAGTCGGTCGAATGCTTTTTCGAAATCAACAAACACTTGCAGAAGAGAGTCCTGGAACTCGTTGATTTGTTCCAGTATGATTTGTAGCGTTGTGATGTGGTCCACACATGATCGTCCGGATCGGAATCCAGCTTGTTGCCGTCGGAGTGTAGCGTCGATTTTCTCCTGGATTCTGTTGCAGAGTACTTTGAGGGTTGTACAGATCAACGTTATGCCTCGCCAGTTACCGCACTCTGTCAGGTCTCCTTTCTTCGGGACCTTTACGAGGATACCCTGCATCCAATCGGCCGGGAATGTTGCAGTATCCCAGATGTCAGCGAAAAGACGATGCAACATTTGAGCTGACAGGGCAGGGTCGGCTTTAAGCATTTCAGCAGGGATGCAATCGATCCCAGGTGCTTTTTTGGATTTCATGTTTTTGATTGCCGCTTCTATTTCAGCCAGTGAGGGCGCTTCCGAGTTAACGCCGTTTATGTGACTTACTGTTGGCGCTTCGAGCTGCGGGTTCTGTTGGCCATTGCTATTCGTGACTCGGAAGAGTTGTTCGAAGTGCTCAGTCCATCGTTTGAGCTGATCTGTTCGATCGGTCAATAACTGACCTGCTTGGTCTTTCAGCAGCATTCTTGCATTAGTCCTTGCACCACTGAGGCGGCGAGAAATGTCATAAAGTAATCGGATATCTCCATTGGCGGCGGCTCTTTCTCCCTTCTTCGGCTAGGGAGTTAATTTTGACACGTGTAGCAGATTTGAAAAATAAAACATTTCCATGGCATAGTTCGTTTGAAGATCCACAGTTTTACAACACAAGTTTCTTTTTCACATACCGTGATATGAAAAATTACTTCCTATCCCATCTGTTGATGACGCTTTTTATTTATCTTTAAAAACCAACAAAGCACTTAATTTATTCAATTTTTTTAACATTAATGGGCGATCACGAAATTATTGCGACACCGAAAATGTTATGTCAGTTTCCTTATAATTTTTAGAATCATACCAAAATTTTAAGGTAGTTTTATATCATTTATTTACCTCAAAAACCAAAAGGAAAGTTTGTCAATGGATCTTTGAGTGTAAAACTCGACGCATTTTCGCTTTATGCCCTCCATCAAAGTCTTTGCAGTGCCATCCGTTACCAGTTTCACAGTTCTTTTTTCAATTTTCCTAACATGTTCTTCTTTCTCAGTACTGCTCCACCGAGTGCAGCTTTAGACGGATGGATTCATGTCCTTTGGAAAAAAATGGACAGAATTGGCCTCACACCACTCCAGGACACTTTTAGAATAGAAGAATTATGCTAATCTGGCCAAAATAGCGGAGCTCCGTCATACTGCTGCAGGAATGTAGATCTTGCCATTTACTGTGCCCTTTGTCACGAAAGGCTCACACCTTAGTCCGCAAGAGTAGATGATATTTGGAGGTGATATTTAACATTTTTTTTCTTCTTAAATTTGTCGTCCACATCGAACTTGCTCTTGCCGATGAAAAACTTCAACCCCGGAATTTGCTTAAAATCGGCTTTTATATACGTTTCGTCGTCCATCACACAGCAGCCATATTTTGTTAGCACCTTTCCCTCCTTCTTTTTCATCTTCCCGGTTTTCTTCCAGCTCCTTTACCGTGGTTCAACGTCAACAGCTCCTTCAACTGCGCTTCAACACTCCGGAGACGGTTGAATGGTGAATGTTCAATATTCTTCCCAACTGCCGGGGCGACAGGTCAGAAAATTGAAAGAATTTGTTTTCTCGACTAGCGTTAGTTCACCTCCATTTTCGTTAAATCGAAAAACACGACTTCAAATTTGACAGCATGTTAACAATAAACATCAATGAAAAAGTGTGCAAAATTTGGTTGTTTTTTAACCAATGGTATACATATTATACCCTGTTCAATGTGTCGCAATAATTTCGTGTTCCCTCTTTCTTATATTTTTTTCACTGACATCTGCAATGAGGTTGTTGATTGTTCTGTAAAAAAACGCTGAATTTCCAAATATTTTTATAATCTAAAGAAAAGTGGTGTCCACAAAATTCAAGCCTTTGTAAATGCAAAGCACTATTTTTTATATTAAATGTTTTTGTAACATAGGTACCACGAGGTGTTACGCTTTTAGTATTAAAACGTTTGAATAAATTGAAATCCTCACCAGACTTTCGTAGGGGAACATACTCTTTTATGCCCCACCCAAGCGAATCGCTGGTTTGCTATGTATTTCACGTACATTTTGTGTAAACAACGAGTGTTTCGTTGAAGAAGAGTGCATTCTTCAAATGCTTATGATTTTTTATTACTCAAATGATTTTTTTTTTCATTTGAAAACTTTATTTTTATTAAAAATACAAAAACAAACTGAAAATTTCACTGATTTGGGCTGAATGAATGCTCAACAAATGCCTTTTTAATTTTTGTTTACTTTGAAAAAAAAAATTGACCGTGTTGGAAAATTAATGCTATTTTCAGCATATTACGATTGGCGCGCTATAGCAAGCATAGAGGCCGTGATAAAACATAACCATAAAAAGCATATCTTAAGGGTTTCAGTATGATTTTTTGCATAAAATCATAGTTTAGATTCTCCTCTATCGAAATTAAGAAAAACCTAAATTACGAAATTTTCACGACACAGGGGTATTTAGAGGAAAAATTATTGCCATGGCCGATCACAGCATTATAAAAAAATTACAGTATTTTGCTGGCTTAAAATTTTACAGATTCTTTAAAACACGAGTGACGCGTATTAGCCACATGGGGCGTTATATGAACTTTCTCCCTATAAACATTTTTATGGAAGCGCTTATCTTTTATTGAGACAAAAATTGGGGAACAAAGCTGAAGATTTCTTTAATAAGTTGACCAAAACAAATCTGAATTCATAATTTTTCAACTCGATGAGATGTTCAGCATATTTCGTTTCACGTCGAAATCATTGAGTGTCATATCTTAATTACTTGTGCTGCTGAATTGATACTTGAAAAATTTGCAACTCTGCTTTGAACGGCCGTTTATAGAAGCACGTTTGTAAATAATAATAGATAACTGTCTTCATACTATTTCTCGAATTAAAATCTCAAACTAAGGAGTGTATTCGATAAAAAGGCAACACTTGGTTTTGTGAATAACTTTTGAATACCTTGATGGAAATTGATGAAATTTTTATGTGAGGCCAACTAGTAATGTAATATGTATGTGTTCGAAATTTGGTAACAATCTGTCTAGTGGTTTTGAGATAGCGTTTAATGAAGACATTTTTCGACTTTAATTTTTGGGCAACACGTGTGCCATTTATAATGCATACTATGAACTTTCCTTTTTTTAAATCAAGGCTATTTTTGCTCACGTATTTTTTTCCTGAAGCTTGACCTTTAAAAACTCAAAATTTTGAATTTGGTCAAAGTTATAACAAATTTAGCCGGTTGTCCCCCTCGGCACAAAACAACGTATTTGACTTTTTATCACTCCACAACCGCTTTTGGGTAATGGCACTGTTCCAGATTCAACCAAAACTGAGTTTAAACTTTGTGGGACCTATTGAAGGGCTTTTCATAGAAAGCGGTCGTATTTGGAGGCAGTTTTATTTTTATTTTTAGCCATTCATCGTGTCAATCGTTAAGAAAGACTGAGTAATTCACAGTTTACACAGATCGTCACCCTCCTAAAGTACTTGGCATAAATTTTTCATTTTTTTCTTCTTGTTTATCTCCGGGAAATACAGGCGAGACTTTTCAACGAAAATTTTTGGTTGGAATCCTGCCGGGTGACCGCTTAAAAGTTCGTTTCGCTGTCAATTACGAATTTTTTGAAAATATCTCCCCACAAGCAGTCCAAGAATGTTGCGCACAATTTGACCACCGTATTTTGCTTATTTTACCGGTGAGCAATTTTGCTACTTTGTAGAAATGAAGTCAGGACAGCAAGGCAAACCAGTCAGAAAAATTTAACTTTTTTACCACATCCTCTTTTCATATTTTCGGATTGAGCTTGAAAAACTCTTTCACATTTCTCTCACTTGGTGGAATCAACAATCTGAATTTTATTAAAATTTAAGCTCCCTATTGGATTCTCTAGGATTTCTTAAATGATTAACCATGTAAATTTTTTGCCGAATAGTTGATTTTCAGTTATTTGGGGTGGAACTTTTCTGGATTTTTTTCGTTTCTGCCCAAAAAGTTTATTCATTGAACTTCAGTATTGGACGCTATCTCAAAAACCACTAGATTGATTGTCACCAAATTTTTAACACGTACATATTACATTAATAGGTGGCTTCACATAAAAAAATCATCAATTTCTATCAAGGCATTCAAAAGTTATTCACACAACAAAGTGTTGCATTTTTTTTAATACACTCCTTAGTAATGTTTCCTCGGTAGATCCTAATTGGTAACGATATTGACATTTAGCAAAGGGAGCATTATAATTTTCAGTCAAATAAACATTTAAAAAAGCTGATCCAACCGATTTACGTTCTTTTAACTTAATAAAACATTTGCTACATGTTCAATTTGAAGTGCGTTATTCCTTTACATCCTCGTACAATGTTAGATAGGAAGTGTCTATTCAAATAGAAACCCTCAGTCGAGCTCCTATACAAGAAACTAGTGGCAATGGTAAAAACGAATGAATAGAATAATAAACCCAAGGTGTGATGCACTCGAAAAGTTCACGAAAGCTCCATTGTACATATGTATGTATTTTTGTAAGAGAAATCGAAGGTTCAAGCTAATTATCGCCCCATCATCGGTAGCAACGCGAATTGGATTGTGCGCCGAAGAAGCTACTCTATTGGATTGTTCGTTACAGTAAATTTGCCATACAGTGCAATCGCGAAAATGCGCACCATTATTGCCATCACCTACTTTACGTTTTATGAGGCTCTCTCGAATTGTGCGAGGCGCTCGGTAATTTTCCAAACAAATCCACCAGAGCTGTGCGCTGTTTCTATCACGCTGATCGATCGCGATCATCTTTCTCGGCATATCTAAGGCGGTACCTCTATTCATTGGCCATAGACTTCTACCAAGCTGCTAATAGTACTGGGGATTTTTTTTTATTATCTGACAATTTGCGCCGGAGGTCTTCAGATTTTTCCCAAAATTGAAAATTTGGTTCATTTTTGCGACTTAAAAACACATGTATTTTTTCAGATTTCTAACATTTTTATTTTTTTAGTTAGCTTCGGTTAGATTTTTTTGTCAATAAAAAATAACCATTTTTCAAAGCTACATAACTCTGTTGTTTTTCAACGGAAATTATAAAATAGCACATCAAAATGTATTGAAATTTTATCAGCTTTCCAAATAAAATAGTTTGAAAAACATTAATGAAGACCTTCAATATGAAAAGTTGTAAATAAACTTTAAATGACGTTTAAAAGTACCGTCTGCACCACCGAATATTTTGTAAAAAATACCATTGAATAGCTCAATTTATGATGCAACTTTCATCTGAAGACACCAAAGTGGGCCATCAACACCTTGGAGAGTTATGAAAGAAATAATGACAACAAATCTCTTTTTTTGCATCGGAAACAAACAATGGTCGAACAACTGCACTCACATATGGAGATAGCAAGCACTTCTAACAACATGGAAACAAAAGAACTTACCAAAGCAGGTACAAACACTACTTTTTCGTGCTTTGTAGAGTGTTTGCAGCATAACTGACTTTAAATTTTAACCAAAATTCTTAGTATTGTATTGTTAATTTGATATAACAAATAATGGAAATGTTGCTTTTACAACCTGGTCATATGCTATATAACTTATTAACTTTTCGATCAAAGATCATTGTGAAGCATACTCAATGCCAATAGTAGAAGATTCAGTCCCTGTGTTTGGGATCACAATAATGTGATTAAAAAATGAAATAAAGACGTGCTTTACATAGTTTTTATATCGGGAGCTTAGCACTGGACACCAAAATCCTTTTCCATTGATCAAAACAAAAAGTGTGGCATAAATGTAGAAATAATCGAAGAGCTCAGTATGGCCAGCCCAGGTTGTAAAAAGCATCATTCCCATTGTAGGTAATATGACATTGAAAATATGATACTTTTACCGTATTCGCTTTCTCCATTCGCCCAGTTTTGAGGTTTACCAAACTAGAACGAACATAATTCGTCGTCAGTGTTTTGCTACCTCGATCGCTTACAAACGAATCTTCAGTGTTCCACCGTCCATTTTAAATCAAATCTGGAGAATTACGGATGCAAATGACAGCAAAATTTGCAAAACTTGTTGTGACCTGGGGCAAAACTGGGTATAAACGAATACGTTATTAGATTTTTGGATATAACATGAAGTCAGTTTAACTGCAACACTCTACCACCCCTACTTTTATAACAGTCCCATATGCAAAAACAAGCAAGCGAGAAAATCAGCTTTTCCTGTTTTGGAATACATTCTTAAATTGTGATCACTACTTTCGGCATAAACGAAAATCGTTTCTAGGTTGTCATCATAAATCGTAAGACCTGAAATTTTCGAAATTAGGTTATTGGTAAGGTCGAGAGCACCATTTTTATTCATTATGGGACTGTTAATCGACCATATTTGAAACCTTTTTCAAATCTACTCGCGTAACAGTCTCATATAGAATATTTTTTTCTCACCAAGCTACTTTCTAAGACTTAAATTTGATCAATTTTGAACTTCTAAATGCAATTATCAGAAAAAGAAATATAAAAAATATCGTAAATTCCACATTGTAAGTTGAATCTTTTTAACGAAATTTGATTGCATCCGATAGTTTTTCGCTCAGGAAGTCATTCCTAAGGAAGTCAGACCTGCCTTCGAAAACTAGTGTGAATCATTCGACATCAAGTGAGTTTAAATGATTCAAAGCAATAAACCAAAGACTATTTCGCCGAAAGAAACATTGAAAAGTAACCAAACCCGTGGTATTTCACATATGGGACTGTTATTCGGGTATATTTCATATAGGACAGCCAAAAATCGATATTTTTTTTTGAATTTGTAGAACAAAACCTCTTTTTTAGTGTTTTATTTTGAATCATCCCTATGTTGACCTAAAATGACGAAAATTCATATGGGACTGTTATGCGAGTAGGGGCAGTCTACAAAGCACAAAAAATAGTGTTTTTACCTGCTTTGATAAGTTCTTTTGTTTCCATGTTGTTAGAAGTGCGCGCTATCTCCATATGTGAGTGCAGTTGTTCCACCATTGTTTGTTTCCGATGCAAAAAAAAGAGATTTGTTGTCATTATTTCTCTCATAACTCTTCAAGGTGTTGATGGCCCACTTTGGCGTCTTCAGATGAAAGTTGCATTATAAATTGAGCTATTCAATGGTATTTTTTACAAAATATTCGGTGGTGCAGACGGTACTTTTAAACGTCATTTAAAGTTTATTTACAACTTTTCATATTGAAGGTCTTCATTAATGTTTTTCAAACTATTTTATTTGGAAAGCTGATAAAATTTCAATACATTTTGATGTGCTATTTTATAATTTCCGTTGAAAAATAACAGAGTTATGTAGCTTTGAAAAATGGTTATTTTTTATTGACAAAAAAATCTAACCGAAGCTAACTCAAAAAATAAAAATGTTAGAAATCTGAAAAAATACATGTGTTTTTAAGTCGCAAAAATGAACCAAATTTTCAATTTTGGGGAAAATCTGAAGACCCCCGGCGCAAACCCGTCAGATAATAAAAAAAAATCCCCTACTGCAAACCGGTCGATGGCCAACACCGCGAAGAATCGATCGATCGATCGAATCCGACCGAGCCGAGGCGTCTTGACCTTCAGTTACAGCTGAGAATTGTGCGGTCATTGCGTTTTCAAGTTCATGACTCACAAGAGCCGGCTCCTGGCTGTTTTCCTATTCCTACGAACGACATGGAGATTGGTCATCGGACGCACGATTCATATGAACAGTAGAAGGTATACGGATGATGGGTATCTCCAACTGCTTTAATAGACGCATTTTGTATCTGTAACTCCCCGCTGAAATCCGTCTGGATCAGAGCAACAAAAACAACAACAACAACAACCAAACAGCTATTCGATGTGTATGCAAGGTCGCTCTGGGAAATTTATTTCTCATATTTTTCCGGTAAGACATTATTCATGCTGTTCAGCAGTAATTGAACAACGAATACACGATGCAAGCCGGTTTGTTAGCCGCTGCTGATTAAGCGCACCGGAATCGGCGGACAAGCTCGTCATTTTTTGTCAGATTCCTAATACCTTTGAACTGTTAGTTAAATTGTTAGTTAGAAGCCGGCTACAAATCGTCGAGGGCGGGGAAAGTTTAGTTCACTTGAATATCATTAGACTATTAAACGGAATCCATTGAATTGGAAACGGAACTTATCTACTTGTTGCAACTTATAAGTTTCAAAATGACGCACCGTGCTTCATAAAATACCTTTAGTCATAGCAGTATTGGGGGAGTAATTAAACAATTTAAAAAAAAAATCATATCGCATTATTGAAGTTATTATTTCTTTCAAAAATATCACTAGTTCCATCTAAAAAAGAAATTTCAAAAAGATGAAGAGGTTGTATATAAAACACGACCGCAATGTTAACGTAGAATTACGACAGCCTATCTTGTGCCAATGTATTATTCATAATGATTTTAAATATTTTGAATAAAGTTGATCATTTTAAAATAAGTGGTTCGCCGTTAAAACTTTACCTATCAAATGTGGTACATCTCAAGATTCCATCTTGGGGCCTTCTTCATGACGATATTTTTACTCTTTCTCTGGAAGGTAAATTGCAGCTTTTTGCATATGATGCAACTCTATTAAACATAGTGGAAAACCTCGACATGCTTAGAGACAAGGCCGTGCGAACGGGGGGGGGGGTTTAGGGGTTTAACCCCCCTCCCCCATGAAGATTTTTTCCAAGTAAAATTTTCACCGAACTAGCGGAAAATTACTTGATGTTAAAATGTATTTGAAAATAAGTATTTAAAAGCAAGTCAGAAATTTTTCGGAATTCAATCTTAAATCACTCTTGGCTTGAGACATTTCGATCTAAGATACTATTCGACGTTTACGAATTGAAACTAACTTTGGTTCAAAATTGCAATTCAATTGATCTTTGTATAGGAACTCAAAACTTGACATATAAAAACCCTACTGCACAATTGGTTTTTATTAAGAAGAGTAACTGTATAAAAAACTTATTAAGTTACACTTTTGTTAATGAAATTAACGATTTAAAAAAAATCGTTAATTTCATTACAAATGTTATGCTGATATGAAATATTCTTCAAAAAACCAATTTCGACCAAATTTTATTAAATGTTTTTTTTTTAAATGCTCAACACAACACAACACATAATTTACACAAGGCCACAAAATTTACATTTTTCGTAGGAGCAATTAATTTGAAAGGTAATTTCGTCTGATTTGAATACCTTGAATTTAAATATGCAATACTTCTATCAGTTTTTGTTATTAAAATGACTTTTGAAAATAAGTAAAAAGTATTTGATTTGAGAAATTTCTGCATTGTTTATACAAAATCTCAAATCAGGATCCTATCATTTAAAAATAAAAATTTTAAATGAATTATTAACTTTCCTCAAGAATTTTTTTTTTGCAGGTTTCAACAAATGTGTTAAATGAAATCAAGTTTTTTTTTTACACTTTCTACAGTTATGTCGAAAGTACTTGTAATGATATCTTTCCATTTTTTTTTTAATTTTTGAATTTTTAACTTTGTAGATCATGCATCATTTTCTTCATAAAAATATCCCTTAATTGGATGAAGTATGATCAACAGAATCAGAATCAGATTTTTTCGTACATGTAGGTTTGTTAGCTAATCAGTTATAAATTTCTTAAAACTGATACATTTTAAAACTCCTTATCACCAAAACTTAAAGTGTTCGACCAATTTGATAAAAGATTCAAGTTCAGAACGCTAAAATCTACCAAATCAATCATTTAAAAAAGCACCTTGCCTTGAGTCATCAATTACATTATGTAAATTCTTATGGTGAAGCGTGATTATTTAAAAAAAGCCTCCTGAAATGTTTTAAAAAATTTATCTTTTTATTTTCAGATTTTGTTTAAATTTTCAAATAAATTAACGGAATTTTAAAGTACAGTTTATTTCCAATCCTTTCATTAACTTGCCGAATTTTTTAAGTCGAAATATTCCAATTTGAGAAATAATTTGAACAAAATTGTTTTTTTTAATTCTGAATTTTTGTGTACTTGCCACATAAGCCCTTAAGTCTTTTATATAATGTAATAAGGAAAACATAGTTTCAACCTTCTGTTTTTTCCAGGACCCAATATTTCAATCAAGTTCAAACTTAACAACTTGTGATTGAAAATTTAAAAACTTTTCATCAATTTTTTTAGATATAATCGTCTTTTATGAATCAATCATGTTTTTTTCAAATAATCTTCAAAAGTTTGAAACATGATTTGAAGTAGGTAGCAACATTAAACTTAATTTAACGGGAAATGTTGACTAACATTGTATTTGTTTTGTTCTTACAATACTTGTTGTAACGTTACTTAACGTTACTCCTTATCTTTAAATAATTATCAGTTTTCATTGATCATTCATGAAATTACCCATTTCCTAACATTTTCTTGTAAGTTTAATTGAACATGAAGGTATTATTTTAAACTTCAAAAATGAACTATTTAAGCCATTTATTTTTCTTAAAATAGGTTTTTTCTGTGGCTTCTTTTACTGGCACTATTCAAATAATATTAAATATATCTACTATTCTTTCTATCAAATTAAATTGAACCATCATCATTGAATAAATTCTCCAAAGTTCAATTTGGGGTTTTCAGTTATCGAGAATTCACATTTTTAATCGCGGTTGAATATTATTTGTTAAAATTCAAAATACTACAGTGGAATTTTTCAATCACCTTTCAGTTGAAAATGAAGAACATAATTTTAATTAAGATGAATAAAAATTTACAATTATTATCATTTTCCTAAAACTAATCATGGTTAGTTTTTTACCTGATTGGATATTTTTTTAAGAATCCAGATTTCTCTTAAGCTCTGTGTTTTGGAAAAGTTTGTTTTTAATTAGCTTAGAAATTCTTTTGAAACAAATTTCTAGTACAGAATTAAGAAAATAAATGAATTTATTTTCGGCGATTTCAGTCACGCCAGTCAAATCGCCGAAAATCAATTTATTCATTACCCATCCAGTCGATAGAATTTTAATAATTAAGAAAATAATTTGAAAAAAAAATTATCAATGACTTACCAAAAATTTGAAACTTTTATTCTGGTATGATTTGAAAATTTTGTTTTTTTATCAGTCCAATTTATTTTTAGTTTGTGTGGTTGTCATAAGTCAAAAACGATGTTAGAAATTTCATTCCTTTTTTATTGTTTATTTTTGGTATTGCTATTATTTTTAGCTAAATTTGAATTCCGAAACCCCCCCCCCATGGACGGGTCCTTCGCACGGGCCTGCTTAGAGAACATATTACGCATGACACAAATATTCTTATAACATTTTTTAATCAAAATCATATGACATTGAACCTACAAAAAACAAACTTTATCATTTTTAACCTGCAAAGACAATCAGAAAAAGTTCCCATTTTTGTGAACGGTATAGAAATTGAGCAGGTCTCTAAAGTTAAATACCTTGGACTCTTAATTAATGAAAATTTGCGATGGAATGAACATATACTTTGAGTAAACTCCAAAGTCACCTCATATAATGTTGCATTAAAGAAAGTACGACGTTTCGTTTCCGAAAATATGGCTTGGAAAGTATATTACGCTTACATGAACAATATATGGGGATATGCTGCTTCTGTACATCTCAAACCTCTTTTTACATTACAAAAAAGAGCTTTGAAAATTGTTAAATGCCTTCCAACTTTGTTTCCCACCGACCAACTTTACTCTGCAAATGTGCTTTCTTTACATACTTTGAATAAGTTTGAAAATTGTGAATTGATATAGGATCTTATATAACTTAATAAAAACATACTTTACACCCACTTTCATTTCAGAAATCCATTCATGCAACACTAGAGGCAATGTTAACTCGAATTGTCACATACAGGGTGACAAAAAAGTTCTGTCACAC
The DNA here is from genome assembly GCF_029784155.1 of Uranotaenia lowii. Classification (NCBI taxonomy): domain Eukaryota; kingdom Metazoa; phylum Arthropoda; class Insecta; order Diptera; family Culicidae; genus Uranotaenia; species Uranotaenia lowii. The sequence goes on from NC_073693.1 coordinate 317,986,938, forward strand.
TTTTTTTGGGTCGCCTGTAGCCTATACGTTGCATCTCTCTGGTGCCATCTATATGTCAAATGAAAGGGCTAACTTTGCTGCCCACAGTGGCAGAGTTTCGTTTCTGTGCAGTGTGTACATTAAGTTGTGAGTGGCAGAGTTGAGAGCAGCTGTTATCGCTGAATATGTGAGAGTGTACAAACCCGGACACATATTAAACATATTCAAACACCTAAAACCGCTCATAATCAACCGGAAAGTCCATAAATCGATACCTAGAAACCAGAGGCACCGAGGAGACACGATCTGGAGACACGATTTAGACGACCAAAGTCTGTGAGAACTCCAAGGTTGAAAAAGGTTATACCGAGACCGGACGTGCGCGCCGCTTGCGACGACTTTCCGAGACGTTTGAAGTTGGTTCGATCAGAGAAAGGTGGTGTAATTCCGAGATATTGTTTGTGAAGTATCTTGATGAGTTACTGAATAAAGCTATGAAAGTCGGATTCTGATATTCTTCTTAATCTTTGAAATATTGAGATTTTTCTGTGTGAACGGACTTTTTTGTCACCCTGTAAATAGAAGAAGAACAACATTGGTTTCTAATAGTTTTGTGAACACAGGCTTAAATCTTTTTAATACATTACCTTCTCACATAAAAAATATTAGAAGTCTGACGCATTTCAAGTCCACCCTTTTGGCTTCGCCAAAAACCAATGCAAACTTAAAACGCCTAGCCCTCCCAAGAAATTCGTCATCAACCAAAGCAACGCGAATGCAAGCGCGGTAAATCTTGCGATAATATGCACTCTTGGTAGATTTGAAAACAGGAAATGGTTTCCTTGCTACGCACAACCTGGTGTGGGAATTATCTGAAAACCCTTTCCCTCCTATCCCATATTCCCATTTCCTCATTTCCTATCCCTTATATTATATCCCTCATATCCTTTAAAGGGGGGGGGGGGGGGGGGGGAGTAGGTTATAACACTTTCAAAACATCGATTTTTTTTTATTTTTTATTTTCGTATTGTAAAACATTTCAAGAATGTTGTGTCAAATTTTCAAGTAAATCGATGCAAAACTGTAGAAATTATAGGACATTATCTCCTCTTATCTAATACTGCAAGAGAGAGAGAGCAGAAACTTCAAACGCGTTTTTCTCGAAAGCACATTTTTAAAGTCCGTGGACATCGCCATTTGAAAACTACTTCACCGATTCTTTTCAAATTTGGAACATATTTTCTACATATAAAATATCAAACCCCAACGATTTAATTTTTGTTTTTTACTTTGGGGAGATTTTACAGATAAAAAATGGCGGATTTTTTCGTGAAAAATCGTAGTTTTTACTTCAAACAGCCTCAAAAAATTCATAAAAAATGTTTTAAGTTAAATAAAAACGTTGGGGTTCAGAAAAACATCTATTAAAAATATTTTGCACTGATTTATTGACTTCAGATGATTCTGTGCTGAGATACAGTGTCCACCGCAAATCCTGTTTTCTTTAAGGCATCCTCGAAAGTGCTCCGTCACCGGTTCATTTTTCAATATTTTTCTACGAAAAAATTACTAAATATTCTGTTAACAATGCTTTTTTTATATAATGCAAAAAATTTGAATACATTTGTTTGAACGATAGCTCTAGAAAAAAATCGTGAAAATGGTGTTTTTTTACCCGTTAGACCCTACCCCCCCCCCCCTTAAATGAGTAGAAGTAGTAGTCAATAAGCTTAGTTTTAAGCACATCCCAGCAATGTTATTCAAACCGTATGGATCACATCTCTCAGATTTCCCCTTTTTTCCCCTTTTTTGATATATTTAAGCTTTTTTCCTCAGATATAAGCCTTCAACTCCTATGCTCGCAAGGCAAAAAAAGCTTAAATCTGAGGAAAAAAAGCTTAAAAACGAGATTCTATTATGCTTTGAGACCCCTCCCTCTCTAATGAAGAGTGGGGGAGGGTCCTCCCAAACAAAAGACAATTTTTGCATAACTTGAGAACCAATCAAGTAAATGGTATCAAATTTGGCGTGGGGTGGTATTTGGGAACGTTGAATATTTCTAGAAACTAGCTGACCCGATAAACTTCGTTTTACTTTCTAAAGTATAAATCGTAATAAATGTTTAATTTTATCTACACGTCCTTAACTGCATCGTGCTCGCAAATAGATTCATATGGAAATCATAACAAATAAAGTTGAATTTGTATTGGAACCACCTTTCATAAAAAGGGAGATCCTTGAAACTATTATACAAACCATCTCTGACCCAAAAAACCCTCGGATACCAAATTTCACTTCATTCCGACCGACCATTCATACGTGATGTTGTTACAAAGAAAACGCCTCTATTTTTATATATAAGATGTGAAGAAGAGCTAACTTTGTATGGAGACCCCCCTTTCATCAAAAGTGAGATTCTTGAAACTATTATACAAACCATCTCTGACCCAAAAAACCCTCGGATACCAAATTTCACTTCATTCCGACCGACCATTCATACGGGATGTTGTTACAAAGAAAACGCCTCCATTTTTATATATAAGATATTAGGTACCCATCCTTCCTCTCAGTGAGATTAAAGGAAGGGGCGAGGGGGGCTTCCTTAAAAATTTTCATATAACTCGAAAACTAATCAAGATATTGGAACCAAATTTGGCATGGAAAGGTATTTGGATACGATAAATATTTCTATGATCATTTGAAGCCAGTAGAAAGAGGGAGGGGGCCTCTTTTATAATTTTTTAACATTAATCAAAAACTAATAATGAAATCGAACCAAATTTAGCATATTTGGATTCGAAAAATATTTTTATGATTATTTGAGACCCCATCATCATTCCAGTGAGGAGAAATAAAGAAGGAGGGCCTCTTTTATAATTTTTTTCATACCTCAAAAACTTATTAAGCAAATGGAAAATGTTTAGGTATTTGGGAACATGATAATATGTTCTTATGATTGTTTGAGACCACTTCCTTCTTCCAGCGGGGAGAAAGGAAACAGGGAGAAGAGTTTCATACAATTTTAACTGAATAACTCGAGAACTATTTACAACAGCAAATGGAACGAAATTTGGCATGAAACGATATTTGGGTACGAGAAATGCTTCTATGAATATTTGGTATCCCTCACTCCTTCAAAGAGCAAGATGAAAACGGGGAGGAGAGGTCTCCCTTACGATTTTCAGTATAACTAGAGAGCTGATCGAGCAAATGGAAACATATTTGGCATGTTAGGGTATTTAGATACGAGAAATGTTTCTATTATCAATTGAAGCTCCACTTTTTTTCAGTGGAAAGATATAAAGGGGGAAAGGGGGCTTCCATACTCATTTTTTGCATAACTCGAGGATTAATTGAGCAAATGAAACCAAATTTGGTTTCATAAAGTATTTGAGTACGAAAAATACTTTTATCAATATTAAGCTCTCCTCCCTCCATTCAATGGGGAGAACACAAGGGGGGATGGTGCTTCTGTTTATGCATAACTTAAGAATTTACTACGCAAATAAAAATAAATTTGGCATGGGATGGTATTTCAATACGGGAAATTTTTATATGTGAAAAAAATCCTTTCTTGCAGTAGGAGGATATAATTGGGAATATAGGAAGGAAAGAGGGAAGCTTATATTGAACTTTTTTTTTACAAAATCCGAGAAATGGACGAAACTTAACTCGGAAAATCATTTTGGTATGATTCTATGATTATCTGACACACCATCCTCCTTTCAGTGAGAAGGTATATAGGTGGAGGGAGGTGAGCCCAATACAATTTTGCCAGCATAAGTTCTCAATATATGCTAACGAAGCCAAAAAATGGAAACAAATATGGCGATATGGCATGGAAAGGTACTTGGTTAAGAGATATGTTTCTACGATTGTTATAGACCCTTACGCTTTACAGTGTAGAGAGGGGAAGAAAGGAGGGAGCTCTATACAAATTTAGTTGTAAAGCTTTAAAACTTATCAACCAATATGGAACTATATTTGATAAGAGGATTTTTGGTTGAAAAAAAATTATTAAAGACCACGACCTCCATTCAGCAGGGGATGATGGGAAGGACAGAGGGGGGCTCTCTTGTCAGTTTTAAGCATAAATCCAGATCATATCAAGCAAAAACAACAATATTTTATAAGTTAGATTGTTTGCGTAAGATTAATTTGAGACCTTCATTTTTCAGGGTGAAGCTTAAAGCAACAGATAAAAATTATCAGATAAGTTATTGATCAAGATTCAGAAAATTAGTTTAAGTCAACTTTGTTTAGCTATTCGAAACTCCAGCTGCAGCTCTCATTTCATGGCGATTGCTTTTGAATTATGCTATAATTTGATTCAAAATAATGCCAATAAAACATTAAAAATTTGAATAATTTCCCAAAATATAATTTGTTTTTTAAAGGTGTAGCAAAGCACACCGGGTCAGCTAATAAATCTTATAAAAATAGACATTCAGTCGTTCAATTTTACTCTGCAACTACCATTAACTATCAATTGGTAATGGTAGTTCCAAAAACAACAATGATGAATATAGCCCTGCAATATCAAATAAATTATCCCTGCTTGTTAAAATTGTTCAATTAATGCAAGAGTTAATTATTGAAAACGTCTGTCTCGATTCCGTCCTGTATAAGCAGAACAATAGATATACGTTTGAGGTTTAAGCAATATCATCAAAAATCTCATAAATCTCACAAAACAGAGTAGTTTTTTTAATGTTCAACATATTTAAGATTAAACGGCGTATAAAGCACAGGAATAAATGGTGAAACATGCTTCGCTAATGTTAAAACATTCTAATATGAATTAATCGTTCAATGTTGGTAAGATCTTTATTTACTTCAAAATCCGGATAATAGGTTAAGCTTGAATGTTATTTCTGAATAAGAATATTATTAAACCAACATTGTTGGCAGTAGATTTAGCAAAGAAAAGTAGAACTGTTTGAGAAGGAAAAAGCCAAATCATAATAACATCAGCTTGAAAACTATCCTGTTACTCAACAAAAGCAACAGGACCAGCAACATGTAACAAGGATTTGTACTCTGCTGAACAGAGAAATGCTGCAAACGAAACTGGTTCCTGCTAAAGAGAGCTTGAGAGTTACGAAAAAAAACTCCTTATAAGATGGCGTAACTCGAGAATGCCTGCATTCATGTGGCAGCTCTGGAATGTGAAATGGTCAGGAATACCTTTCTCGGTTACCAGTTGCATTTAGAGGATAGTGGGATGTTAACGGGAAAATCCAGGATTTAGATCAATATACAAATTGGCCGGAAAATCGACGAAATATGCTACCGGAGCTTGGTGTTGCCTGTTTAAAAACTCATGTTTTCATTCTTTTTTGAAAATTTGATTATGACAACTGAAAATCACATCAAAATATGAAGAGTAGGTTTTCTGTTGAGGTTGCAATTTGTGGAGGATTCTTGTCCTCTACACGTGGTCACGGGTAATAATGTATGAAACATGTAGGAGGCAACCGGGCAAGATACAAACACCATAATTTTGCACATATTCCCTGATATTCTGCCACATTATGTCTCATTACAAAAAGCTAGAACACCGACGGACCAACCGACCAGAAAACATTCAGGTAGCCAGCAGCAAGTAAGAAGGCAAGCAAAAATATGGTGGAAACAAAAAAAAAACGTTCCCTGTAATTTGGGAAGCATTTTTCATATTTTCCGAGTCGACGATGTCGACATCTTTCAGATTGCAAAATGGAATCGTTGTCGTCGTCGTTGCTCTGGTTTTCCACGGCAATTACAGGTTACCATGGTGCACCAGAACCAGTTCCAGATCCTGGGTCCAGCTTCCAGTAACAGGATATATGCGCGCCAAGAAGCGGTCAACTGGCAGCTAGCAATGGTTAGCTTTTACTCCATTACCGGAAGGATTTGTGGCGGGAGACACAAAACGAAGGAAGAATAGGTACCCACATTCCCACGGTTGGTAGTTGAAAAAGAGACCAAATTAGTGTCCTCCTCCGGCATCTTTATGTTGCACCAGGTTGGTTGGAATTGGAGAAAAATTCAGTGACAAAGATTTTTGGGTAGACCCGTAGACGCTTTCGGGACCATTCATTAGAAATATTTATGTTGGCAGAAAATTTTTTCACTAACCACATGTAATTGGAAAAGCAAAAAAGTGTTTTTTTATGCATTTGTTAGACACCTAGAACTATAAATTGGATAATTTCTACTTTTAATCAAAGTTTTAAACGTAGGAGTGACTTTTTGTGGCAGAAAAACATTTCAGAAATATTGTTGACATATCTAAGTCAAGCCAAAACATTAGTTTCATATTTCTTTGAGTCAAGTCTTCAAATTAATTTTGTCATGCTCTTAAGTTTCATTGGAAAATTAGTTTCTTTAGTTGTATCAGAAAGTATAGCGTTGTTGCTTTCAAACTTAAATATCAAGAAAAGTCTTAATCCTTTATTGAATGTAGAATAATACCTACCTACTTAAGGGTACGGCTCTGATTGACCGACGCATAGGGCTGAGATGAAAGATCTCCACTGCTTGCGATAATAGGATAGTAAATAGTTATCAATTCTGTTTTATTTTTATTTTTATGAAGGTTTATTTGCTCACCATTCGTCAATGATTGATACATTTCAAATTTGACTAGTTTTTAAGCTTCATTGAAACGTCATTTCACAAAAATTAGAGACTTGATAGCGAAAACTAGAGAAAGACAAAATTTGACAAACACAGCAAAAATCAAATCAATCAATTTCACATCGAAAACGATGCAAATTATTGGACCATCGCTTTAGCCACAAATTTGTGTTTGAATCTAAAAATACATCATGGTTTGTAAAACGAAAAACGACGTAAATGTTGTAGAACGTCAATTTACATCACTCGACGTATTATTTGAATTTTAATTTTACATCGTTATCAATTTAAATTTAATCTCTTTGGGAAGCGCTTTTATATTTACTCACATTCTATAAATGGATAAGAATAAACAAATGCTGTGCCCAATTTAGTATTTTAAGATGAATATCAAGGAAATTTGCTGACGTACGTTATTCGATAAATTCTCAAAAAGTCGACAATTTCAATAGCAACGTTTTGGAAATTATGATAATTTTTGTTTGAATCAATCAAAAACATAGGAAGATTTAACAACCTTCAGGATATGTGATATGAACATATTTCAAAAACTAGTTGTAAGATATTTATTGTAAAAAATATAGATATATTTGTTTATATTTTTTTTGCTCATAAAAACCTATTTCAAAGTTATTGTTTTAACATGTGTTCAGGGCTCGAATTTCACAAAGTAAAACCATGAGGGTTTGATGCAAATTGCATTGTAAACTTATTGAAAAGATTATTTTAATTTTTCTTATCCAGCACCTCTTATTTTGCCATTTTGAAAAACAATTTTTTCATACTCTATATATATTAAACTCGATTTAAACTGACACGTTACATTGTTATCGATGATAAGTTATCCTAAATTTGTTTATTCTTGCCTTTTGCTGAAAAGGTTTTGCATTTTTAAAGTTAAACGTAAATATTAAGACAGTAAAGAGCAAAAAAAAATTAGAGAAATCTATAAATTTCTATAATTTGTTTTAAAACAAAATCGAAAAACAACGGTGACTTCTTAAGTACTGCCTCTTGTTCATTTTTTCATACAATACTTCCTGGTTCTTAAGTCCCATAAGTTTAATAATTGAATTCAATTATTGTTTACATTATTCAAAATCAAAAGTACATGTATTCAACCGTTTTTTCTATGATTCACAATCTGTGCTGTTGATTTTAAATCATTTGAAATACTTACTTTAAAAATGGTATCTATCGGTTCACGATCCTATCTTGGCAGGAGAAAAATCCACATTATAAAGCAATAAATCGTCTTTAGATTTAATCCCTTTCATAGTTAATACATGATAGATTCGTATAATCATTTCACGTTCTCTGAAAACTTACCTCATACGTAAAATCCATCGAGAAACACTCGATATGTGTTCTTTCTAAGTTCAGGAAACTCAGTTCAATTTAAACTAAAAAAAGCATAAATTAAATCTTACACAAAATGATAATAACAAACTAAATCAACTTTGCCTTTAAAGGCAGTAACGTATACGTGTCACAGAAAGAACAAATCATCTGGGTCTGGAGGGCAGCCATTCGTTTACACTGATCATTCAGTGAAGTGGTAATTGATTTGAACAATTGTATGGTTAAGCTCAACAGTTTTTTCGTGCTAATTTTGAAGTAGTTACAGATAACACTGACAGCAACTTACGGTTAACATCTTAGTACCCAAAGTTTATTCGTTCCTTAAAACATCACTATTCCAGCCAGGGTTGATTTGATTTAAATCAAAGTGATTTAAATCATGATTTAAATCACGACTTAAATCACTTGATTTTGATCAGTGATTTAAATCAAAGTTTCTCAGTGAATAAAATACCTGAAATTTAGTGATTATGGAATGGTTTTTTTCATTTTTCCACGTTTTTAAGCATCGAAGCATCCCCTCGGGAACTAAGAATTGATTTTTTTTTCTTGCTCCTTGTGATATTCCAAAAGTTGTGATTGATGTCGAATGCTTGTCCACGTAGAAGGAGGTTGGAGTTTGGATAATGTCCACGTGGACATACTTCGTAAATATTACTCAAATTTAATTCAATAAATATATTTTGATATGGAGTTGGCATTGGCAAACAATGTCTGCTCTAGTATGATCAAAATAATTTTTATTCATTTCTTTCAATCAAACTGAAGTAAATTTTCTTTTCCTTTTTTTTAATGAAGTCATCTGATTTTTCATGTTTTTGCTTAAATTTCAACCTCAACTTTTTTTATAGTAATGAATTAGAATTTATTCTATTTATTTGATCTTTTGATTTCTCTGAACCAACAGAAAAAGAAGGCTGATTAAGTGCTAAATTACTCGTAGTCTTTTTAAAAAGTGTTTGGTGAATTTCGATAATATTTTCATTCAGTAAAGGAATTGATGATTTGTTCAGAAAATTAACCATTTTATTTTAAAGAGCTTTAAAAATTGTATTCTTACTATAAAATTATACGAGGCCGGTAGAAAACATGCATTACAAAGGAGAAGCTTACGAAGGAATTTAACAAAATTTTCCAAGACAACCGTCAACCGTTTCAAGTCGTTAGATACAAAGTCGAATCGAAGCGGATTTAGTTTGAAAAGCATTGGTCTTTGATGAATGTTGAAAATCATGAATCATAAATGTTGCACTTATACAGCCTGAATAAAGCTGAGTTTAGCAACTCAGCTTTATCACATGACAGAGAACCTTCGGATGCTAAAATATTTTCTTCATATGCAATTTATAGAACAAATGCTATTTAAATCAAAAAAATCTGATTTAAATAAAAAAATTCCGATTTAAATTAAAAAAATCTGATTTTTTTGATTTTTTTGAAAAAATCATTGATTTTTATCCACCCTGATTCCAGCTGGGTCAGTCTGGTCTACTGTTCCGACTGTTCTCGATGTTTGGTAAGTAGCACAGTGACGCATAATTCTTACGGCATCCAGCCACAATTATTGAAGGATCATATTCATATCCTGTTGTCACAATGATTTCGTCATTTGTCCTTTTCTCGACAATGTTCCAGCGAACTAAAGCAGCTTTTGCATCGATCCAAGACAACTGTTTCCCATCATTAGTCTGAAACACAATAAAAAAGAGCAACAAATTAAAGAATCCATCGAAAATTCCATTGCAAACTTACCGTATTTTCGTAACTTGGAGGTATTCAGACTTAGATAATCAGCATCAGGTCGAACACCAGTAGATTTTAATGACGATTTAGAGTTAAAACCAGGAAACTAAAATCCAAAAAACAGAGCTCAATATCGCGATTTGTTTTTGTCTACCAATGTTTTTGTTTTTGCTTTCAATTCTAGCAGAATATTACATAACGACATAAGTACGAATTAACTTTCCAAATATTTCAAATGAGAAAAACTAAAAACGAGCTCACAAATTCCAATCTAACTTTGAAATCGTGCAATATTGGACGTCATTTTTATACAGGTTTCAACGTTTTTAAATTCGCAAAATATTTTATTTTTACAGGTTACATCTTTCTGAAGTGTCTCACTCGAAGTTCGAGTTTTATCGAAGCTAATCGTCTTCGAGCTCTTCAAGAAGGTTGAGTAATGAGTTCGACTTATACATATCGCGTCATTTTAAGAAATCCATTTTCAAATATCTTAAAACTGATAAACTTGATCTTATTGGAAAGCTACTCTAGTTTTTTGTGGATGATAAATTGTCGATGAACAGATGAACCTGAACCATTTGGAATAATTGAATTCAGTTCAGTTCTGGTAACATTTTTTTTTATTTCTATTTTCCGTTCCATCGCCTTTAATTAGTTGATTTTATGGTGTTTTCTAGTATCGTCAAATTCTACGAATTCTACACTTGCTGTTCAGTTGCTTTGAATAGATCAGCTTCATAGGTCACCTCTTTTACAAGCTCATCCGGAATTTTTATTGCGTAGAAATAAAAGCAACGGATGTTATTTACAACACATTCTCATTTGCACTTAAAGAATTCAATCTGATCTTATCACGCAGTAGCAATCCGAGTATTTTCAACAGTTCAACAATGTGTCATTTAAGTTGCTTCGCCACCATCGGTTTTGTATTTCCACTGGTTTAACTTACAATCCTCCCTTCTTTAATTTTACAATCAATCCTTCCTGAATATAATTGAGGTACACATTTCAGCGTTTTCTTGAACAAATTTCACATTTCCTCCAACCGGTTTGCCTAAAATTATTGCTAAACTGACGCGCAATAAAAGGCAACTGTTACTCTGTATAAACTGTACCCAAAGTTTGAATTTACATCTAGTCGATGTGATTTTTTCCATCTTCATATAAATTTCGTATTGCGACCCTCAAGAAAGGCCTGTATATAATATAAAATTGCATGTTTCATTATTCGCAAAGAATTAAATGGTTTTCGATGTAAAATTATGTTGAATTTCAAAGCACATTGCCAATTTTTACATCGTTTAAAGAATTGAGTGTCGTGTGAATTCAACTATTTCTTGCTGTGTACTAAAGTTTTGCATATCCGAGCTCTATTAACGTAGCTATCACCGAAATAAAGTTCCCGGATACTAAATGATCCTAGCCTTACTTATTTTACGAAGAGTTTATTCAACTCATAAAGCTGTTTCGACAGGAAACTTCATTAATTTCTGGAAAATTCTTCTTCTGTTGAGCATTTCATCCAAACAATGTATCACAAACAGATCTACAAGTATTTCATGTGTGGGGGTGTGTCGAGTGATCTAACTTCTAATAGCCTTCAATTTCAATCATCGGCTTCAAAGTGTTGCTTCAACGAACGGACTTCGACAGTCGCCCCGTAACATGAATGGTGCTGATTTTGGTTTCGTTCAGCTCCTTAGAAAAGGGGTTGCCTCACCAACTGGCTCCCCCACCGGAAGGAGTCATGCACTTTTGCTGATTGGCAAAAGGCAAAAGTTTCCTAATTGAATTATTTTCCATCGGCATTTGTTGAGTTTGTTCCGAAGCACTCAACAACCAGGAGAGCTGGATTTCTCGAACCCCGGAGGGCCCAAGCAGCAGAGGTTTCGGACTCGAACTCAAGGAACACCTTCATAGAGGTGTTGCTGCGCGAGCCCCGGTGCTCTTCCTTGTTGTTCAGATAGATCTCAACAGAGTTGGGGGTGTGAGGGGCAAACTTTAAAGTATTCCAGTTTATAAGCCATCGAAACTTTTTAGCAATAGGATATCTCAAGTGGATTGGTTATGTAGGCATCCTGCCGAGGTGAAGTTATCAATTTCAATTGAAAACTTTGCGATGGGTCTCGGTCTGTCGTAAACTGGGAATATGTTGCTTAATCAAATTTAAATCAAACAAGGCCGGAGAAGGGCTTTCGGTTCTAGGAAAAAGATTGTTTTTTTTTGCTAGTAGGTAACATACAGTCTAGAGCGTGTATAATTTTCGAAAGTAGGTAAGGGCCCTCCCAACGGTTCAGGCGTAAATATTGGTTTTAAGTATACCAGTTTAAGCACAATTTGAAATTTTAGAATCGGCTAAAACACCCACTCCCCACCGGTGTAGGAGCAAATTTAAAACGGAAAAACTTTCATTGCAGACACTCAAAAATTGAGAAGAACAAACCCATTTTATTAGAAAAATTGCATAAGCTTTGAGTTTCACGATTAATTGTCTTAAAATTAATTCTACGAATATTCTTTTTGACAGAACAATGATTTCTACTATTCTACCAGGATTACATTAATTTAAAAGCAAACATGACTACACAACGAGGAAAAAAGCTCAATTGAAACAATTCTTCAATTAATTCAATCAAATTGCTTTGAATCAATGGAATAAGGTTTTGTTAAAATGAAATGAAAAAGCAATTTTTTTTCAAGTTTTTGCTGACATTGATAAAGGAAATGAGAAATGTTTATCCCAAATTCAAAGGAAATTTTCCTTTGATTTGTTGACATTTTTGTTTGACAAAAACTTGTTTCACTTTGTAAATTTATGTATGGATACAGAAAAATATGCTGCTATTGATGAAAACTCCGAGCAATCTATACGAAACTAAAAATCTCTCAATATCTCAAATAAAACAAAAATTATAGAACAAACAATAAACATAAACAATTAAATATTTAATTTACCTCATCGAAAAAGTATTCAAATTTTCTTTTCGTTTTTTTTTTCAAATTTTAGAACGCTGACTGGATTCACTAATTCGTCGAGCCCAAATGAAAAGCTTTTTATTTAATTATATTTAATCGAGAATAATGTGACATCTATTATTTATACTTGGTATGGTTTTTATTAACATCTATTCTCAATTTATGTTACGTATAGGCTGGTTGAAGCGAAAAAAACATTCAAATAATATCTCAAAAAGAATCTATTATCACACCCAATGTTACCCAAACATGTGTGAAAGAAATCATTGTTGGCTAAAATTTTCTCACCGTGAACTAAATCGGTCTGTCGTATATTTTGAAATCCTGTTCCAAATTTGCATGAATTTGGAACAAAGGCGTATAACTGTTGGGAATTTTGAAATCGATAACTGTGCTAAAACAGCAATTTACGCCACCGGTGCCAGCCGAAATGTTTTAGCGTGGTCGAAAACCGTGTTTTGCATCTACCGTTGGGACAGCCCTAAGTAAGGTAGGCAAGGGAAAAACTTAGAACTTTTCGGAATCGAGTTGCTTGAAAAACTTGCCAACTTAAACATGGCTCATTTTGAACACTTTCTCGGAGATCTATAGCTTATCTTTAATCTGAATCCATGTATGAATGGCTTCGAGATATTAAATTTCAGAAAGAAATATTTGCTAGATCCAAACAAGATTCAAAAACAAACGAACTAGGTTTAAAGAGTAACAAGTCATCTCATGTCCTCCAGATTCTACAGTATTTTTGGCAATTTGAATATCATTCGATCGATGTTCTATGATTATAACATATTTTTCTGCATTCCTCATTATTTAAATTGATAAAAGGTATTTTTCTTTTTTTTTTTAAGGTAACAACGAAGCGTCAGTCCTTGGTAAATATTTCCCAAAAACACGAGTCTTTAGCGCTGATGAGGTGAGTCGAGTTAATTTTTGGAAAAAAAAAACATAAATCTAGGGCTTAAACTCCAAGTTAAAAATTATCGACACAAGAGAGTATTGAGACACTTGAAAGAGACCCATAGAAGTGATTCGTTAAGTATTTCTTGAATAAAGGTGGCAAACATTTCAGTGTCATTTGTCATTTTTATAAGACTTCTAACTTGATATTACATTAAGAAAATTAATGAAAATCCTGGAAAAAAGAAGAAAGTATCCATATTCAGAAGGTGAGCAGATCATCTCTGAAATATGATTTTACTAAAGCATGAATCACGCAAAATCTGGACGCATTAAAAAGGGTCTATCTCGGAGCTTTGTAAACCAAATTAAAATATGTTGTACTTTGAATGTAAGGATTTTATTGCATTATAAAGGAAAAATGTTAAAAAAAATTATTCCGATGTTGTTTTGATGAAATTTTGAACTTTTCGTCGAGTACCACTCACCATAGTTTGGACACCCTATTCAGTGACCTTAGTGTTCCACAATCTCTTCATCTCTGTTCCAACCCGAGGCGTCCTGCCATTCTTCTTCAACTTCTGCTTGAAAATTGCCCAAATTTTTTCGATAGGGCGGAATTGAGGGTAGTTGGGTGGGTTGATGTCCTTTTCGACAAAATCTACCCGTTGTCCCGATACCACTTAATGCGTCCAGATTTAACGTGATCCATGCTTAACCTCTTTATCGTAATGACAGCTTGCCAAATCTGGCGAAAACTTTACTGGTCCTTTGTGAAATCTAATGTACGGAAAAAAACGTTTTTCAGGCACTCCTCATTGTACATTGCGGAGTTCATGGTCTTGTTTTTCACAAAAACCGGGGTTTTTCGTCCGCAGCTGCAAATACCTTGCCAGATCAAACACTTTCTTGCAAACTTATCGGCAAAAACGAATTTGAACTTGGCGGGGACATCACCCCGACCAGTGACTTTGTAAAATTTTGGACAGGAAGCCACCTAAAATCAATCTTCGCGTACGTTTCGTCATCCGTGAGGATGCATTCGTCATACTTCGTTAGAACTTTGTTGAATAACTTCCGAACCCGTCCTTTGGCTTCTAAATTTTTCTTCAATGACCGGTTTGGTTGCTTACTGGCCCGATAAGATCGTAAACCCTCGCGCAGACGAATCCTTCTGACGGTGCACCGGTCGGCATTGAATTTCTTGGCGATGTCATAGTCCGTCTGCCCTGGGTTTACCTTGATCGTTATCAACACCTTCAAATGCAGTTTCCGATCCTTAGATCCACTATAACGTTTGGTATGAACCTGCCGATCGATAGTATGCATCTCACGGAAACATTTGAGAATTCTGCACACGGTCGATTTGACAATCTTTACAGATTTCGCAATCGTTTTATTCGGGTTTTGACGTGGGTGTCCAAAATTAATTTTGGTCTCACGGCTTCCATCACGTGTAACTTTGTTGAAACAAAACGAATCGTAATGAAATTTTCATAACTGATAGAGGAAACATTTCCAAACAAAGTACTGTCGAAACATTCCAGATCCGACTACTAGGAGCGCTATGGTATAATAAACAGTGCGTCCAGATTTTGGATGCTCCATGCTTTACCCAAGTGAGCAAGCATGTAGGTAATCTGTTCAAAATTAACAGGGCTCTTGTTTGCAACTTTTTTTTTTTTAATTTCAGAAACCATATTATCTAACAAGATTGTGATTTGAAACAACGCGAAAGTTTGAATATAAATTTAGATTTTTGTTCCTGAATATTTTGTTTTCTCACAACACAAATGAAATTCCAATAGATATATGGAACTTACTGAAACATTCTCTAGCTACCGCTTAATCTGGTAAGGGATGAATAACGTGAGAACGTTAAAATCCTAGACAAAACAAAAACAAAAAAAAAAGCTTAATCTGGTAACCCTCATTTTTTGCGAATGATAGAGAATCAAATGCAAGTCATTTTATAAAGTATCGTGTTAAAATAATGTTTCAGAAAATTGAACGGAAAATCTGCCATTGTTACTAGTATCTTTTTAGAAAAAAAAAGTTCTGATTGGGGCATTGTAACTATTTTTTTGTTACTCCTACCGCTTTGCACATCTTGGACAAAGATGTAGCTTACAAATTTTCCTTTAAGCCCCAAATATTCGAATTTCATTTGCATTGCCTGGAAAAGGTTTGGTTCATCTAGAATTTAAAAATACTCAAGATTAACCAGATTAGCGTTTGTTCGTACAAATTTCCTGGGTTCTTAATCTCCTTTCAACAATATGCATGAATTATGTCGTTCGTTTTGACCAAAAATGAAACTTTAAGAATACAGGGTTCTTGACATTCTTGAAAAGTTGAATATCAGTTTAACACGACCAAAAATGAATATCAGTGATGCCATGACAATTAAGCATACCTGAAAAAAAAAATTGTTTTAATATTTTTTACATTTTAAATCAGTGGTTTTCATAGTGGTCCTCATTACCGCCCCCAGGATGGCGTTGAGAGCTTCTAAGAGTGTGGAGATCCTTATGTTGAGTGAGTTTTAGGGGGCGTTGGAAGGGATGGATATATAAAAAAAATGTAGGTACCAATATTGAATCACTTTGAAATTGAAATAACAGATCACTGTTCAAGATGTAATCAATGGAAAACACACTAAACGCTTTATTTAAACCTAGTTGAAAAATGAATGTCAAAACTTATGTTATTATGAATCTTCAGAAACCAATAAGAATATATGAAAATGTTCAAAGCTTCACATTTAAAATGGAAAAAATCACTGAAAACATGTGTTTCGAGTTTTTGAAGCAGAATGCAGGTATTTTTCTGTAAAATGTTAGATAACATTAAAGGGTGATACGGTCAAAATTTGGTCAATATCAACTTGACGTATTTCTTTCAATTTTGCATTTAAAAAACCTGAACACCTCTCATTATGAAGTAATGTGTGTGTGTGTAGAATGTTGGTCCTATTTTGATTTTGGAATTTACTCTTCAGTAGTCAAAATGCCGTCCAAGGAAGAAGAGCAGCGTATCGAAATTTTGCTTGCGTATCGCGAAAATCCGAGCTACTCGCACGCAAAGCTGGCAAAATCGCTAAAAGTTGCCAAATCAACCGTTACAAATGTAATTAAAGTGTTTGGAGAACGTTTGTCGACAGCCAGGAAGTCTGGATCGGGGGAAAATCGAAAACCGGAAGCCGCTGAGACGACAAAGAGAGTTGCCGGTAGTTTCAAGCGAAACCCTAACCTCTCTCTCCGAGATGCCGCAAATAAGCTGGATGAATCGTCTGCAACCGTGCATCGAGCCAAAAAACGAGACGGACTATCGACATACAAGAAGTTAGTGACGACGGCCAAAGCGAGATCCCGGAGGCTGTACACGACGATGCTGACGAAGTTTGACTGCGTGGTAATGGACGACGAAACCTACGTCAAAGCCGACTACAAGCAGCTTCCGGGACAGGAGTTTTATACGGCAAAAGGAAGAGGGAAAGGTAGCAGATATTTTCAAGCACATGAAACTGTCAAAGTTCGCCAAGAAATATCTGGTTTGGCAAGCCATCTGTACCTGTGGCTTGAAAAGCAGTATTTTCATAGCTTCCGGGACTGTCAACCAAGAAATTTACGTGAAAGAGTGTTTGATAAACGTCTGCTGCCTTTCCTGAAGAAACACGGTTGTTCCGTACTGTTTTGACCGGATTTGGCATCTTTCCATTACGGTAAAAAGGTCATGGAGTGGTACGCCACCAACAACGTGCAGGTGGTTCCCAAGGACAAGAACCCTCCCAACACGCCAGAGCTCCGCCCAATTGAGAAATACTGGGCTATTGAAGAAGACCAAAAAAACTGCTAAGGACGGGCAGCATTTCAAGGCAAATTGGCTTTCTGCGGCGAAGAAGGTGGACAAGGTGGCTGTACAAAATTTGATGGCAGGGGTTAAGCGTAAGGCCCAGCAATTCGGATTTGGAAAAGCGGGAGCCTAACTGAATATTTTTCCTGAATTTTATACTAATTAAACTTGAAAAAGAAATTTTATTTGATTTTTTAAATAAACGATTTCACCCATTTACACGAGTTTTCCCTTGATCAAATTTTAACCGTATCACACTTTATCATAAATTTTTTCTTCAATTTAAAAAAAAATCTCTAACGTAAAACGCTGAATAATTGTATCGAAAGATAATTATAAAAAAATAATTTTCTTGAAACTTCAAAATACGATGCATAAATTAAGACTCCAACGATTAATCTCGTTTTTCGTTTGTCCCGACTGTGTTTATTTAAGAAAATAGAAATACTAAAAATTCAATATTGAAACTCTTTTCTACAAAATTGATCTTTCGGTGACTCGAAACACTACATTTCCTAAATTTTGTCCAGCGATTTTTGCGAAATAGAATGCCTTATTTCGGTGTTTCTCGGCTTAGTTTTTTTCCGCGGTCCTTATGAATCGTGTTAAGGGATAAATATTAAACTACAATCTACAATCGAAACAAAAAAAAACGTAATAATATGAATTTTGCGTAATTTGATGGAATTTGGAGCCTTTTTATGTACACAAAAAACAACGATGTATTCTGCAAACGTAAGTTGCTCTACAATTTCAATTTTCCTACAAAATGTGCTAAGGGGGCGTAGAGATTGGAAACTCAGCAAAAAGGAGCGATGAGGGTCAAAAAATGTTTAGCGAAATGTTCTTTTCTAAGCTCAAAATTTCAAATTCTTAATCAAATTTATATGAACGACCAAAATGATTCAGGAGAAAGAATCTCGACTCAGAACTAAAGCAAAAACTTCTCGATCTTACCCCAGATCAACAATTCAAAATGTTTTTTTGAAAGTTTCCTTACTTGTCGATTGAAATTTTTTCGCAAATTTTGAATTTTAATAAGATTATACTAAGCATGTCAGATTGGCCATATTTTGCCCAAATTGTTTCACTTTATTTGCAAAAGCAAATAAAGATTTAAATTGAGTCATTTCCACTTTGCATTTTGCTTCTAAAGCTGTTGAGCAATAATATGATTTAAAATATACTTAAATATTTCTAGAAAATACAATTTTCTGATATTGGCAAATAATTAGGAAAATAGCAACAATTTGCTCAACCCTGATACTTGCCGAAAAATATCTGGAAAGCTAAGGTTAGAATTACTTTAGATTTTGTGATTTGAGATTTGCTTATTTACATCAAAATTTTATTTCTACGCCCAGATTTCGGATTCTATATCCATATATAGAAAATACTTGATATTATAAACCATTTTTATGATTTTTATTTTAAATATTTTATTTTCACTCTTGTACAGAATCGGAATTTCTGGAATCAATTCTGGATCACTATTATGAAATTTACCATAAAAGTGATCCAGAATTAAATCAGTGTCATTATTTGCAAATTTCGAATCTTTAACTGAGAAAGAATTCAGATTGAAATTAAGAATTCAAATAAAAGATTTCCGGTTAAGGATTTTTGTACAAATTACGCTTTTTGGTAAGTAATCATTAGGAATTTTTATTAGTTTAAAAAGGCAGGATTCAAACTCGGACTAATAAATTAAAAATTCTGATCCAGATTCAGCTTGAAGTTAAGCTTTGTAATCAAGATCAAAGACAGTTTAAGATTCAAAATTAGAACTTAATATTCAATAAGAGACATTTTTGCCACAAACCACAAACCAAAAGAAAACTGATAAATAAAATTAAATTTGAATTCAATTAAAAAAATGTAGTTCTATGAAAAACCTAGATTTCAATTTTAATAAATCAATCTTGTGAATCTAATTATGAAATAAATTGTAAATTTTAAATTTTCATCAGTGAAAAAACTTGTACTTTATCTCCAAGTTAGAAATCAGCTGGAAATATATGTTATTAGTTTCATGGAAATAACAATGATTCATTTATTTTAATTTTAATCGAGTTTTCAAGAGTACAAAACAAGTTGATTTGAACCGCAAACTTAATCTCCCTATTTTGATTCAAAGTGCTTGATAAATTTTCACTAATGTTTGAAATGGAAATGTTTGTGGTTAAAAATAAAGCTTATTACTTGCCAATTTAAGTGAATGCAAAAAGTTTTCTTCGAAATGAAACCTTAAAAATCTTCGAAAGTAAAGAATCAAAATAAAAACCAACTTTCTTCTGTTAAATAACTCAAATCTCAAAAATTAAAAATCAAGCAAAAGCAAAAATGTTTTAGAATACCACAATGTTTTTTTAGAGAATTTATAAAACGGCACAAAAATGAACCCAAATCGACTCAGTCTATGGAGCCATCCCACTATGCGTAAGACAGCAAAAAATAACAGCTTCATGTCAAATGAATGCGTCTCAACAAAACAATTTTTTTTCATCCATCACTTATGAAAACCATCGAAATATTTCTTACAAATAAAATTTTTAAATGAAATTGGTCAGGGTTGCCGATAAAAATCTGTGCTTCTGCGAAAAAATATTCTGATTTTCTGTGATTTATCCAATTATTTTGAGATGATTTTCTGTGATGCTTTTTTCATAAATTTCCTTGAAGAGGTCGACAAATAAGGTTTATTTTTATTTTTTTGTTAAGAAAAATCAATGAACATTACCATCTTTCCAACATTCCAGTTCAAAATAAGAATTCCAAAATTTATATAGACAAAAAAAATATTTATGCAAAAAAATTAGGTACAAAATTTAACCAATTTGTGATTTCTGTAAATATTTCAAAAATTTGTTTTCTGTAACACACATTCTGTGACGAAAATTTGCTCGAAATTCTGTAAAATCAGACATTTTTCTTTGATAACAGCAACCTTGCAACAGCAGCCTTTATATAATTATTTGTACATTCATTTTCTGATTTTGAGGAAGGTACGTTGAAAAAAAGAAGATTTGTAATGGATACAACCGAATAGATAAACCAGAGCCCTTCAAGGATCACGGGGAATTATTTGTAGTGCCATAAATAATTGTAATTGGCCATAATTGTAATTGGCTTAAGCCAGTTGGTTCCGCACTTATTATCAACTAAATATCTTCAATACAGTTTCTTTTCTTAGCTGAAGATGACGAAACAGACGAGATTCGTAACATACTTAATGAATATTTTTGATAAACAAAAAAACACTCCGTGTATTATAGAAAAACACAACATTTCAGCAAATAACGAACGCCAAAAACGTTGGTAAAGTGTCACAAATAAAAAATAAACAGCAATTCAGGGAAATTTTGCTATTGCCTCATATAAAAACTACTGATGCCTAAGAGACCTCTTGGATGTATGGGTAGCAAAAGCCCTATAAAGGTTCTCATTTCCTGTTCCCATGATTGTTTTTATTTAATTGATTCATATACCAATTGAATAATAAAACAACCAGTGATTTTCCTAAGAATTGAGTAAACAGTTATCTTGATTCGTAATTTAGAACACACGCCAAAGGCTCACCAAACGGTGAAATAGTCCTGAAACCCCCTTTTCATTCCAAGGCAAACCGGATCAATTGCCCACACATGACCATTTATCCCCCCGGCCAGGAAACCTTCAATTGAGCGATTGTGGCCTCCGATTTGAGCGCGGGGCACGCGAATTCAATTGCAGCTCCCGCAACCAGTGATTCTCCATCGACGTCATAACTTGCGCAGCTCAAATCACCCGACCAAGGCAATCGACATCAATCGACAACAGGTTGCGTTAAGAGTCAAATTGAGCGGTTTTCGTTCGTTGACAATGGGTAATTTAGCTATTTAGCTGGAAAAGAGTCGGCAAAGGTCATCCCGGCGATGTGACAGTTTGACTGACGACTAGGGAGCAACTCGGCATAGTTACGGAAGGCATCCCAGCCGGCAGGGGTTCAGGAAATGGCGTGCCCGATGAAAAATGGTTTCCGTCGTCCTCGTTCGGTTACTTTACTGGGTTAGCGCACGTCGATGAGGGGAAGGTGAAATATTCCTTTAACTCTCTAGGGTAGGAGTCGGAAACCTGCGGTTTATGAGCAAGAGTTGTGGCTTTTGAGCTTCGTGAGATTAGCTTCAAAATATTCAGCTAGCGGGAAAATTTCCAAATCTAGTCGACATGCAGATGGTTTTGAAAGTCAGCTTCGTGCTGATCCAAGGAAACCAATGTCGGAGTACCATAAGGAAGTGTGTTTGGACCCTTGCTTTTTATTTTATTAATTAATGACATCAAATGGATCCTGAATCACTGTGATATAAACAAGTTTGCTGACGATACTGTAATATTTGATGTTGTAAAACTGAACTGTGTTCTGGAAAACCTAAGTGGACGGCTGATTTTTTAAAATGTTAACTAAATGTTTCGAAAACAAACTGTATTATTGTCTCTAACAAGTCTGCTTACTATAATATAGTCAATTTTAGTATCGATGGTGTGCGTCTTGAAATAGTTCATGAAAATAAGTATCTTAGTGTAATCAGTGATGAAAAATTGATTCTCAGAAACAATTTCGAATATGCAGTTAAAAAATCGCACAAAAAAAATGAAATTTTTTACGGTTGCACAATGATATGTCACAATCAAGTCTCATTCAAAAATAAAGTAATGTCAATAATTTTTACCGATAACTAAAAAACTTTCAGTAATTTTAACCGAAAACCGGGAAACGTTTGATTATCTTAGCAAATACTCTGTGTATCTTCAACTGAAATCACCGAACGTCTTAAGGGTTTCGGTAAAAATTACCAACAATTTTACAGATTTTGGTAAATATTACATTAATTTTTTTTTTTTTTTTTTTTTTTAAAACGAACACAAACACATACAGGGTCTCAATGAAACTTGATGTTTCCTCGAAGAGAATCCCTTTTCTTAATTCTAAGCGTACATCTTTCGAGGATATGATGGCTAGCATCTTACAAATGCTAAAACCACCAACCCACAGAAAGTGTACTATGTGTGCCGTGACCGGGACTCGATCTCATACCCGCTGGCTTAGAAGACTGGAAGGCTATCCTCTACGCCACGGGCTGCGGCATGATTTCAGTAGTACCTATGAATATTCAGATAAAACCATCCATTTTTCGGCAAAAACCACCGAGTTTTCAGTAAAATAACCAATTTTCGGTATAACTACCGGGTTTTCGAAGGAAATAATAGATATTTAATAATTTTCCAACAACAAACACCGGTAGTTTGTAAATATTTATTTATTTTATGTTTCAGGCATTTCGACGAAAATATAACGGTTGTTCGATTAATATAACCTAAGCTTTCCGCTAGAAAAAATTTAGGTCTTTCGGAAAATTTATCACCACACTTTTATTCCTGCTCCCAACAAAAATTTATTGCTGAAAAAGCGCTGAAAAAATATCTTGGTTACTTTTTAAATCAGCAATCTGGCTGAAAGAAGGCCAGCAAAATTCACAAAGAAGCGTGCTTTCAGCCCTTAATCATCTGGATTTGGAGAAATTATCCAGCCAACGTCATCAAACGTCAAGTGACAGTGTGACCGAAAAAAAAATTTAAAAAATAAAATGATCGATGTCTGCCCGATGTTTGGCACTCACTTTTCCCCTCTATATTTTATGTTTTGTTTTTAACCTGTCCCGAACTTTTAACCTCCGGCTTACTAGTCCCAAGCCGCAGTACGCAGAACCAACCATGAAGTCTTCGGTGCGACGTTGAATTCGAAGTTGTTTGAATCTTGTCGTTTCTGCTTTTTTGCGAAAAAAAACGAGTCTGGAGAAGATGGCGACGAGAAAAATCTTCACGACAGTTTGGTATTTGATTGAGGTTCGTCGTTTTTATTGAAATGTTTTCATGAATATTGAAAATAAAATAAATAAATGCCTACAGAACATAATTTCTTATCAATAACAAAGCAGAATCTTCAGCATAGAAACCCGATCAGGTGAGCATATCAAAATAATAACTCAAATGTATCTCACTAAGATATTTACATCTGATTCAGTTATAATTAAGTACTCTAAACTAAGGTTGCCAGAATTTTTCCCATTCCTATCCGGGCCTAGCAATTCCGGGCATTTTTTCAAGAAAAACCTGGCAAAATCCGGGCATGAATTTCAATTTTTCAAATCCAAAAACCGGCCAAAAACCGGGCAAATTCAGGTGTTATCTATATATATAAAAATGAATTTCTGTCTGTCTGTCTGTCTGTCTGTCTGTCTGTCTGTTCCCTATAGACTCCGAAACTACTGAACCGATTTGCGTGAAACTTGGCAGGTGGGGGTATTGGAGGCCGGGAAAGGTTCCTATTATGGTTTGAGACCCCTCCCCCTAACAGGAAGGTGGGGAGGGGCCTTCCAAACAATAGGTAATTTTTTGTATAACTCGAGAACCAATCAAGCAAATGGTATCAAATTTGGCATGGGGTGGTATTTGGGAACGGGGAATAATTCTATGAATATAAGGTACCCCTCCCTCCTCTCAGTGGAGTGACAGGAAGGGGGGAGGGGGGCTACCTTACAACTTTTCATGTAGCTCGAAAACTAATCAAGATATTGGAACCAAATTTGGCAAGGAAAGGTATTTTGATACGAAAAATATTTCAATGATTATTTGAGACCCCTTCCTCTTTCCAGTAGAAAGAGGGAGGGGGCCTCTTTCATATTTTTACACATAACTCAAAAACTAATAAAAAAAAATGGAACCAAATTTGACATGGGAGGGTATTTGGATACGAAAAATATTTCTATGATTATCTGGGACCCCTCCCTCTTTCCAATAGGGAGATATAAAGAGGGGAGGGGGCCTTTTTTATAATGTTTTATATAACTCAAAAATTATTTAAGCAAATGGAACCGAATTTGGCATGGGTGGGTATTTGGGAACGTGACATGTTCTAATGATTGTTTGAGACCCATTCCTTCTTCCAGCGGGGAGAAAGGAAAGAAGGAGGGGAGTTTCATATAATTTTTACAGCATAACTTGAAAACTACAACAGCAGATGAAACCAAAATTGGCATGGAATGATATTTAAGTACGTGAAATGCTTCTATGAATAGTTGGTAGGAGTGCATTTACGTACCCAATTATCGTTACATGCCAAATTTGGTTCCATTTGCTGTTGTAGTTCTCAAAGAGGTGGATGAAAAGGGGGAAGAGAGGTTTCCCTTACAATTTTCAGTATATCTATAGAGCTGATCAAGCAAATTGATCCATATTTGGCATGTGAGGGTATTTGGATACGAGAAATGTTTCTATGATTAATGGAAGCCTTACCTTTTTTCAGCGGAAAGACAAAGGGGAAAGGGGGTCTTCCATACAATTATTTTTTGCATTTCTCGAAAATTAATCGAACAAATGAAACCAAATTTGGCATCAAAAAGTATTTGAGTACGAAAATACTTTTTCTATGTGAAACAGTTCCTGTCTTGCAGAAGGATGATAGAACTGGATGTATAGGAAAGGAAAAGGAGGCTTACATTTAACTTTTTTTTTACAATATCCGAGAAATGGACAAAACTGAACATGGAAAATCATTTTGGTATGATTCCACGATTATCTGACATACCATCCTCCTTTCAGTGAGTAGGTACATGGGAGAAAGAAGGTGAGCTCAATACAATTTTGTTATTTATGCTAACGAATTCATGCTAACGAAACCAACAAATGGAAACAAATATGGCATGGAAAGGTACTTGGTTACGAAAGATGTGTCTTCGAATGTTACAGACCCTTACGCTTTACAGTATAGAGAGGGGAAGAAAGGAGGGCACTCTTTATCAATTTTGGTGTAACTTTTATTGATATCATAGGATTTTTGGGAACGATAAAAAGGGTATGATTATTAAAGATCACGACCTCCATTCAGCAGGGGGTGAAGAGAAAGACAGGGGGGCTCTTTTATCAGTTTAGCATAAATTCAGAGCAATCAAGCAAAAACAACCACATTTTATAAGTTAGATTGTTTGCGTGCGATTAATTTGAGACCCTCCAGACAGATTAAAATTATCAAATCTTTGACCCAAATATATAGAGCAAGATTCAGAATATAAGTTTAAGTTTTGTTGGTGTCGCAATTCGTTTTATAGCGGTTGCTTATGAATTATGTTTTAATTTGATTTCAAAAAATGCCAATAAAACAATAAAAATTTGAATATTTTTTGAAAATATCATTGAATTTTGAAAGGTGTAGCAAAGCACACCGGGTCAGCTAGTTATATATAAAAGCAAAGAAAATGCAAAAAAATGAAATTAATATTTTATTAATGCAATTACAGACTTCCAAAAACTTTTTGGAACACTTAAATATTTAAAGGTTTATAAAAGTAAATCAGCGAAATTATTTGAAACAACCGTTGAAAATTTCTATACCGTTAATCGATTTTGCTGAAACTTACTCAAAAACTTTGATTTTTTTTTCGTTTCTTTGTGAAAATTGTGAAAAAATCCGGGCAATATCCGGACTTTTTTCACGATATCCGGGCAACCGGGCCGGACCGGACTTTCTCGAAATTTTGCATCAAATATCCGGGCAAACCCGGATAAAACCGGGCAATCTGGCAAGCTTACTATAAACTTTAGATTTTCAGTTTTTCCAATTTGAATTAAATCTTATTCTGCTTGACAAACTTGAACGGGGTTGAGCTCATTTTCAATTATCAAGATTTTTTTCGGATTGTTCTAAAATAAAATTTTTATATCTTATTTTGATATACGTACAACTTTTTCTGAAACACGGACATCGAAGTTAACGGCCCAAACCGTACGTTTATGAGTTTTGCTCAACAGATTCATAAAATTGAATCCAAGTTTTGGGAAACCAAAATGGGGCATGGTTTTAGCAAATAATTTGGTTTCTTGACATTCCTCTAGAAAATTTTCTCGAAGCACTCATATCTTGATAAGTTATAATTTTGATAGATTTTGTTCTGCCCAATATCAAACTATGCTATCTGAACGAGATATAATCTTGAAAGGAGCATATCTTAAATTGATATAATTTAGCTATGATCGCATAGATTTTTTGATATAATTTGAGATATTTTAACATCCTACGAGTACTGAATAATAACTCATTTAGATAGGAAAAAATTAGTATCAAAATATCTCATCTTGATATAATTTAGTTTTTCCCTCCTGATCGGGAATACAAACTTTCATGAAAGAGTAACACAGAGGGGAGAAAAACACAAAATTAAAAGATTTAGTCAGATTTTTCTATCATCTCTAGTTTTCTACACCTAAAATTTAGCTTTAACCCCAATCGTGACTTCTCAATATGTCAACGTTATTGGCGTAAGATGTGAATGCCAGCGGCGGTGATTCGATTTGAGACCACTGGCTTTAACCTTCTAGCGCAACCGCATTGCGTATGACTGAAGGAAACCATATTGAAACATTTTCATGCCCCTCCCTATGCCATTACAAGATGAAGAAGGATTGAAACAAAAGTCAGGCGGCCAGATTCTAATAAATTGATCCACTCGGTCATTTCTGTGCATTGCTGTAAGCAGGGTTACCAATGTACCTAAGTTTTCAGGATTTGCCCGATTTTTTGAGACCCATCCTGAAAACCTGAAAAGCCCCCGTTTTTTCCTGATTTTTGAAAAAAAAAGTCTTCTTTTGCCTGATTTTGTAGTATTCATGGAAAGGTATGAGTCTCAATAAACAGAATGATGTACATTTATAACCCTAATCCTCCATAGATTGTCAATATGGCACTTTTTCAAGTTTTGAGGCTTGTAACTTTCTGCGGACGCACTCAAAAAACAAAATTCTTTTAAAATCTCCCATGAATTCATGAAGCGCTCCCAGAAAACCCTGACAAAGAAAAAATTAACACTCTTCATCTTAAATCGCTTGCTTGTTTCTCTACCATACAAATTCATAAATTTGGAAACCTTTTTACGTTACTCAAATATGATACTCAGACAACACTCAGCTGTTCTTTTTAATCGTTCAACAACCAAATTTTTTTCTGTCACTGCAAACAAAAGTTTTGAACAGAGGATTAGAAAGTTGATGTAATTTTACACATTTTTTTATCATTAGAGTGTCAATGTTTGACGAATTTTCAAGGTAATTGATTTATGAACTTTTTGTCAATCTACATTTTTTCTAAATATTCTATCGTCTAAATTTACTTAACACATACCGAAAAGTAAACGCAGTATATATGCAATAAAATTATATTCACAAGAAGGGTTTTTTCATAATTATTCTAGTGAAGCAATAATATTTGCGCTGCGATGTTTCACAAAAATATGATAGGTAGACTCAACTGTATTTATCAAATATACAAGTTCCTATGTGATACTTTAAACTTAATTTGTGATCTATTTTTTTTTAATGCGAATTTGTAACCTGATCAAGCTTTTAAAGTGAATTCCTGTTCGAAAATCAGAATGTTTTTTAAAATCTGGATTATAACATTAAGATTTCGAATCTCATTTCCAATACATGTTCCGTAACTTTTGAAACAGGGCAAAGTTTTGTGGATCGAAACGATCCACTGCACCGCGTAAAACCAAGACACTGTTTGATTTGGTTCTCCACATGCTTTGGTCAATTCGCAATTGAACAATAGATCGATGTTTCTTGATGACAGGTGAGGATAATGAATACGGTACAAATGTTTTCATCATCACATGGCTAAGCAAGACAACTCAAGTTAGGTTCCTGGTAACACAACAGTGTTGCTAGAAATTCTGAGTAGAAGAACTACTCATAGAAAAATGAGTACTTTCCCGTTTAGGGAATATGAGAAGTGGAAAATGACAATTGGCTATCGCTTATTAATAAAGTTGTATAGTTGTACCTCACAGACGAAACTGAGTAAAGATAACTGTATTCCACCATTGGAAGACTAATGTTGTTCATTTTACAACCCTCTATAAATACAAACCCATCCAATTTGGTTTTCGTTCTAACAGTATATAAAGCTCTAAATTCGTGGAAAAAACGAGTTGGTCAAATTTTATCTAATGTCTGTTAAAAACTTCTTTAATCGTAGAAACAACACAATAATAATAATTTATGCAGTCTGGAATAAATACTCCATGGATAAGTTCCTACGACTTGTGTGCTCGAAGGCGTTGAGCGTTTTTAAATTTGAATGATGGTTACCTTTTTAATAGAGTTCCTTTTTTGGTTCAGATTCATCAATCCTTTTGTTATTACAGATTCTTGGTTTGAGAATTCGTATTTGGAGTTTGAGCTGAATCTGTAGATACCTATAAAAATTGGTCATAAACCCATAATTTATCGATGATCGAAAACTAAGCATTTTGGTAAGAGAGGCAATAAAAAGTCAACAGTTCGGCTTTTTTTTCAAGCCTGATTTATCCTGATTTTTATATTCAAGGTTCCCTGAATTTTTGGAAAAAAATATTCTGGCAACTCAGGCTTTAAAGCAACATTCCTTGTTTCACAGGATATGCAACGTTACAAAATTACTCGATAAAACCTATGACCGACATCTATTTGCTAAGTGTTAATAAATCTCGTTTTAAAGCTTTATTTGATCAAATTTCAGCTTTTTATGCTTTGATAGCAGTGGGGATGAATGCTTAAAAACATCTGAAAAGCCTCAATATAATCCAGGCTCATGCAGTTCAATTCAATCCATGTGGAACGCAACTCTCGAATTGAAGCTTTTTTCTCAGATTTAAGCTTTCATCTCCAATGTTCTCAAGGCCAAAAAGCTTAAATCTCAGGAAAAAAGCTTGAAACGAGAATTACTAACACTTAGCAAATAAATGTTGGTCACACGATACATACTCCTGATACCATCTGGCTCGGGTAAGAACTGAGTTTGAAAAAAAAAATGCAACACGTTCATTTGTCAAAAACTTTTGAGCAGCTGGCTGAAAATTAAGGAAAATTTCAATGATACTTTCTAGTAATGTAAAGTTTACATGTGCAAAATTTTTTGGTGATCTGTTAAGAAGTTTTTGAGATCGATTCGAATGAATACGTAAATTGACTAAAATGTTCGGGCAACACATGTGCCATCTATATTGCACACTATGAACAACCGTTTTTCTTTATCAAGGCTATTTTTGTTGACTTTATTCATTCTCTGGAGCTTGACCTTATCAATAACTCAAAATTTTCTATTTTATCGAAGTTATGATAAGTAATTATTGTCCACCTTCTACAAGAAACAACGTTATTGACTTTTTATCACTTCATCACAGTTTTCGCTTAATGGTACGATTTCAGATCCAACCAAATCAGAATATTAACACTGAGAAACCTTTGAAAGTGCCATGGAAGAAGAACGGTCGCATTTGTAGTTATTTTTTGGTATATTTTGCCGTTGATCTTGGCATCTTCCACAGATCGTCAGGTAAATTTAGTACTAGACATAATTTTTTTAAAATATTTCTTCTCGTGCTTCCACGGAACATTCAGGCGAGTCTTCTTAATAAAAAATATCTGGCAGGAGATCCGCTAGATAACCGCTAAAAAGTTTGTATCGATTTATTTAACAATTTTTTCCAAAATTTCACCCTGCTTACGGGTCTACCATTTTGCGCACGATGTACCCACCGTATAATTTTATTTTACCGGTGGACGGCTTTTTATCACAAAGACACGAGGTTTGGTCTGTTTTTTCTTGTTTGATGGGTGAATCAGACAGAAAAATTACCCTGCTTTACCACTTTTCAAGTTGAAATGTTTGGATTAAGCTTTTTTAAACTCCTCACTTCCATACTTTTAGAGAATTCAAAAAATTTAGCTCACTGTTAGATTCTGTAGGACTTCTGAAACGATTTACCACAAGAATTTTGGTCACTAGTTCATTTTCAGCTGTTTTCCTCTCTAAATTTCCTTCGAAATTTCGTCAAATTTCCCGTTTTCGCAGATTTGTAAAAATAAACCAAATAAAAACTTCAATTACATTTTTTTCTCAGAATTTTAATATCTCGTGGTCTAAGGAAAAGTTTATCACTGAATTATAACCTTTATTTTCAAAATATTGATAATGTTCTACAGTAAGCTTGCTAGATTCACTGGATAGATCCGGGATTGCCCGGATATACGACAAAACATTTTGGAAAAAAAAATTCCGTACGGCCCAGTTGCCTTAACTTCGTTGAAAAAGCCCGGAATTTTCTTGAATACATCCATTTTTTTTTTGCAAAATTTTACAAAATCTCAAATTGTGTTTTTTTACTTCCAGGAACGATTTTTTTGAGTATGTTTTATTTCAAGAAGCATTAACGGGGTTTTGGAAACCTAAAATACTATTTAAATGCTGCTCATGTGTTTTTATGGAGAAGCAAATATTTTAACTGTTGTTATATTGATTTTCGATGCCTTAATGTTGGATTGAAAATGATGACCAGAATTTTCCAGGGTTTTAGATTAAAATGCCTGGATTAGCCCGGTCCGGATACGTGCGGAAAAAAACAATCTAATAATGCAACTCACTTACTAGTTATAAGATTTATGTATGGTTAAACAAGCGTTCTTTTTAAGGTGGCCATTATGTCCTTATCTCCCCTACTTCCATAGACAAGAGGGGTGCTCACTTTGCCCTGTGTGCTCGTTATGCCCTCATCTCTCCTACCTCGTATTCCTCAGTTTCAGTCTATAGCTGATGCACTCTCCTAAAACATCAACGATGCTGGCCACGTCTTATTAGTCAATAGAAAGTTATGAAAAATAGAGAAAAGGATAAAAGAAAGAATTCAGCTTTAGGACCGAGGCAACCTCTGCATCCTAGCAACTATTTTTTTTGGAAGAGTGGGTAAAATGATATGATCTGGAGACAATTTTGACAAGTGATATGATTGAGAAATCTAAACAAATATGTTTTATTCATTGAAAAATACATTTGTGCTATATCTTTCCCTTGAAAAGCTCATTTATCTAGGTATCCCGTAAATGATTAAAAAATCCAATCATCAAATAAATTAATTAAAAAATGTTTCATCGTGGTGGGGTGGAGCTAAAAGCCTCCGGTTACCAACCCCTGCTACAGAGGGTAAAAATATTGCCCCAGGGGAATGGGAAGAGATGCCACACGTTTGCGTTCGCGTGCACTTTTTACAACTTCGACCCAAAGCCCGTGAGCCCGATGCCACAGAGATAGCAGGAGACCAGACAACGAACGACGACGTGTAAGCAAATTGATTGACCAGTTTAGTCGAACCACCTCTATATAGCGTGACATACGGAATTAGTCGATATTGTTAGGGCTCGTACGAGCTGAATTTAAAAAAAAAACGGTGACTGTAATTATTGACCTGGTTGTTGTTGAGCAGGGGCGTGAAACTTTTCCATTCAGATCGATTCTCCTGAAACGTGCGAGGGAGACTCAACTTCCACTACTGGCAGGGGTGAAGGGCAAGGTTGCTTCCTCTAAATATTTCCTCTCAGCTTCAATGGGTTGTAAAACTCATTGCACCTGAGATGTCAAATCCGCTTAGCTGCTTACACACAAGCACTGAGTCTGAAGTCGGTCATTTGCATTGTGATTAGATACCTTGACGATGATCTATAGGTAATACCCAGGCTCGAGTTCCCTAGCTAGTATCTTTGGGTCACTGGCAAAGGTGACACATTCACAGACAATCTCCCTCCTAGTAGAAGGTAATTAGGAAAGGGTTTAGAGGCGTTTACGCTGCGTTCGTGTGAATTAAGTTAGGTGGATGATTTATCTGTCAGTAATTAAGACGTTTTCTATCAATTCATCAGAACTTGCACGACCCAAGATATGTATGTAGGTACCTATTTCTCGCAAAGGTGTCTTATAATTAAAATCACGAATGAATTGCTGAAGCGTCACTGCACGTGGGAAGTGGTCACTAACTCTAACCGGCTTCGATGGAATATTTTCAATCACTGCTCAAAGTTAAACTTTGTTCTCAGATGGCATAAGCAACTTGTAAAAATTCCACATATGTTAGTTCAGCATATTTTCACCCTCAAATTTAAAGCCATTTTTATAACCGAACGTTGATTTACAAACAATCTTTTAAAAAAATGATTCAATAAAGAATACTTCACCAGTTGACTGGTTAATTGGCAGCTGCTGAAATAAATTGGTCAATCAAGTGCAACCCAATTGAAAAAAATTCAATGAAATCCTACCAGGCCCAAAATTAGTTATTTTCAGGTCATGGGGTTTATGAGAGTGCACTTTAATCGATTGCACCACGATCGGTTGAAAACAGATATACATAGAAACATACATAAGTCTGTTTAAAATATGCACTGATTGAAAGAGTAATTAAAACATGAGCATCCGGAACAAATAAATAAACTCGGCTGTTGAGTAACCGTTAAAGGGGGAAAGTTTATCTCATTAATCGTGACATTGCGAAAGAAGATTATTAAATGACAATAATATGAAATTTATCTCTTGCAGAGTGTATTTTTTAAAGCTTAATCATGAAGTTTGAAAAAAAAACTAAATTTTGTCAATGATACAATCTTACCTTTCCAGTCTGTTTATTAAATCATCGCAGAAATAACTACCATTAGCCTTTCACACCACAGACGCAAATAAATTCCATTTTCAGGGAGCAGAAAAAAAATTGAATGCGAATTTTGCTAGGCTGAGTTAATTTTTTTTTTTTTTTCAGAACATCAAATGTAATTCACATTTACATATTTTTACAATTTGAAGTTATTTCACTGTCCTATTTAAAACAACAGAAGCTAACAGAAATTATTTATTTAAAAAATTGGAATTTGAGAAGTCATTATTGATAAATCAGTAGATATTCACTGAAACTTTGAAAGCAATATATGAAAAACTGTTCTCTTTGTAATCACGGATGCACTTTAATATTACGATAACTCCAATAAAGTTGATTATTTTATAGCTAAATTTATTCGAAAACAAAATCTGAAAAATATTATATGACATACGAATAAAAGGTAGTTATGAGCTAATCGAGTGAACTTTCCAAAAACAAAAATATCTTGCAAAGATACTTGCACCTTTCAAGATAATCTGAAAAAAGAACATTTATCTGATTAAAATTTGTTATTTGTAAATGGCTCGTTGAATTTGTATCTTCTGTCAAAAATATTGTATCACCTTTAGTTGTATTAATATTTATTTGAAAAACAGAAAATTAATTTTTTTTACAGTTAACAGAATTAGCTTGTGATAACTGCTAAAAAAATAATCCTATTTTCAATACAAAACTGATTTCAAATAGTTTTATATAAAAGTCCTAGTAGTCTATGGGGAAAAGGGAAGGATTGTTAGTAAGATACTCTTTAAGTTCAACTATCAACCTCTTGCTGCAAAAAAAAATTTGAAATAGTCAGAACCAAAGACAAGCTAGCCCGTTTATACGTCTGCGAATCCATATTCAAGTACCGTAATCCGGGGTAATATTGATCACTTTTTCCAATAATTTTTGACTAATTTTTCTGTGAAGGGGAATGTGGCATATTTTATAACTTTAAAACCAGTACTGGACTCCTATGGACGTAAAACATGGTTGCAGAAATTTATTGGAGCACTTTAAATTTGATTTAAAAATCGATTTCGCCTCTGTTTTGAATATGATGTTTTGGGGTAATATTGATCAGTCTCTATTTTGACGATTTTAACGAGTTTTCTTTATCATAAAGGATATAAAACACCTTCATAATATTTAAAAATGCAAGTTTATCAATTTTACTTTACTTTTAAATGTTTTCTTTCAAAAACATTTATAATCGAAAAAGAACAATTATGGTGCATACATTTAGGGGCAAAAATTAAAATTATTGCTAAATAGTTTTAGCTACAAAATACAAATGAAAGTTTACCTTTACACATTCCTCTAGGCCCTCCAACTATTTCCATTTACATTTTTTCTTCAGAGTTAACCATTTGACAAGGCTCCTATCCATTTGTCCAATACGGGCTTACTTTTGGGAAATGTCCATATTTTTTAAATATCAAAATTTATCACTAAATGACAATTCAAATGGCACTTTATCTGTACATATACCCAGAAGAAGAAGTTGTTCTTTCACATTTTACAACCCGTTTGCTTCTAAATCCTTTTTGGTTTCATCAGGAAAGCTGTTTTTTGCAAAGCTTGGAAAAACTTGATATTTCATGATTTTGAAGTTACATTTTTACTAACAAAAACAAGAAATCAAATATAAATCAAATTTTGCCTAGTTGATACTCAATCAATCCCGAGCAGACTTTTATGGCAAAATTATAGCAAATTTTGCTATCACGCCCTGAGAGCCAAAGTTGCTCTCATTTTGCTTGACATAAGGTGGTACACAGCAAAAATGAGAGCACAAATTTCCATACTTGGTTAGCAAAGTGATACCAAATTTTGCTAAAACTGAGACCCTAACTACACCTCGTTTTCCGAGAGCTTGGAGAGCAAAATGATGCTTATTCAAGGCATCAATAGAATTACTTTGACAGCAAAATTTGGCATCAAATTGCTCTCAAAACATCCGAAAAATGTGGAATCAGGGGCTTCAAAACAGGAAAAAAATGACTTAATTATGCCAACCATGTGTGAAAATTGTTGCTCTCATTAATTCTATGTACCTCTTGGAATCAAGCAAAATTGACCCTCAAGGCGTGATAGCAAAATTTGTTGTAATTTTGCCATATAGCTTCTTTTAAATATAATTTCTCAGGTCAATTGAATATTACAAATATTTCTTGTTTCGATATCAATACTGAAAGTAATTTCGCCTTTCCCTATGCAACTATAAGTTAAATTACAATAGATCAACTAACTGGTCGCAGTGATAGGTACCCAAAAAAAAAACGCCTAAATATATACTATTCATTTTTTTTTGTAATTGTTATTGTGATTTTTATTTACGGGAACCTTCAAGCTACAAAATAACTTAGTGACTAGGTCAAGGACGACAAGTTTATATCGATTTGAAGTAACAAAAATTGAAAGGAATAATGTTATACCAAAACTTTAATAAAAGAGCATAACATCGTTCGAAGGTTAGATTCAGATTGAATATCGTAGCTGAAATTTATTTCCGAAGTTCAAATTTTGATGACTGCTTACAAATTTTTATTTCACCTCAATTTTCGACTCATGCATTCATGCGACACCGAAATATTTTAAGTCGTTTTTTAATAATAAATTAAGTTTTCTCAAACATGGAAACAATTATTTGCATGATCCACAAATCTTAAAAATGAAGTTAATAGCTGATATTTATTACTCAAATTTAATAAATTTAAAAAAAAAGTTCCTTTTTAGTAAAATTTTATTTATTTTTATATGCGCATAAATTTTTCAAAGTTATATGAATTTTTAAAACAAAAGCATGATTATGTTTAATTTTTTATACTTAATGTCATATTCATTACTTTTATACATTGTTGTTAAATTTAATCTTGGTTTTGATTTTTAAAAGTTTTTAAAATGGTGATTCTAAATTGATCAAATTCCAAAATCTGTTCATGGCATTTTACACAATGCTTGGATTGAACAAACCAATGAAGTTCAAAGCCCCTGAAAATTAGTTAGCTGATTTAAATTTTATGCTGTTTTTCTTTCAAAAAACAACAAACCACCTTCAAGACTAAACTAATACGTCAATTTTCTAAAATGTTTCTTTTCAGTTACGGAATAAATATAAATCATTCAGCATGACTTAAGTTTAATTCAAATGTCGCCTTTTCGAATAATTCCTTCTACCTTTTTTAGTTTTGGCTATGTACATCGATATAAATTTAAAACAAAATTCACCCAATCCTAGTTCTAGAACAAGCGACTTGATTCTTGCAACTTTTGAAAAGTTTCCTATATTGTCTGAAACTTTAAACATACGCTTTAATTTGATTCGATGTAATTAAACGCCTTTCTGTAGGCAATGCGTAGAAATATCATGACCATCATGACGTATTAGGATTTAGAGGTTTAAAAAAATGATTAGCAAACGTTAACATCGATAGCCACCTAGGCCCTCTAATCGCTCATGAAAATCCAATTGGATTTTCAAGAGCTATTAGAGGGCCTAGGTGTTGCGTTGACGGTTTTGTTTGTTTATGAAGAGTGCCCCATAATTATGTTCGTCTCTATTGCATTAGAAAAGATGGACCAATTCATCAAAAATTCCTTTTCCACGTGAAAGAACATGACAAAACTCAGATCATAAGCGTATGAGCATATTTTTTTTATGTACTTTAGGTCTCCCACGAGAAACATATGATGCGTTCATAAGTCAACAACATCTAGAAAAACATGCTTACGCAAAGCGACGACGATGACAGTTGGATTGGGATTTTTATATTGGGATTAACATATA
Source organism: Uranotaenia lowii (assembly GCF_029784155.1). Lineage (NCBI taxonomy): Eukaryota > Metazoa > Arthropoda > Insecta > Diptera > Culicidae > Uranotaenia > Uranotaenia lowii. The sequence goes on from NC_073693.1 coordinate 318,023,697, forward strand.
TTTTGTATTACATTAAGCCAAACGAGTTTTTCTGTAAGTTGCGTTGAACAGAGAAAAAGGTGGTACATATTTTAAGCAAAAAGAAAAATTTTACTGTTGTTAATTTTTCAAATGTTCCTTGAATTTTTTGCAGTGTAGCACAAACCAAGTTTGATTTTTTCATGTTAAGTTGCATAAACAAAGGCTATTTTGGTAGTACATCACATTCAATGTAACGCATGAGAAAAATCGCCTTTGATTATGCAACTTAAAATGAACATTAGATTTAGCTTGGTTTGAGCTACACTGCAAAAAGTACAAGGTTAATTTTGAACATATTTTCTAAACTTTTAACAACAGTTTTCCTTTTCTTGTTTTGTTTTTACTCCCGGTTTTCAAACATAACACAAAAAATTGTTTGGCTGGATTAAAAAATAAATAAAATTTCCAATAGATTTAGTTCATGTTTCTAACAACAATACCAACTTGATGTTAACTTAATCATATAAGAGGCCAGACGATTCTATTCAAATGTTTCAAATTCAAATTTCTATACATCAACATATTAATTTCAGTTTATCTTTTCGTTAAAATCTCTACCATTGATTAACTCGCTGTAAAAGTTCTTTACTCGTATCTCTATCTTTCAAAGTTTAGATTTTCAAAATTTTCATGCATGCTTATAAGTAATTGTCTGCACTTACCCCGGAGTATTTAATAGGATCCTCCTGTTGCACTTCCGGCTTGGAACCGTTTAGAATCAAACAGGCGCTTCTATTCGTCAGCACCAGCTAGAAAAAGTTATCGATGTTACTTATCAGGAAGTACAGATCTTCAGGGATGTCGGGTTCAGACCAATGGTGTACGTTGTTCAGTTTCGCACTGTCGTAGAATATATCTGGGTCTCGACGTTCCAGCTGTCTCCGTTCAGCATCAGTAAGTAAGGTTCCGGTAAAACTGAAGCACTCATATGACTCATCTTGTTGCGGGTTATACTCCTTGGTACGCGCTCGCGGATCAACCTGTACTCACGGATAATCTTATTTTCTTTTTGAGTCGTATTGAAATAAGCAAAATCACGAGCAACTGCGAGCTGTGCGATTGATCTTTGTTTACTATTATACACGGTGACAATTTTTCACTCAACACTGGAAGGCTAGAACAAAAATATGTCTTTACTTATTCATTACGTTTTTGTGAAACGCATCTAAAAAGTATAATCAAAAAGCGAACAGCGTATACTCATAAAAACATTTTTTTTGCACTTATCTTATGAATTTCATATTTCAAGTTCACAACCTATGTATATATTTGAGTTTCAGCACCAGTCGCAAGCAAAGTAAAAATGCGTACTTTTCACTATCATTATGGTACCGCACCGAGCGTTAGCCCAAACTCCTGTCAGCTTTTTATATAAAATTAATTTTTATAAAATAGTTAAAAATTAATAAATTAATAATAAGTTTAAAATAATAAACAAAAATTAACAAAACAATTGGAAAAAGAAATTTAAAAAAAATAAATAAATGATTCTCAGTATTTTTTTGTTTTCCTCATTATCGAAAATTCAAAATAATAATTCAAAATAATAATAGTAATGACCGGTTATTAATCTAGAATAAGTTTATTCAAACTTAGCTATTCTTAAAATGATGATACATATAAACATACAATATAAATGGAGAGCAAGTCCACTGAGAATCATTCCAGGCCAAGTTATATATATTATTGAACATTTTAATGTAACTGTTTTTTTATATGATAATTGAAAATCCCCGTTTGGTTTTTAATCTTAGTTTGTATTCAGCATACGCAAAATGGAAATAAATTATTTTAAATTATGCCTAATTTAGCTATGTCACAGAAATAATAACAAAATAAATCTGGCACAATGTTGGTAATCAAATATTGAAATATAATGGCAGGCAGAAACAGGATGAAAATTATTACTTGAATAATTTTTTTCAGTTGGAAATAGGATCTTATATCCAGGTTAAACTTGAAAAGAACAGAACATAAAATAACATTTGTACTATACATTGGCTGACGTTAATTTGCATCGCATAGTCAATTTCATGGTTTGCAATTATACAAACCACGTTGTATATTCCAAACACAACATAAATTTGTGTGTTGAGCGATGGTCGGAATGGAACGATTTAGTTTTTGCTGTGAAAATTACATGAATTATGGATAGCTTATCATTGCCTATTTTTGCTATCAATGTTTTCTTTCTATGCAGAAAAAAATTGAACAATTCATTTGCCATATGAGGCTACAACTTTGATTTTTTTCTTCAAAATTAAGTGTTCCTCAATTATGCTGAATTTTGCTGTTGGGTTAGTTGTACAGCCAATTATGCTGTAATTTTGGTCTCAGGTTTTTATTCATGAAAATATATGGATACCTTAATTATGCCTAGTTTTGCTATCATATAAAATTCTACACCAAATTGTGCTCGTTGTTTGCTGTTGATACCTAAATGTGGTCCCAATTTGCTGTCAAATCAAATTATATGAAACCTTAATTATGCCTAATTTTGCTCTCGTGCAAAATTCTACAGCAAATAATGCTATCAGTTTGCTGTTGACACCTTATTATGATTTCAGTTTGCTATCAATTCGGGCATCAAAGTCTGCTCGGGATGGGCTTTCAAACGTAGGAAACAGTTTTCATAAATTCAAACTATAGCCTGAGTTATTGATGATAATATGCAAAAATTTATTATTGGTCAAAGTTACTCCGGTTATCAAAGTTACCCCGGTTTACGGTATCCAAGGAAGGAGTTGTGTTAGTTTGTGAAAGGTAGAGATCAGGATCCACTTTGGTAAATGGTGCGATCATGATTTTCCTACACCTCCTATGCTCCTAGACGTTTCCTAAGGAAACTCCTATACCTATGCGGCATTTGATGAATGTCCAATGAAAATAAATCGAGTTAAATATTGAAGGCAAGTCAATACCATTCAAATTTCTCCCTTGATAAACAATATCTTTTTTATAACCGTGATCCCTGTTGAAGCTAGAGTTTGCAAAAAGGCTTAAATGGTTGAAGGCGAAATTTTATTTAAAATAAAAATGGAATATATTGTAATATTTAGACACAATTTTTTTCCAAATAGTTTTTTCTATGGTTATTACCTTTTTGAAAATTCTTTGGTTCTTTGCTCTCCTTTGCCTCACATTTAAAAAATCTTCAGAGTTTCATTACTTAAAGAGTACTAAGTAATGTTTTGAATAATCAATACTTTTTAATACATTTTCGATTTTTTCCACCAATTCTAAAAATATATTCAGTTTTTTTTAATTTATTTTAAAAATTGAACAGTCAAACTCAAAGTTATTAAAATTTGTGCTGCTTTACCTACAGCTTTGAAAACAAGAAATTATCTTAACTTTTATATGCATTGTTATTTAACAAAAGATTTGTTAAAAACAAATATAAAAATTGCAGAAATAATACATCCATTAACATTTCTTCAATGGATCATGGAACCAATGTATTTTTCCTCTAGCACTAAACTTTTAAAGTGATCAAAATTATTGATATAAAATTTTTAAGATCTTTTCACACAATCCACAGTAGCTGAGATCTTCAGCCGTACGGGAAAAAAACCGTAAATTTAAGTTTATCCAAAATATATTTGCATACATTCTAGAGATTTCTGTGAAAACGCCTGAACGTAAGGCTTTAAAATTAGTCTCGTCCAAAAGTTTTTGTAATATATACCAATGAAAATTTTCCCATGATATAATTTAATCTGCTCCCGATAAATAGTTCGTAAACTTCGTTTCAGTCATGAACCAGTAGCAATTATACAAGTTAAAATGCTGAATCAATAAGTTTAGGAAAAATAACAAAGAGAAACACTTAGCTTATTATCAAACCGGATCCTTCCCGAAGTTCCACTCTACAAGTAAAACCCAATACTAGTCCGGAGGCCCCAGCACCAGCCCTAGCTCCATCACTCGAAAAACATTGTTTTCACGTAGAAATCTAATCGATCGAATCTATTCAGGGTTTTTTTTTTCACTTTACTTGAGGTCATTGCAACATAAAATCAGAATTGATTCATCATTTTGAATTTATTTTTGAAATATCTTCTCTGGAAGAAAATTTTCGACCGACAGAAAACGACAAAACTGTACGCAGAAAAAACACACGTGACCGCACTCGACCAACGCCTACTCCTCCTTTCTAAAACTTAGGAATACGAGTTCTTTCAATTTTATCCTTATATTTTGTTAATGTAGAGCATCAGCCGAGTTTCTAAACGATCTGGATATTGAATCGTTTGATTTTTATTTTTTTCTCTTATTTTCTTGCACATAGCCCCAAAAATTCGTGAAAATCGACATAACTTTTCCATGGTTTGTATTTTATTTCTTTGGCTCGTGAAGACTTTACGATCATTATATGGTGCATCCAAGTTTATTCAGAGAACCGAATGACCACCTGTTCTTTCAAATTTTCAACAACTTTTGGTTACAAAAACTGAGAGAAAAGAATTTTGAGAAAGGCTGAAGAAAAAATCTTCACTTGATGTAAAAATTGCAATTCATAATTTTTTTTATAAGTCTTATCTGCTAGTTCTAGTAATAATTTAAGCTCTCTAAGGAACTGCAATGCAATGCAATGCAATGCAATGCAAACTTATTGCATACCGTCAATAGGGGAACATGCAAAACTTTTCAACTTCAATGGCTTCTAAAAACTTATGTCCACTGATATGGCCGTAGGAACGGGGGGAGGGGTGTTGTGGGGGTTAAACCCCCTCCATGAGGTTTCAAAAAGCCATGCGAAATTTTCTTCTCTAAACTCAAAATTTTAAATTCTTAATCAAATTTTGATGAACGACTAAAGTGAATAAAGAGTTCCAATCTCGACTTAGAATCAGGCTTCTTCGATTCTCTTGATTTTTGCTCTGTTTTTCCCATCTTCTTGTCAATCGCCTCGATGAAATATGCTTTCTCACACTTAAAACGATCAAGCAGCCCACATTTTGTTGGAGAGCATTTCAATCACACAGTCACCCAATCTCATTCTCGCTAGGAGAAATGTTCATTAGCTTCTCAGTAACTGGCTGATAAATCAATGATCGCAAATCATATCATTGATTACACGTAGCATTGATCAGAGTCATACACCAACAGTGCTCTGTAAGTAGAAGTTGACTACTTTGCGCGATTTTTTCACTAATTGAAATTTTATCTGTTTTTGTGGTCCACCGTCAGGTTGTACCCGGATTTTCAGTGCTTTCTCGCCGTTTGAAGCAATCAAAACTATATCCATTGAAAAGGGAATTTAATCTACATTCTAGTGAGGTGCAACAATTTACGCTGTGAGATTTATGAATATGAAAATTATAAACGTAAAATCATTCCTGAATTTCTAGAACCACAAGCAGCGCGTCCAGCAAAACGTGTTTGTTTGCTCTCCAAGTAGGTACGGTGGGTGGTGATTTGGTCAGAGAGCGAAGCCGACAGACGAAATTATGATGCGTGTCGTGACAAGCAAACGTGAACTCCTGTCAATAGAAAATTTCCAACCAAGAAACGCACGACACGCATCATTATTTCGTCTGTCGGATTCGCTCTCTGCCCAAATCACCACCCACCGTACCTACTCGGAGAGCAAACAAACACGTTTTGCTGGACGCGCTGCTTGTGGTTCTAGAAATTCAGGAATGATTTTACGTTTAAAATTTTCATACTTTTGTGAAATCTCACAGCGTAAATTGTTGCACCTTACTAGAATGTAGATTAAATTCCCTTTTCAATGGATATAGTTTTGATTGCTTCAAACGGCGAGAAAGCACTGAAAATCCGGGTACAACCTGACGGTGGACCACAAAAACAGATAAAATTTCAATTAGTGAAAAAATCGCGCAAAGTAGTCAACTTAGAAAAATTCCAGTAAATTCAATTTTTGTTGCATTGAAAATCTAAAGACAGCAAAATGTTTGAATTTTAATAAAGTTTGTAGTCATATTTTTAAAAAAAACTCTACCATCGCTCAAACAGTATTTACTAGCAATCGAATGAAAAGTAGGTTTTTCAGACCACTTTTTTGAACTTTTTGTGACCATTTCATTAAAAAAAATTTAAAAAAATATTTCTTTGTTCCATGATGTAGACATTAACTTCAGCTTTCATATATATCTGGCAAATATTTTTTTGAACGTGTAATATATGAACTACAGCAGTTTTCCTGAGGCATGTTTTTTCGGATTTTTTTTCTTTCATGCTGAATAACGAGAAAACTAGAAGCTTCAGCTATATATAATGTTCTAAACATATTTTACTGACATTACAAGGTTTCTAGGGATATAAGTTTCATTGTAATCGGTTAGATATAAAAAGAGTTATGACGATTTTAGCTTGGAGTGTCAAATTGACACTCCTAGTGCTGATTAGGGTAATGAAATCTAATGCGGATGAGGGTTAAAAATAGACTCACAATTATTCGGAGCAAAAAAGTTCACTGTCTCCTTTTGATCAAGATGAGCAAAATGAAGCTTGCTTAGAATTAAAGCCAAAACCTCAAAACCTTGTTGCAAGTCCTCAATTCTATTACATTTTTCAAAAAAATTATCACTTGTTGATAGAAATTAAGTCCGAATATAGAATTTCAATAAGATAAGACTAAGCTTGCCCGATTGCCCAGATGTTACCCAATTTGGTTCATTTTGTTCTCAAAATTAAACGAAAATTTGAATAAATTTATTTCAAATACAGCTCAGCATTTTATGTCCAAATTTTTTGAGCAAATTTCATCCAAATATAGAAATATAAAGTATGGTTTCAAATTGACTGATAGGTTTTGATATAAAAAAACAGGTATAACAATCTTTGTTTAACGTTTGAAATTTCATTAAAATGTGTTTTTTATATTCGAAATTTTCCATCATTCCGGAATGTGAAACAAAAAATTAAAGTTTAACATTTCAACTTGGAATTGGAACTTGAGAATGTTTCATAATGGTGATCCAGAATTGATAAATCCGAAACGTTATTGTTATAGATAAATCAATAACTGAAAAAAGAATTCATATTAAAAGGCAAAAATTCAGAATTATTATTTTTTAAATTGCGACCCAGAGATGGGTCTTGACTCAAACATTCAGTCAGCGAAACTTTTTTTTTTTTTTGTAGAGAAATGAATCCAACTTAGATGAAATTTCAGGGACTAGATAAGAGAAAATCGATGTTGAAAAATAGAAATAAGGCGGTGCCAAACACCGAAATTGGCTGGATATCCAAATACGGCAAACGCATCATTTCTCATCATAACTGACAACCCGCGCAGGATATGAGAAGGCAATGCAAATCTTGCCGTGCTTAAAAATGTCCAAACTTGATTCCAACTACCGTAAGATGAAATGATGGGAATAGAAATAGACCAAGAAAAATGATTATGATCACATGGGAGAACTATTCCCTTCATTCCGATAGACATCGACACTCAACCAGTATAATATTCATACGCCAGGTTGGTCTCCTGTAGTAGAATGTTAATACATGGGCCCCGGAGAGGCGCAAGATGTGGGTTCAAGTCTCACCGGGAGACAAGGCGAATTTTTTTCGCATGTTTTTCAACATCGATTTTCTCTTATCTAGTCCCTGAAATTTCATCTAAGTTGGATTCATTTCTCTACATTCAGAATTATAATAAGAGATTTCTGTTTGAGGTTTTTGATAAAAATTTCAATTATCGGTTCATAATTTGAAGTTTATTATCTAAAATTTAGATTTAAAATTCGTGATCAGATTCGCATTTCAGATTTTCAAATCAGGTTCAAAAGGATTTAGATTCCTAGCTTAGCTAGCTTAGCTTGTTTGACTACTCATATCCACCTTAAATCATTTAACCCGAAATGCTTCTCTAACATTGCTTTCCTAATATTATATTTTTTTTTATTGTTTACAAAAATTTATATTGAATACATTTCGAGCTCCATGATCGCTAGCGTGGCTAAGTAGAACAAGTTCCATATCGCCAATGGTTGCTACTCCGTGATTTTTTTTTTTTTTCCTGTTGGGGAGAGAGTCCACTGCGACCATTAAGTTGATCTATTGTGGTATTACCCCGCGTTACTATTTTTACTTTGCTATGCTACTTGACACCCCTGCACTATTGGTTGAAGCTGCAGTTGTTTACCGGTAGCACTACGAGCACACACATATCAAGGTAGGATCTCCAAGTGCAATCTAAGTTCCCTTGAAAAGATCCATCCACATGCATGTGCTGCATTATTGAGGCGTACAATTCCAAGGTATACACGGCTAGCATTTCACTAATGCTATAACCGCCAACCTTCATCATACTATGTGTGCCAGGTTATGTCACGACCGGGATTCGATCTCATGAACGTTGGCTTAGAAGACAAGTATGCTATCCACTAGGCCACGATCTGCTGGCTCCGTGATTGATCGAGGCCATCAATTTTGTGTAAGAGCCAAAAGAATGCAGCTTGGGATTAGCAATCAGGGTTCAACAAAACGCACTCTTTTAGCCACGCGCAACACACGCAAACCATTCTCTCGTGCAAAACACTTCATCGTTTGCGTTCTGGCCGTTGACGCACTCTCGCTCTAAACAAAAACACGCTCGCTCTATCTTTTCCACTCGTTCTCGTCGACGAGATGCGCTATCCGAAATCAGCGCGAGCGGCCAAGTCGACAGGCACGGCTAGCTCACTGCGCGTCCTAACCGAGCGGCGTGCGAGGTCTCTCTTTTGGTTAACAGAACAGCACGCAGCGGCTCACAATGCAGCTCGCGGCGGCCCTCCAAACGGTCTGAGGCGGCTCTCTTTTTGTCACCGGGCGGGCTCTGGTGTGGGGCTTGTGTTTTGTATTTGCCGTGGCCCGATTGATAAATCTGTGTGTTTAATTTCATCAGCAAAATAGTTAGAACAAATGGTAGCGGGCAATGGACTTGGCGGGAGGATTGAAAGAATCAATGTAGGAGGTTTACGATACATATTATTAATAGCTCCAAGCACTAGTATTTTTGAAAATTTTACCATTAGATCGATTAAATAAGAAAATGATTCGAATTTAATTTGTTGGCTTTTCTATAGGAAGATAGTACATACGCGAGATTAAAAAAAACTAATGATGATTAACGGAACAAATACCAGTAGAAATTAGTTTAGCTCCGATTTTAACTTGCGACCCCTTTAGTGAAAGGGTTTGACTTGTAGGTGACGAAAAATAGTGCCGCGAGCTCGCTAGTTCAAGCTTCTAATGTTAGTACCGCGAGAAATGTGTTTAGCTCCGATTTCGACATGCGACCCCTCTAGTGGAAGGGTTTGACTTGTAGGTGACGAAAACTAGTGTCGCGAGTTCGCTAGTACAAGCTACTAGTGTTAGTACAGCTAGAAATTAGTTTAGCTCCGATTTCAACTTTCGACCGGTCAAGTGAAAGGGTTTGACTTGTAGATGACGAAAAATAGTGTCGCGAGCTCGCTAGTACAAGCTACTAGTGTTAGTACAAGTAGAAATTAGTTTAGCTCCGATTTCGACATGCGACCCCTCTAGTGGAAGGGTTTGACTTGTAGATGACGAAAAATAGTGTCGCGAGTTCGCTAGTACAAGCTACTAGTGTTAGTACAGCGAGAAATAAGTTTAGCTCCGATTTCAACTTTCGACCGGTCAAATGAAAGGGATTGATTCGTAGGTGACGAAAAATAGTGTCGCGAGTTCGCTAGTACAAGCTACTAGTGTTAGTACAAGTAGAAATTAGTTTAGCTCCGATATCGACATGCGACCCCTCTAGTGAAAGGGTTTGACTTGTAGGTGACGAAAACTAGTGTCGCGAGTTCGCTAGTACAAGCTACTTGTGTTAGTACAGCTAGAAATTAGTTTAGCTCCGATTTCAACTTTCTACCGTTCAAATGAAAGGGATTGACTCGTAGGTGACGAAAAATAGTGTCGCGAGTTCGCTAGTACAAGCTACTAGTGTTAGTACAAGTAGAAATTAGTTTAGCTCCGATATCGACATGCGACCCCTCTAGTGAAAGGGTTTGACTTGCAGGTGACCAAAACTAGTGTCGCGAGTTCGCTAGTACAAGCTACTAGCATTAGTACAGGTAGAAATGAGTTTAGCTTCTATTTCAATTTTCGACCGGTCTAGTGAAAGTTTTTGACTTGTGGATGACGAAAAATAAAGTCGCGAATTCTCTAGTACGAGCTATTAATATTAGTACCGATAGAAATTAGTTTAGCTCCGACTTCAACTTTCGACCGGTCAAGTGAAAGAGTTTGACTTGACGAATTCACTTGCCCAAGCTATAAGTGTTAGTACCGGTAGAAATTAGTTTAGGTCAAACCCTTTTCACTTGACCAGTCGAAAATTGGAATCAGAGCAAAACTAGTTTCTACCTGTACTAACATTAGTAGCTTGTACTAGCGAGCTCGTGACACTATTTTTCGTCACCTGCAAGTCAACCCTTTCACTTGACCAGTCAAAAGATTAAAGCAGAGCTGAACTTATTTCTACCTGTACTAATACTAGTAACTTGTACTAGCGAACTCGCGACACTATTTTTCGTCATCTACAAGTCAAACCCTTTCACTAGAGGTGTCGCATGTTGAAATCGGAGCTAAACTAATTTCTCGCAGTATTAACACTAGTAGCTTGTACTAGCGAATTCGCGACACTATTTTTTGTCACCTACAAGTCCATCCCTTCATTTGACTGGTCGAAAGTTGAAATCGGAGCTAAACTTATTTCTCGCAGTACTAACACTAGTAGCTTGTACTAGCGAACTCGCGACATTATTTGTCGTCATCCACAAGTCAAACCCTTTCACTTGACCGGTTGAAAGTTGAAATCGGAGCTAAACTAATTTCTACCTGTACTAATACTAGTAGCTTATACTAGCGAACTCACGACACTATTTTTCGTCACCTATGAGTCAATCCCTTTCATTCGACCGGTCGAAAGTTGATATCGGAGCTAAACTAATTTCTCGCGGTACTTACACTAGTAGCTTGTACTAGCGAACTCGCGACATTATTTTTCGTCACCTGTAAGTCAACCTCTTTCACTAGAGGGGTCGAAAGTTGAAATCGGAGCTAAACTAATTTCTCGCGGTACTAACACTAGTAGATTGTACTAGCGAGCTCGCGACACTATTTTTTGTCACCTACAAGTCCATCCCTTTCATTTGACTGGTCGAATGTTGAAACCGGAGCTAAACTTATTTCTCGCGGTACTAACACTAGTAGCTTGTACTAGCGAACTCGCGACACTATTTTTCGTCATCCACAAGTCAAACCCTTTCACTTGACCGGTCGAAAGCTGAAATCGGAGCTTAAATCATTTCTACCTGTACTAATACTAGTAGCTTGTACTAGCGAACTCGCGACACTATTTTTCGTCACCTATGAGTCAATCCCTTTCATTTGACCGGTCGAAAGTTGAAATCGGAGCTAAACACATTTCTAGCTGTACTAACACTAGTAGCTTGTACTAGCGAACTCGCGACACTAGTTTTCGTCACCTACAAGTCAAACCCTTCGACTAGAGGGGTCGCATGTTGAAATCGGAGCTAAACTCATTTCTCGCGGTACTAACATTAGTAGCTTGTACTAGCGAATTCGCGACACTATTTTTCGTCACCTACAAGTCAAACCCTTTCACTAGAGGGTTTGCATGTTGAAATCGAAGCTAAACTAATTTCTCGCTGTACTTGTGCCGTTAATCATCATTAATTTGTTTTAATTTCGCGTTTAATCTCCCCAAAGACACAACAACTAATTAATATTCCAACCATCGATTAATATGATCGATCTAAACGGTTTCATTTTAACAACCCTTGCGTAAAGCTCTTTAATTTGGCCTTTTTCGCGAAATTTTACTAGTTCATGGTAAAAATTTCATAGTTACTAGTGTTGGTAACTATAACTTATAAATATTTTAAAACTTCTAACATTCATTGTAATAACCCTCCCACCAATGCCGTTGCGCGCTACAAAATGTTTAACCAATTCTATTAATTAAATTATTCGTACAGATTTCTTAATCGCGCCCCAAACATGAAACACACGGCTCACACACCGTGTGCTAAAGAGAGCCGAGCGCGCTGATCGGTGAGCCGCCGTGTCCTCACGGTAGATGCTTGGTGTTCCTAAACGCACGCGGCTAGATAAACGCAAACGCAGTTTTCGAACCGCTCGAGCTCTCGAATAGGCGCGCGCAAATTCGCTCAGCTCAAAAATTTTCAATCTGCGTTTTGGTCGCAAATTTCTCGAGAGAATTTCGAGCAATCAAATGTGCCCGTGAACCGAGAACGAAAGAGCTGCGTTTTATTTGCTCTTTCTCATTCGACGCACTCCTGCGTGTTGAACCCTGTTAGCAATTCATTCTCAATGCACAAAACTCATGCTCTCCCTTTAAAAAATGATCAATAACGACGCCGGCCACGTCCTAGTAGTCAATGAGGGATGAAGGAAGAATTGTTAGTGAGATACTTTTTAGGATCAACTATAAATCTGTTATTCCGGTTTTCTTCAAAAGCTTGTTTTGAAAAACTCTGAAATAATGATACGTCAGTATCACCAGCTATAGAAACCGTCTATACGTCCGCGAATCTATAGTCAAGTATCTCAGGAAGGGTTGTGTTAGTAAGGGAGAGGTTTGGACCAGGAGCCATTTTGGAAAATGGGGCGATCTTCGTTTTACCTACACCTCCTATGCTCCTAGACATTTCCTGAGAAATCTCATATTAATACCTACGGACTGCGGTGCATTATTAATTTGAATATCCAAAAACAATTATGAATATAGAAATAATTAGAAAAGCTATCGTTCAAATTTCTCACATGCTAGCTGTTTCTCTCATTAAAATCTCAATAACATCATCCTAGCAAATCAATTTTCGGTTAGACTAACTAGTGTAGAGATCTTATTTTTACAATTTACACTTTTAACAAGAACGACAAACAAGACAAGAATCATGTTCAAAAATTTGTAGATATTTGGCTTTCAAATTGATTTGCTAATATGTACCCTAAATTTAACAATATTTTTTTTCTTATCCTATTAATTGCAATCTTCTACAATGCTTTCAAATTCAAAATTAAATAAAACACATCTCAGTAGAAATTTAAAATTATTTTTATAAAACAAACATTTCTCATGGCAGAAAAATTGATTTTTAATTTTACCTATTATTTTAAACAATGTTCCGAAAATCAATCAAAATAAACACTCAGGATACGATTCTTATTTGAAACATTCTGGCTGTATAATAGGAAAGCGCCTCTCGCAACTGCTTCGCCCGACTGGTATGCAATCTCAATCAGCACTTCACTCAGCAATGCCATCCGAGTCGCATCTATCAGAGTCATATGGTTTTGCAAATATCGCATATCGGAGATGAGTGAGATACAAACTGATCCATTCTGAATGTCACTCACTCAGTATCCGCCTGGTTTCCTTGAAATTGAAAACACGGCGGAAGTGAACATCTTTCCCTCACAAACACAACTACAATTTGATTTTATTCTTACTGGTGTTAAAAAACGCTGTAAAATCAAATAAATTTATTAATTGGCTACGTTTAAAATCAAACAACATTTGCTAATGATCGGTTGCATGTATCACTCACTCACTACCCGAACCATTCACTCCTGATCCTAGACCAACATGATTCGCCGTATGCATCGCTCATTGGTGAGATTCCAATTTGATGATGGTGCTGCACTGTTTTGACAGCAAGCATCGTTCGAGGTGATCTGTATTTTAGCGATGAATAGAACGAACGATGATCGCATAGGTCCAGTAGCAATCAATAACAAAACCCGATCGCTGTACGTTCAGTTGCGAAGTGCAATCAGGAAAATTCACTGAAAATGAGTGATTTTCGGAACACTGATTTTAAAACTTATTTTTTGACAATGTTCAACTGCGTACAAAACAAAACTTTTCAAGCAACCATTCATGACAAATTCTATAAATCAAAATTTTAACTCATCCCTGTCTAAACCTCAAATAATTGAATATGGAAAGAATGAGATTCGATGAGATTTCAAAATTGAGCCTTTCCCTTTTAATTTTTGTATGAAAGCTAATACATAATGGTTGCAATCACCAAAATTTAAAAATGTTATCAGACGTTCAATTTTCTACAAACAAAACTGAGCAACTGATAAAGTGTTTATCTTGGAGCAAAACATTAAATTTTTTAATGATGTTTGAAAACATCATTGAAGAATAAATGAAGAGGCGAATTGCAAGTATTTTGATTTTACAATTAATCATCACTTGAAGAATCTAATTTATTCTTGGTTCAGCTAATCCAAATCATTAAAAATAAATTCTTCTGATCGAATGATAAAAAAAGTATAACTGATTTCGATACTTATCTTTTTAAAATCTGAATGTAAGTGCTGGTTCCATCGCCATACCTTGATCCCGATAACATCTCATTTCAAACTTCCGTACCACCATCACTTTTTGATCCAGAACCGGGCAAAGAGCTTTCAATCTTATCACTAGTGGTCCTCTTAGTATTCTTCGGCAAAATTAGGTCCACCACACCCACTCATTTAAAACTTAATCGAGGACAGGTTTTGAATTTTCGGAAAATTTCCATCAGCTTGTTAAAAAACGTCTTTAAAACTCCCAGTCCAGTTTCTGTTGAAATACTTATCAAGTTGATTCTTTTTAAGGTTAAACACTTTATCTTAGTTATGCAACTTCTACACTTGAGAAACTATCAATCATTTTCCCATAAATATTTGAATTGATTACCTATGGCCACGTTTTGTTTATCCCTTTGCTTGAGAAAGTAGTAATCCTGGTTCAAAAGGATTAAGATTCTGAATATAAATAAAAAAAAATCAATTCAGGTTCAGCTCAAAGTTCAGCATTATCACCAAGATAAATAAATCTATGTGAGATTTTCATCAAGGATCCGAATTGCAGGAGATTTGAAATTTAAATTTTATATTCAATCACAATTAGTTTAGAAACACAAACCAGCAGAAACCACAAATATAAAATAAAATTTGGATTCATTTAGAAGATTTCGTTCTTTGACAAATGTAGATTTAAATTTAAAAAAATATTCAGAATTCTTGTTTTGAAATAAATAATATATAATTTTTTTTTATTTTTCAAAGAACTTGTACTTTGTCTTCAAGCGAAAATCAAGCTGGGTATACATTTCATTGATTTTTATATATTATATATTAAAAAACAAAGATTAAAATCGTCATAGCCAATTGAGGCTTTACAGGCTGTATAAATTATTCAACACTGCTTAGTAATTCAAAAACAAATTTTCTAACTAACACTTTAAATTTCGAACGAGTTAACAAGAGAAGAAAATGATTTTGATTTGAACCGTAAATATAATCTCTTTCTTCATTTCTTAATAAATTGTGGTTCAAAAGAATTAGGTTAATATTTGCTTATTTAAGAAGATAAAAAAATGTCTTAAATAATACCTTAAAAATCTATTATTTATTGTTTGAATCTATATAAAAACAATAAATGGCATTTCTAGGACTTTATTATGAAAGTTTTGATTTAAAATCAATACCAAAGTATCAAAGTAACATAGCTCAAAGCTGAATTATGATACAGAAACTACACAT
This sequence comes from Uranotaenia lowii, assembly GCF_029784155.1. Taxonomy (NCBI): domain Eukaryota; kingdom Metazoa; phylum Arthropoda; class Insecta; order Diptera; family Culicidae; genus Uranotaenia; species Uranotaenia lowii. The sequence goes on from NC_073693.1 coordinate 318,039,288, forward strand.
TTTTTATGCTCTTTAAGTAAAGCTTGTTCAAGCAGAAATGATATGAGAAAAATTTGTCATCAAACCTTTTGATTAGCCTGTTTAAAAAAAAATAATTTCTTGACTTTTTATGCGTTCTTGGAAACCCATTTTTTTCGATTTCTCTGGTTTTGTTATTAGATAGATTCATTGATCTTATTTGAATCATTCATTCGTCTCTTCAGTCTTATGAGATCGAAACGTGATGTCACGTTTCAAAACTAACATACGGAAGTTCTACTTGAAAGTTTTATCTGTTAATAATCAATTTATAATACTTAGCAGAGTTATATATAAGCATTACCAAGTATCTTAGGGGACATATGACTCCGGGTAATAAAATGGAGGATCTGGAGAAGCATAGATTTCAAAAACTATTGTGTTATTTATCATTTATCATTTATCATGTAACGGCTTCGATAAATAAGACGGAAAGCATGTTGCAATGATTGGAAATTTGTTTCAGACAAATAAGACGGATAAGCTGAATTTCAATATTGAAATTGATTCGGTTCAGTTGAATAAAACGAAGTCAACATATTTCAACAAGTTTTTGGAAGAACAAAGATTTGGACATTTCTTGTTGAGTTTGTTTTAGAAACGTTACGATTCCACTAGAAAAGTAGAAGTGGCTGAGCAAATTTTTGAAATTTAGCCAGCTCCGGAAAATAAGACAGGGTTGGGATTTGAAAAGCTGTTACCACAATTTTCCTGGCTCTGATAAGTACGACGAAGTTGCCAGAGTGATTGTTTTTAATCATGAACACTATCCAAACGCTTTCTACAGTTTGATGACCTAAAAATATTCTAAATCAACAAAAAAAAATTTTAAATGTTCATATTTACTACAACCAATAAGGCCGAAACAAATCTCAAATTCTTCTTTTGTCACTCGAAGTTGGAATATCGCGAGGGGGGGACAATAAAAAATAATGCGAAAAACAAATAATTTGGAATAAAATGCACGAAAGCTTGTATGCGACCAAATTGCATACTATATCATTGGATAAAACCTATAAATCAAGTTTTTTTTTTAAATCAATAAAAATAAGAATCCAAAATGTGAATTAACTTTTATCTTCCAAAATTTGGTTTTTGGTCTTGTAATCTTTCAAATATTTGAATTTTTATTTTAAATTTACTTAAAATACTTCAAATTTTTTTTACTCCCCCCTTCGGGATTTTGGAAATTTCGAAGGGGGGGGGGGGGGTGACAAAAGAAGAAATTGATATTTGTTCCAGCCTAACGATTCTGATTAATATTTATCAAAAAATTACATCTACATTAAGTTTTACCATTTATGGCTTTGAAACAAATATTTGCCCGACTAGTTTTTGTCTACTTTTTGCCCAGCCTTATATCAATTCACAAAACATACAATAACAAACGTCCCGACAAAAGCTACATGCATTTTAAACAGATCCGCAATAAAAAGCTTTCGGGATGAGCTTAAAACAATTCCCAGTTGCAGTGGAAATAAATCCGTATTTTTGTATTCCTACGTTTTTCAAACCCAACCATTTTCCCAGTTGCGATTATTGCTCATTGCTGCTGGTGTCATTCAATGAAAACCGGAAGTGGGTGGTCAGTACCCCATCATCATGGTACTATCAATGACCCCCCGAACTGTTGGTCGCTTGGTGGAAAACGAAATCGGCACCCAACTATAAATGAATGGATTTTGACAATGCTTTCGTCTGCTGCTAACGAATGGAATCGGAAAGAGTTGAAATTGAGGTTGAAAACAAAAATGCTGCCAGTATTTGAAGAAGGATGATATTTATTTTCAAACCGCAACCGGGATAAAAAAGCAAATTCACGATTACGCATAGCATTGTTTTGGTCACATTAATGAAAAATTTAAATGTATCACGGCTCAATTTGTCGGAACATTATTCATGCAATAATGTTTATCTGTTAATCTATGTTGTTTGTGATTTAATATTGAAAAAATTAAATCAAATCATTTGGCTGTAAAAAGGTTGAAACTTACACAACGTTCCCAACATTAAATTAGGTGAAACAGAAAAAAGTAAAATTCCTTGGATCTAAGAGGAAATCTAAGGAAAAAGTTGCCACAACAACAATGCACTTTTCTTTTGATATTTTCAAGACATTCTCGAAAACCATATCGGGCAGATTCAACTATTCGGGTGATATAGTAGACCGGAAGCTCGAAGTGTGTGCCAGCAGATGGTATGATGGTGTCCTGATAATACCGGAAGAAAAATCCTGTTCCGTTGACAGATCCAGGGCACACATGACAGATGGCAGCAGTAATTTGGCATTAGGGATGGATCTAAAAAAATTCAAAGAACGTTTCACTTCGAAACTTCGGGTTGTGTAGGTCAAAGGGGAAGAATTGTATTAAGAAGATGTTTTCGAAAGTTGTTGTCTTGAGATATTTTCGAAAGTTGTTGCTTTAGACTCGACACTGAAATTCCGTTTATCAATTTAATTCTTTGTTTTGTGTCCTCCCTAAAAAATTTTCAAGCACAAAAAAATCCACAACAGTCACTATTGTTCAAGTAGTCGAAAATCTCTCCGGAAATCTTTCCAAGAAGCTGCAGCAAGCAAACATTCGAATCTACACCGTGATGCCATTGGTTGCACTCTTTTGTGGTGAAGATTTATAACGTCCATTTTTTCTTATCTTCTTCACGTTTTTGCTAGCTTTCTTACTCCTCTTCTTTACTTCATCCTTCTATGTCGCACCAAACATCGCAGTTCTGTACCGAAATTGCTTCAAAGAAAAGTTGCTTCCAATTTCCGCCCTTGGCCAAACAAAAACCGAAACTTCGCCCTGGATGTTCACTCGTTTCTTTCAACAATCCGTTGAACTTGAGCAAGTACCCACCTAGCCTTTACCTGCGACAAAAAGTGCTAAATCATCCACTTTGCGCGTTTGCGAGGAAACATCAATAAGAGAGGGTTGGGATTTTGTCATTTTTGTTTGTTTACTATAGGTACATATCTAGCTACTGCTTGCTATGTAGAGGTGACAATCCGGATTATTGACACCTCGACAGGTGTCAGGGTTGGAAAATGGACGCATGTGAATGTCACCCATGGATTTGCTAATTTTTGTTGACCACCCACCATATTTACACTTTGATATTTGATTTGAAAACATTCAATCTGGCTCGCAGACCGGCTAGAGGAATATTTAAAATTTTGTTCTACTACCTTAAAGACGAATAAAAATACAAAACAATATCTTGAAGAATCTCAAACCTCTGTTAAACCAAAAATTTTTGAGTCGAGTTTTTTCAACAAAGACCATATTAGTTAGAATTTTTTTAAATTTCTTATTGGTGGAATGGATTGAAAACTGAATTTTCTGGAGGAATTTATGATGAGATATCGAAATCAAAAAAGCTTGAAATTATGACCATATACAAAAAACACATACGAATACGGGGGGCTTAAAATATTTCACTTAAAATAAGTTTAATTTTACCAACAGATATTTCACTTCTATTGAATTTGATTGCTGATTGATTCTCGGGTTAACTATAAACATTCAACATTGAACTATGCCCAGAGATAAAAATAAAGTTTCATCAACAACTCTCTGCCTATATTGCACCATATTGATTATTAATTCTCTACTAACTACATTTATTTAATATTCAACTGTATTTGTATGATTGGTTTTAAACATTCAACTATAAATATGATGGGTTCAACTACAACTGTATTATTGATTCAATCAATAATTTTTATTTTGGTTCTATACACATTATTTTTGTTATGCTTGTTTGTTATTAATTGAAAGCACATAAAACATTACAGTTACAAAGAATAACATGATTTTGTAAGCAATCAGTATATCAATGATTTTGGCATTGTCGAGCCATTTTTGCTTTTCGATGTAACGCCATCCGGGATATCCTCCAGCGTCATCGATTCCTTCGTTCAGAATTGAGGTGCTGGAATTCATCTAAAGAGAGAAAACAAATTTTTACAAGTTCATTCAAACAAGCAAACGTATGCCATTTAATTATACCTTCGCTAATTACACTAGTTTACAAAATTTAAAAAAAATCGTGAACTTGATTGACTGACCAACATTTTTAATGTGAAATCGGGTGCTAAATCCGAAAATGAAATTCAAAAAAATCTCAGTAGAGCCGTTTTTGAGTTATGCTCCAAATATGAAATTTCGAAAAAATTAAAAAAGTTCTTGTACTTAGATTAAAATATCTCGGACGGCATAACAGTAATAAGAAATCCCTCTTTTGCATATTGAAGCTGAATAAGTTTTCTATCGATCATCTGAACCCTGTTTTTGCGTTTGACCAACAGTATTGCTGATATTAGTGACTTTACGAGAAAAAAAAATTATAAAAAACGCATTTTTTTAGAGAAAATTTTGTTTCAACGAAAGTTTTAGACTCGATGGTAGCATTTAAAAAATCTGATTTTCTTTTGCGCTTAAATATTAATTCAATCAAAGATTTCAAGTGGTTATTTATCAAAATCGGTTGAAAATTGAAGAAGTTATTGCTACTTTACAATAACTGAAATTTTTGGAGTTTTTAATAATTTTACGAACCGCAGTACACTTATCATAGTATAGGAAGAATGAAACATGATAAATCTCACTCGCTCCAAGTCAAAATTATTTATTAGCTTACCAGAAGGTCATATTCCAAGTTTCAGGAAGATCTGACCATAGGGAGGGGTTGCTTGAGTCTCAAACGTGAATAAAGTTTTGAGATATTTTGCCCGGAAGGAACGAAAAATACTGGTTTTTCATCAATAACTTTTTTCATCACTAGTTGATTGTTTTTTATGGTTGATTTTCTTAAAGCCTAAGTTGAGACAAATATTTCACCCGAAGACTGTAACTCGATTGGATTTGAAACAGAAAAGTTATAGCGGTTCAAAGGCCGCAAATTTTGTCCAACTGAGTACTTTTTACGCATTGCGTTTTATACGACAATTTTCGAGCAAAATACAATCTTTGAACCGCAATAACTTTTCTGTTTCAAATCCAATCGAGTTACAGTCTTCGGGTGAAATATTTGTCTCAACTTAGGCTTTAAGAAAATCAACCATAAAAAACAATCAACTAGTGATGAAAAAAGTTATTGATGAAAAACCAGTATTTTTCGTTCCTTCCTTCCTTTCATTCTTCCTATACTATGATAAGTGTACTGCGGTTTGTTAAATTATTAAAAACTCCAAAAATTTCAGTTATTGTAAAGTAGCAATAACTTCTTCAATTTTCAACCGATTTTGATAAATAACCACTTGAAATCTTTGTTTTGAATTTATATTTAAGCGCTAAAGAAAATCAGATTTTTTAAATGCTACCATCGAGTCTAAAACTTTCGTTGAAACAAAATTTTCTCTAAAAAAATGCGTTTTTTATAATTTTTTTTCTCATAAAGTCACTAATATCAGCAATACTGTTGGTCAAACACAAAAACAGTGTTTAGATGATCGATAGAAAACTTATTCACCTTCAATATACAAAAGAGGGATTTCAAATTACTGTTATGCCGTCCGAGATATTTTAATCTAAGTATAAGAACTTTTTTAATTTTTTCGAAATTTCATATTTGGAGCATAACTCAAAAACGGCTCTACTGAGATTTTTTTGAATTTCATTTTCGGATTCAGCGTCCGATTTCATATGAGAAATGTTCTTCAGTTTACTGAGTTCAAAAATGCTTTAAACTAGTGTTACCTTCTGTTTTTGCCATTGGTAAACATCATCTACATGCTGTCGACACTCTAACTACACTTTTATAAACACGTGTAGTGTCCAGATGTGAATGTATTTATTTAAGTATCACACAATCAATCATAAAAATAACTTTGAATTAACTATATTTATAGTTCAATACCTAGAATCAGTCTTACATTTGTAGTTGAATTTATCATACTTACAGTTGAATCAATTATATCACTACAGTTGAATCTATCATATTAACAATTGAATCAATTTTACCATTTCAGTTGAATCTATTTTATTCATAGTTGATTGTGTAAGGTCAGTCATCAGTATGTAATTGAGTTTATTCTATTTCTAGTTTAAAGCGAAAACATCAACTTCGCTTTGATGATTGGTAAAACCTGCTGGAATAATCACAGTCGTCTTTTTTCTCCGTGTGAACAAAACTAAAAAAAATTAAAAGATTTCACATCAAACTTATGGTTGATTAAATGCATTCAGGTTTCAGATACAAGTAAAACGACGAGCTGTCTTTTGTTGGTATGCGTAAACATATAAATGTAGTACAAAATAAATTTGAACATTAATCAAAAGCCCGGAACATATTAAATATTCGTGTTTCGTCGCTAGTAGTTGGAATATCACGGAGGGTAAGGGGATGAAAAAAAATTTAAAATAGGAAAAATTTAACTAATTTGAACAAAAACTAATATGCAACAAATTAACACACTGTTTCCATTGCAGGGAATCGAATATTCGGATCATTTTGTGCAACAATTTAAAAAAAAATCGTAAATCCATATGGCGATAACGCTACAGTCTTCCAATCCATGGAGGGGAAAATGAAAAAAATGAAATTTTTAATGGTCCCGGCTAAGGTTGCCGAAATCACAGAAAAATCTATATTATCACATAATTTTGAGCAGAATTTCGTCACAGAATCTGCGTCACAGATTTTGGGTTTTTTTAATTCGCAGATTTTCTAAATTTTGCACAAATTTCCAAATTTATAATTTCTATTTGTCATTTTCGACTTTTTATTTCTAACTATTATTCATGAAAATTTGAGAAGAAGGTAATGTAAACTGATTTTTTAAAATTAAAACTGTAAGAAAATTCCAATTCGTTGATGTTTGACAGGATTTCCCTATGAACTTCATAAAAAAAGCGTTACAGAAAACCGTCACTGAATTTTAGGTTCAAATCACAGAAGTCGAGAATTTTTTTTGTTAAAAACACAGATTTTTTTTTTTGGCAACCATGGTCCTGTCCCTAACAGTCAACAAAATAAAGTTGAACGAAATAATAAATACGTTGAATGCGTATGATCTTAAATTCAGTTAAAATTCAATCTATCATCAGAAACATTTATTTTTAATATCGTTGAATGAGATGACTATTAATTTCATGTGTATAAGAAATATTTACTTCGCGGGTCCTGATCGAGGGTTGAGATTTTTTAAGAATCTCTGGCAGCATAGAAAAAAAATATGTGGGTTTTTTTTTTGAGAATGCTAAATTTTTTAACAGAAATTATAAAATTTTGGTGGACTCTTTAAATTCATTTCATATTTTTGAAAGAAAAAAAAATCTTCGAAAACCAAACAGAATCTTATAAAATGAAGAGAAAACATAAACATTAACAGTTTTGTCAGACAAGTTCATTTAATTCTTTTTTTTTCTGAATTCGAGATCCAAGCACTTATCCCAAAGAATTTTTAAACCTTATACAAAACTGGAAATTAATCCATTTTTCATTATCATTGGCCATGTGTGTTGTAACGTCACATTGTGTATCAATTATAAATCTATTAATCGTGTATCTGTTAAACAGTATGAAATGGAATAACTGAAATAACAAAAAAAAAATTCTAGCCATTTTTTTAAAAGTGAGAATGTTGATAACGGTAAGTTTTTATTTAGAATTTTTTTTTTCGGATTTTCATATTCATTAATTTTTTGAAATTCTTTGAATAAAATTAAACTTTGTCAATTTTCTTAATATTTAACAGTTAATAAAATTACGTTGTAGTTATTTCTTGTTAACTTGTTTTCTCAGTTAATAATGCCAGTAAGAAAAGAAAGCTTTGAGAATGATTTTCATCATGAAAACGTTTAAAAATAAGGTACCTTTTTCAAGATTTTTATTTAAATATCTCTGATCTATGTTTATTTTTGAACCAAGTGTTCAACAATCTTGTTCAGGCGATAAGAAGAAGCATTAAAGTATCTTGGTTGCACTCGAAAATTTATTTACTGATTGCATTTGATTAAGCACATAACACTGTCAAACTTACACTGAGATAGTAAATTAATCGTGTTGAAGAAAATACTTTTGACCGTCTTTTGTGAGAATCAAATCAATTTTCGAGACGTCACAACGCTTAAATATTGGTCCTTGCATCACCGAATCTTGAGCAAAAATAAGCATTTATTATTGTTTATCTCACATCAAGTTTTAAGGCTGGTGTTTTGAGCATCATTTTGCAATTAATTGCTGAGAATAAACTACAGCTTTGACAAAGTTGAGCAACAAATTAAAAAAAAATTATTAAAGTCCACTTAACTTCATCCCAACATTTATTTTAAATTTAAAGATAAATACACAATCCTCAACTCTCAACGCTCAATTCTCTCAATTTTTGATGGAAAAAAGAGCTTGGAAAACAACCTTTATGGCAGTGTGCATTTTATTTGGAAATAACAAAAAATAAAAATCAGCTCTCGAACTCAGGATTGCTTGAAATGGGTCAAATAGATTCCTGGTTTGAATTATAATTTTAAATTCATGATGTTATCTAATATTGATACTGAATCAATGTTGATACTGAATTTTTTGCTGACAACATTAAAAAGATGTGCATGAAATCAAGATCAAATTGAAAAATAGTTTTAAGTAATAAATTAATTAGCTTTTAAAAGGTGTAGCAAATAATATTAGGTGGGGTAGTATTTACACCACAATGAGCATTATTTCACTGATTCTTTAAGAGAGTCTTAGCAGTATGAATAATTGTGCCATTATGCATTTTTGCATTATGAGCCTATAAAATTTTATCGCTTGGATTTATGGTACCAGGTCACTTGTAATCAATTTTGCGAATGAGAGATGTAATGACATTCGGTAGGCAGTTAGCACTTTATAGGATATTTTTTATCGCTCAGGTTATTTTCGCTATGTTTAGAGTGTTGGTTTTTGAAAAAAAATCTGCCAAATTTGAGAAACGATCAATATTACATTAGTAGTTTTTAGTAGTTTTTTGTTATAAAGATTTTCGCTTGATTACGAGTCTTTAAGATAAGTGTTAGAAAGTCTATAATTTCAGGTAAGACAAACTAAGGTTGAAAAATTTCGCAAGTTAAGTTACGTTTCGAAAATTGTGGAAAATGTAAAAATAATCTGCAAAAGGCTAACAAAATATACTGTGAATCATCAAAAAAAGACACACAATATCTATGAACATTTTTTCTTGGTTGTCAATTTTTCTTCTTTCATTTCTGCCAAAATAATTAAAAAAAACAATAACGAGTTTGCAAAAATCAACAATAATGACCCACCTCGACGTGAGTTTAATGTATCCATCATAAAGACTTTTTTTTTCTTTTGCCTAGACGCATTGAAAATTTCACCTGGGGATGATTACGGAGCTGTTAGATGTCGAACAATCACGGTGATTTGCAAAATCTATTGAGATGAGCTGACTTTCTGGTGGTTATTTTTGCACTTTTTATCGTGCGGGTGAACGGCGTAAATAAAGCCGGCCAATGTTAAAATATGAGTTTCTTTGTCGAACCATTCCACTAGGGGGCCGTTCACATACCACGTGGACAACTAATGGGGGGAGGGGGGTATGGAAATGACCACGCTTGTCCACGTAGAGAGGGGTAGGGGTTTCGGTCATGTCCACGTGGACATACTTATTTTCAAAATATTTTCTAAAGGTGAATAAATATTAAGATGTTTAAATCAATATCTTAAAATTGCAAAGCTTTCCAATTAAAGTTTAAACAATTAGTAGCTACTTGAAAGCAAGTTATAAATATAATAATTCAGAAACTTAAAATCTTTTAAATTATTTCATGTCAGGAAATTCTTATTTGGTATTTTTCAAAATCAGCCTTTTCAATAACAAAAGGCTTAAAGTGGTGTTTTCGAACTGCCAAAACATAGGTATTAAAAAAAAATTATTTCAAATCTGTCCACGTGGACATCCGGGGAGGGGGGTAGGAGTTTGCCAAATGTCCACGCTTGTCCACGAAGGGGGAGGAGGGGGTAAAAAATCTCATTTTTCTGTCCACGTCGTATCTGAACGGCCCCTAGCTTGATTCGGGGTAAGTTCCACTTTCTCTGATTGCTTGTTTCCGTAACTTATTTTGAAAAGATTCCAATGAATATACTTTCCAAGATTTTTAATTAAGATGTTGCATTGTTTTTTTCTTTGGGTTTCGAAAATTTTATAAAAGGAAGAATGTTAATAAATGGTGAAGTTGTAAGCCAGGCTTTTCAAAAGTAAACTAAACACAATTTCCAATGGTTCAGAAAAAAATATACCTGTTTCCATGGCCGTAGGAACGGGGGGAGGGAGATTTGGGGGTTAACCGCCCCCCCCCCCCCTCAACGAAGGTCCAAAAATGCCAAGTGAATGTTTTTTGATAAACATAAAATTTTAAATTTCTTATAAAATTTTTTATGAACAACTAAAATGATCCAAGAGTAACAATAGTGTAACAATCTCAACTCCAAAACCTCAAAATCTCATTCCAGGACCACAATTCTACACAAGTTTTTCAAAAAACATGTTCACTTGTTTGTAGTAATTCAGTCCCAAATATTTGTCTTTAGAATTTCGAATCTTGCGTTCAAATGATTGTTTTAAATAAATTTTGTCAAAATTAACATAAACGATTTTTTGGAAGCCTTAAATATGATTCCGAATCGGCTGATGTGTTTCAATAAAAAAAAAAACAGTTTTTGCATGCAGTTTATCTTGATTTTAATGGAATTTTTCCTAAATTTGCCTGCATATTGGCCGGGATTTGGGGAAAATTTTGAAACAATATGCCCTTATTTCACAAGGTTGTAGGATAACATTGCCTGGATTTGCCCAGCCCCGATACTTGTAGAAAAATATATAGTTAGAATCCAGTATATTGTTTTTGATTTTCAGTTTGGATAAGTTTCAATATTCAAAATTCAAACCAATTTTAAGGTTTGGATCTGAAATTTTTATCCTCAATTTATATGCAGAGTTGGAACATAAGAAAATTTTTTGAGTCCAGAAATTTAAAATGTGAAACAATTTCCTCATTAACAATATTATCTTGTAAATTAACAAGTTCAATTCGATAAAAATTCACAAACTCAGAATCAAATCAAAAGATTTCTAGTAAAGGGTTCTGATACAAATTTCACTTTTCGTATTCAAGTTCATAGGATTTCTTATCTGGAATTTAGTTTCAGGGTTTTGAATATGGATTCAAAATGCAGAATTCATACTTGAAACTCAAATTCAAGGTTAATATTCAGATTCAACTGAATTTTAAGTATTATGATCAATATTTAAATATCGATGTTAAAAATTCATTAAAGTTTAAAATTGAAGTGAATCGGACTTCAGAACTTTGATTTTTGATTCAAAATTAAAATTTTAAATTCAACCAAAGCCAGTTTAGAAACAGAAAACTTGTGAAAATCACATATTAAAAATAAGATCTGGATTCATTTTAATTTGTTCTAGAAAAATCTAGGTTTGAATTATGGAATATAAAATAATAAATAATAATTTTTGAACCTGTTTTTTCCTCAGATAAAATTTCTGCTTGAAATTTAATTAATTAACATTTATTGCAGTTTCTTCAAAACCAAAGGTCTAGCTAAAATTTAAAATTTAAACAGAGTTTACAAGAGTAGAAAATAAACCTTATTTGAACCGTAAACCTAAATGAAGATCATTTTCACTCATGCATAAAATGGTCATGCTTGTAGTTCAAAAGAATTTGATTGCTTATTTAAATGAGTAAAAAAGTTTTTTTTTTCTAAATGAAGCGTTCAAAATACTTTTTTTTTTGTTTCAACTATAGTCGTTTCTAAAACATTGTGTCACTCGGGACTTTTATCAATGATGCAGTTGGCGCAACCGCATAAAAAAAACTTATCTTGAACAACTGTGTTTGATGTTTACTCTTGAGCCCGAACTCACGGACATCATCTCAGGAGGCAAATGACTTACCAACTAAGCTATATCACAAAGCTCCATATTTTTTTAAGCTTCATAAAAAAAAATTGGCATCTTCTTGGACTTAAAAAAAATTGATGCAAAACAGCTCTAACCTGAATAATTTGTACTTAATACGTATATGTACATTTTTCACTTGTGTATCCATTGTACAAGTAAAAATGTCAAAGGAAAAAAAGTTGTTATCAATTTTTAAATGAATTAAAACAAATATTCGAAGAAGCAAAGGGTGTTTTAAACATTTTTTAAGAAATTCAACAGTTATTTCTGATTGTAGACTTCTGCTTGCGTCCTCTATCGAAATTCGTTCTTCTGGTTCATTTCATCCTATTCATCATTATTACTGAGACACTGTTTCGAACATTTTGACGCAGCACTAACAGTGATGAATTTCACCCTGAAAAAAGTTAGCCCATTTTTGAAGCTTAATGCCTTTTTAATCCTAACTCAAATCGAAATGAAGTGTGATGAAATATGTGTCATAGTTTAGGCTTAAAGAAAAACCGTATTCAAAAGAAATTGGCCGAAGGGAACCAAAGTTATTCATGAAAATCTGGATTTTCATGTTCCTCCCGAACAAAATGTCTCAAAATCCCATACAAACTTCAGGCTCGTTGAGCGACCCCTTCCCCTGACCCGATCTGGCCCAAGTTTGGCATGAAATCTTGTACTCGGCCTAGGACCAATTACCGCCTGCAGCGCATAACGTTTCACAAGTTTGAAATTTCCCATACAAATTTGGTGCAGTCTAATGAGCACCCATGCTAATTGATGAAAAACTCTGACCATTAGACTTCTGAAGAGATTACGAGATATTACTGACATATCAAGACTCCAGGGGATATAAGTCCTCACTCTGCCTATAATTATTCGGCACGTTCCTATTGGTAAGTTATCATTTGACGACCTGTTGCCGTCGTTGAAGAAATTTTAACTAGATAAGAATTTGAACCAAACTCATAAAGCACGTTAAGGATATATCTCTGCTTAAAAAACACTCAACACTCCACCAAATAATAATGATACTTGACTTCCATTCTTAGGGGGAATAAGGGCAAAACGATCACCTGAACACATTGCGGACCAAATACGAGATTGCTTGACGCGTGTGTGCTTTATTGAGAAACATAACTCAAATGTGATACGTTTTATTTAGAAACTTCAATGAAAAAAATTGTAAACAACACTTTCGATAACCTAAGGACACTAAATTTGTGAAATTTGGTTTAGTGGTTTCTGAGTGAGAGAATGCCAAACTTCGGTGTTTTAAATTCGAGACCCAATTTCTAACTGTTATACTTAGTGGATGCGATTGACATCTCACAAAAAAGGCTATTTGAAGAACTTTTTAGAACTTCAAGTCCATAGAAGGCTATTTGATGCCCTATTTATAAGTTTATTACTGTGTGATGCCATTGGCGTCTCACAGAAAGGCAATTTGAAGAACATTTTGTAGCTATCATGCTCGCATTCGAGAAAATTCGGTACCAATTCCCTTTGGAACCATTGTTCAGCGAAATTCGAATTTTGGAGACACGCGTAAACACTAACAAATTTATTTACGTTTCTTTTGCTCTAAATTGGCCAATTCAGCTTTCAAGGCTTCTGGAATTAGGTGTGAGGGCTAGCGATTATAAGTAATGGTTGCAACACAAAAAGGTGCAATTATTTTAGAGATTTTTTGAGTCTCCTTAATTTTTTTAACAACATGAAAAAAAATTATTTTCTTAAGCAAAACCTTCATTTATCAAAAGAAAATCCAAGTATTTTATACGGCAGTAAATAGGCAGTAAAAAACACACAGTTTTACTTAAACAAAAAGTTCCCATCTAGCCCCGCGTGGCCATGATGCCCTTATATCCCCACTTCCAAAATGAAACCTTACGGTATTTTTTCCTCGTTTCCCTCTCGATAAATTTATCAAAAGATCATCGCTTTTAATGATCTTTCAAATTTGAGAGCTAAACATTTCACGACGCGAGCAAAGCATTTCACTTGGCTGCCCGGCTGCATGTCACGTTCCAACAAATGGAAAGGTCTGAAATTTTCACGATAACCATACCGAGGAAAATAGGATTCCTCCTGTTTGCTCAACAACGCGCTGGGTTGGTTGCCTACTTTAAGGGGGGAAAGAGAAAAGCAGAAGGGGACCCCAGCACAACAATACGAAACAATATTATTTCATTTTAACGGTTCGCGGGAAAATGTGACGCTCGTGTTTGCCAACAATGAACGGCAGCGGAGTTCTTCTAGAGGAGCAGAAAAAAAGTCGTATAAATTTTACAACGCGATGGTTTTACGGTGTTCATATCCTCTGTAAAAAAAAAAGGACATTACACGCTGCCACACCGATTCAGATGCCGTTTATTTGAAGGGGCAAAATGCGCCAAGAGGAAACGCAGGGCACCGCTCAATTTCCCAGGGAGCGCATTTCGGTACAGTAACGATGCATTCGATTGCCAGTAACCGATATAGCAGCTTAAATGCCACCAGAAAAACTGGCAAAAGAATTTAAAAAATTTCCACCATTTCGTTCGGTTGCAGCTGCAAGTACGTCGGTTTGTTTTGAAATCTGAGCAATGAAAAATTCACCTCCACCATCCAACAAAACTTAACGCAATGTTTCGGTGCGATGAGAAGGTGGCAAGCTGGCTAGCTCAAAGTGTGGGTGGTAAGTTGAATGAATGGAAACTGAAACGAGGCACGCAAACGATTTCACGGGCGAGCTGCAATGAATGCATTTCTCGTGCCGCTGTTGCTGCTGCTGCTGCCAAGCTGCCGAGAACAACGACGACGATGACGACGACGCCGAGTTAAACGAATGGGTTTTGGACATACATTCATTCATTCGTTGTTGGTACACTATTTGAATAACGGTTTGATTTTAACTGCTTTCTAACATTGTACCCAATCTGTCAAGGATAATCTACATCTCCGATTAACATCACGTTCAAACAAAGAGTAATCCGAGCGTCAACAAAACGGTTTCTTGGCATGTTTTAAATGCCGGACTGTGCAACATGTGATTGAGTAGTTATTTAATTTTTTCAAAATGGTTGTTATTATCTATGTATAAAATTTTATAAAGTAAAATGAAAAATTCCCCCTATTTTTCATATTGGCAGGATGCTAAATTCGGCTAAAAGAGCACAGATAAGTCCTGTTTCTTGATGAAAGGCAGCAAACGCATCTGAAGACACTCTTTCATGTAATTATCCTGGTTCATAGACCCGGCTGCAACGAAAATGTCGCTTTTCAAACCACCTGGAGTCATTGAACCCGAATAGCATCACAAAAAAATTCATAATCAAATCATGATTAGATGAGTTTTCTTTAATGGTTACAAGATTAAGGTTACAAACATTTCGAATTCCATGATCGCAAGCGTGGCTCAGTAGAACGAGTTCCACAAAGTAAATGGATGGTATTCCGTAATTGGCCGAGATCATCAATATTGATCATATATAAAAAGTATGGTGCCTGGAATTGACAGCACATTCACAATGTCCAAAAATGATGCCCTCTCTTTGAACATCAATAACAGCGCTGGCCACGTCCTGGAAGTCAAATGATAAATTTGAAAAGACAGAATGGGATGAAGGAATAATTTTGTGTTTTTGGGCCGAGGCTTCCTCTGCATCCTAGCAAATAAATAAGTTAAAGGAATTGGTAAAAAAGATTCGATCAAGATATACTCTTGTCTAGTGAAATGAAGTTTAAAATGAAAAACAAATTATGTTATCACACTTGCCATTTTTTTCTTATGATACACAAAAATTGGATACAAAATTTCCGTATGAAGCCTCTATAATGGGAAGAGTAAAAGTTTTAACCCAAGTTCTTGGAGACCAGATCAAAATACTGCAATGTTGAAAACCAAAATTCAATATATTACAGCAATTGGTACTTTTTTTTATTTTACTAACCTTTACTTTAAATTCACCAAATATCGGATTTTGGGACCATTACAATTCTTTTTTATATTTCACCATTATATTTTTTTAACAAATGTTTGCAATTGACAAACTTTTGTTGAGTAGCCATATTTCAACATATTTTGCCACTGCAGGATTTTAAAATAAGTGATCTTGAATATATTGAAATTTAAGCAAAACTATTATGTTTTGCTGATTTAAAATTAGTAAGAATTAACATAAACGTCGAATGATTGAATACTTCATTCAAAAACTGACGTAAACATTATTTTATTGATATAAAAAAATATTTGGAGAAAGAATCCATCAGTGCCATTTTTAAAATAATATGATTAAATTGCAAATTTCTCAAGATGGAACCGATAACGGGTATACCTATCAATCGGGAAACTCAGTAATAGTAGCTCATCAATTTTTTCATTTTTGTATTTTTTTTACCACAATCTAATAAATAATGTTTGTGTCGATTTTCTTAACTTAGTTGGAAAAAATTTAAAATTAAAGGAAAACTTAGCTGTGTGCATCAATTATTTCAATTGATCGAATCGAAAATAACAATTCATGGACTTGGACATCTTAATACAAGACTGCTCTCACTTACAGGCGCGGTCCTATGGGGGGGGTGATCGGGGTGATCACCCCCCCCAAGCGGAAAATAACCGTTACAAAATACCCGTAAATGCTCGAATTTCTTTAACAAATTTGAACTTCCCCTAGTAGATGTGCTTTAGAATTTTCAAAAAATTTCCACTCCGTGGGGGTGTTTAATCAACGAAAAAGTTTGCTTATAACTTGAAGGCTCAAAATTGAAGAAAAATCGGTCTACCAAACTCAAGCAGCTGTTACTTGCAATTCCCTGGACCAAATTATACCAATCATCTTCTGTTGAATTACTATTGAATTTGAATTTGCTAACCTTTTATCTATTTCATATTTTAGTAAGGTAATGAAATGTAGGGACATTTTTTTTTATTGTCACTAATATCCCGCATATGCCTAAATTTACATGAGCAAATTGTGATAAATTTTGTATTTGTTTCAAAATCTGAGGTTCTTAATTCTTCAGTATGTTTTGAATTTTAATGGAATGACAAATTTGAAAATCTCAAATAGGGGGTTAATATTGTTATAACACTGAAATACTTGAATATTTTTTCCTTTTGAAGTCATACATTGATTGCCTTTACCATGCACAAACTGATGTCAAACTGATGTCAAACTTATTTCAAAATCCAATGCAGTAATATTCTCTCTTGTTTATAAGGAATTCATAATTAGATTGCAAAATAACAATTGAATTTTTGAGTCACAGTAAAGATTCTCTTGCACGAATTCATCTTCCCCTCGATTTAACATCATTGAAATATGCATTATAAAACTTCAAACTAATCTATATTAAGAAATTCGCAAAAAAAAGATCCAATTTAATTTAATTTGGTTTGAAATCTATTACATCAAGCATTCATATAATGGACGGCCGTAAAAAATTCAAGTATATACTACCAAACAGAAATTGAATATGAAAATTTTAAAATTTAATAGTTAAAGTTTGAGATTTAAAAACTTTTTAAAGATTCCCAAATTCAAGTTAAGGCGTTAATAAAACACAACAGATTCCAGAGCAACAATAAATCAAACGAAGAAATTGTGGGCAGTGTTTGTAACTTTTGCGTTTCCTATGAGTTTTTAGAGCCAAAAAGGAATAAAACCTTTTATAAAAGCTGTTTCAATATGGAGGAATTCGAGTTTTGAGAAAGAGATTCAAATTCATCTTCAAAACTCAAAATCTGCATTCACAATTATAGCTCAAGGAAACAAAATTCACATTTTCCGAGGTGCAAAGAATTTGAAAACTGACGTTCATCCTTATTCTAAGCCATATTGTCTCCTTATTCCCGAAGCCGATGTGACAGAGGTTCATGACCAGCTGACTACAAGATGAGGATAAGAACTCAAAAAGTTCATTCTAAAAGACATTTCTGA
Source organism: Uranotaenia lowii (assembly GCF_029784155.1). Taxonomy (NCBI): domain Eukaryota; kingdom Metazoa; phylum Arthropoda; class Insecta; order Diptera; family Culicidae; genus Uranotaenia; species Uranotaenia lowii. The sequence goes on from NC_073693.1 coordinate 318,057,147, forward strand.
CCTAAAGCGACTACTGGAATTTGGTGAATAGGGTGATTCAACTATCGTCATCTCACGCAAGGCGCAGAATAAAGAGGTTTGACTTATTTAGGGGTACTTAATGCAAATTTGTATTTTTTCTATCTGCTCTGTTTTTCGGTATAATTTTCGAAAATACTAGATTAATAAACATTGAAAAAGTTTGTGCACTTTCTAGCAAAAGTGTACAGTATCAAAAAGATTTAGAAAAAAATGGTTCTAACTCCATGATAAATTTTTCTGAAGACTGTGAGTAATTTACCGTGACTTCTGGACGACAAAATTATAGAAATAAAAAAAAAATTAAATATGTTTTTTTCCCATCGTTGTTTTTTAGGATCAAAATCTGTACGATACATGTATTTTTTGGGAATTAATCATACAGTGGCATTCTTCCCTAAAATCTGCATCGATGAATGAATAAAAAATAATATATAGATTCAAAATCATTATTTGTTGTTCATGTATGTCAGTTGCTTCATCAGTTATCATTGATCAATGGAACTCTAAACTAATTAGTTTTCTGACAACAAATCTGACAAAAAAATCGATTTAAGGACTTAAACTTTTTCCAAAATCGGTTAGCCAATGTTTTATTTTTCCCTTGTGGATTAAAACTTTCCCATTATAAGTCGATTATTTTTTTCGGCAACAAGGCAATCCATCAAGTTAACATTCGAAATAGCTTTTTCTGACTTTTGACTTACATCTACTGCTGGATTTCAAGATCTACACCAATTATATTGCCGAAATCTTATCTTATTTTTTAACTGATCCACATAATTATTTTGAAATTTTAAGTTAAAATCCAGTTAAAGTCTGAAACTCTACATCTGACAGTTTGGCTATTTTTATTGCAATTGATTAATACTCTTCACTAAATTAACCTTTCAAGGCTTCATTCCATGTTTTTTTTTTATTGTAAATCAATATTATTTTGAGAGTTTGGAATAATGAATAGGTACCTACATGCAGTAAATTACTCCAATGAAAAATTTAATGACCGTCAATCAGCTTGTAGTTCATAGCGATAATTAACTAAAACTTATCCTAAAACTATACTTTTTGTTTGGTTTAGCACTAAAAAAGATTCAGAAGCTCATCAATGTGCGTATAATTTTCATTTGTAAAATGACATTTTTAACAAGAAATTCTTTAAAGATCTTTGAAAATGACAATTTCAAACTACCACATAAATAAATTATGACAATTTTCTTTTTATTAAGATTTTTTTGCAGTGAATATTAAAGATTTTCTGGTTGTTCTATAAATAATGAAAAAGTTTGTTAAAAGATATCATTATTCTTCTCTTATTTCATATGTTTCGAAATACATCTGATTTTGTTCAGTGAAAATTGTACGCATTTGAAAGTGGAAACCCTAACTCCCCCTCCCCCCGCCACCCTCCCAATTTTTTCGCTTTTTCAAAATGATCGTTTTTTCACCAGATATTACGTTCCTTCATATTGACTGATTTTTAAAAATTTGGAAAATCACCCCCCCCAAGAGCCAACTCTAGGACCGCCCCTGCTCACTTACAATACAACTGAAACACGCTACATTTTACATTTCATTTAATATCGAAATTGACAATTAAGGCAATATACTATATTGACAAGAGCTGAAAATTCTTCCCAATCCACACACTTTTTTCGATCTACTATATTTTCTAACTTTCCAGTAAAATAATTGTGTTCTTTTGCGTGCTCAATTCTTTCTTCATTCATCTTCCCGTATATACCAGAATTTTCTTTGCTTTTTCTTATCCTTCTTGGATTTCTGTTTTATCATATATTTTTTCTAACTCCTTCTTTTAAGTATCCATAATTTTATTTCCATCCTTTTTTCATTTTTCACTCAATTGTCAATTGATTTCTTTCTTTTTGTGCACACTACTTTTCAGGCTCGATTGTTAATTTTTATTGCTGTTTTACTCTTCTTTTTTAATATTTTTTTATTCTTGTTTTATTTTTTTTTAAATTTTTTCACATCTTTCTTTTTTTAATGCCTTTTCTCACACTCTTGTTCTTCATTCTCCACTCCATTTTCTGTTTACTCCGTCCCTTTTCCATTACACACTTATTTCCATTTAGTACATTTTCTCACTTTCCAATAATACTTTTTTTTTTTTCTTTTTCCGTGTTCGATTTTTATTTCGACTTTCTACACTTTTTTCAATCCTCTTAATTTTTTTATTCTCCATCATTCTTCTTCATTTATATTCTCCCGTCAATTAATTTTCATTCTCCCTTTTTCCGTTTTTCTTCCTCCGTCTTCCTCCAAATATAATGTATATTTTTAATTTTTCTCATTAAAGCTCAATCCTTCTGTACCTTAATTTCGGGTGGGTTTCTGTTAATTTCCCATTCTTCGATTTCAATAATCTTCTCCTCTGTTTTCCTAGGTAATCCATGGTATTTTTCTTAAATTTTAATTCGTTTTTCACACGATTTTTTCAAAATTTCTCTCTTTTCAAGAATGTTTGTAACTTTCATCAATGAGAATCATGATACTACTCCTGTCATGAGTCTGTAACATCTGTTCATACGAGACTTCATACTCCCCCTTTCGGGGGATTGAATTATCTTACTCTGGAATTTTGAATCATCCTGCTTCCCCTCTCAGGATTTTGAACTTGAGTGCTCTTTTCAGGAGCCTACTGCCACCATTATCAAATCGGATATGCCCTTTGGGGGGAAGAGGGGTTGTAACTTCTATCATTTAATATTCTGATACTGTTTACAGGAGTTTGAATTTTCCATTCTAATACGGCCCCCCCTCATGGTTTTGTATTCTTTTCGCCTAGAACTCATGCTCATCATTTCTGGGATTTGAACATCGTTTTTCATGTAAATACTGCTTTTCTCAGAAGTATGAATTTCATCCGATGATCCCCACACCGTTCATTTATTAGGGAAAATAACTTGAAAATCTTCACAACCACACACCTACATTAAAAAGGGCCTGGATCATTTTTTTTCCAAACATTATCAAAAATAATTTTTACCAGTTAAAAAACTATTCATTCACTTTTTCAACTTCACATCACATAGATGAACCGATTCCTCCTCCTTCTTTAAAGCTTTGAAAAACAGACATTTTCAGTCACCGAAACAAATAAAATGAAGGCTCGCATCGAACCGACCGTGCTGTTGTCGAAATCAACCGAATATTTTTCATTCGCTTCAATTTGCAAGCAGTCACAAAACGCTAACTTTGAAAGTTACATAGATAAATTTTGTAAGCATGTATGGAAATCGATTAAATTTTCTGCGAAGTTACCTGATAATTAAATGTAAGCTTATGCAAATTTTTGTGATGTTCTGTCAAGTGGTTTTTGAGATAATAAATTTTCGACTTAAATTTTTGGGCAACACGTGTGAAATTTATAATGCATACTATGAACCATAGTACATGGAAAATAACAGGTAGGCCATTGCGCTTATTCTCACTTGAAAGCTCCATGTATACACAGAGCATGCATGCATACTAACAAAAATAGTTCTGATCATTTGGCGGTTTTATAAAGAATTGCAATCAAATTATTAATTATTCCATCGATAGCCATCCGATACTTTTGAAAAGGGCTTCAGATTTAAGATTGATTCTTCAGGCTCATCGGGAACTATTTTTTGCGTTAGATTTTTGGATAGGAACCATAAATAATGAGCATTCAAAAGAAGTTTTCATCGACGTCCTTCTTTGATGAAAGCAAGAAATGTAATATTTTCATATTTCTGTGATGAAAAGTCAATTTGTTACAATTTTTAATAAAATCGCTCAGGAAAAATGTCACACAAGGCAAAAATACCACCAAATTTTGATTCAAAATCGACAAAAAGCTGTGTTGAAAAGCCAAATATTGTTGTTGCATTAAAATACAGCAGTGCATATTTTTCTCATAAATTTAATACTGGTCAATTTTAAGAAAAATGTGATTTTATGATAATTTTCATACATTTGTCTGTTTTTCAAAAACTATTTTTGCGGCGTCTTACCAATACATTAAAAGAGAGCGATATAGCCTACCTTGTTATTTCACAGTACTATGACTACGATCCACCTTTTTTTTTCCAAATTATGACAATTTTTGATTACGTTTGCTGTTCCCTAAAGCTTGACCTTCAAAATAACCCTTGCTGACCCGGTGTGCTTTGCTACCCCTTCCATGGAAAAAAAATAAGTTCGTTTAAATTATTATAATCAAAATGAACTTGTTTTAAAATTAAATTTACACAAATGCTTTGACATTGGTTTTGTTAAAGATATGTATGTTATATTAATTGATTATGAAAGTCTACATTCGCGAAAATTTTAAGCGTCTTTCGATACAATGTATCATCAAATTTGGTTAAAACTTATTTTTCAATTCAATAAATCATCTCATTGTATTAAAACGCTAAGTTTTTCAATTTTTAGCAAAAATCCTTCGAGTAATGTTCAAATTTTTGTTAATTTTGTATGTGAGCCCCTCTCCCTACCCTTTTCTGGATTTTGAAGGGTTTCAAAGTATTATAGAAATCATAACTGGTCTTGAAACAGACTACACCTCAAATTTCACGTTACTCAGTTCAGTAGTTTCCGAAAATTGTTCGAATTGTGTCAAATTTTTGTTAATTATGTATGGGAATTCCCTCTTTTTGGATGCGGAGAGGTTTGAAAGCATTATAGAAACCATTCATGGTCTTGAAAACGGCTACACACTAAATTTCACGTGAATCGGTTTAGTAGTTTCCAAAAATTGATCGAATTGTGTCATATTTTCATTATTTTGTATAGGAGCCACCCTCCTTTAAAACGGAACGGGTTTTAAGTATTTTAGAAACTAGGTCTCGTCGTCCATTACGATGAAATCAAAATTCGTCAACAATGTCTTTTACAGCTTCCGAGACTTTGTTCTTGCAGTAGGGTTTGATATTCCCAATCTCGAACGAAGAGGTTGGGGTCTTAAAGTCTGTTTCACATAGAATCTGGTCGCATCTTTTCATTTACTGCAGCGCCCCTAGTTGTCACATCGCGAATCTATTGACAGTGTTTTGATCCGGATGGTTTGTTTACTTAGTGGTGAAAATTTCATCAAGATTGAAGCAGTCAGTCAAAAGTTATCGACGATGGAACGCGAAAGGCGAGAAAAAATTCTGCACACTTGCGTAGAGAAACCGACGTGGTCAAGGGTAAAGATCGCGAAATTCCTGAAATATCCAAAATTGACTGTTAATTCGTTGCTGCAACGTTACCGGGAGACCCTTACGGTGGATCGAGCAAAACAAACCAGGCGTAAAAGTGGAACATATGAATGGAAGCTGCGAGCAAAGGTAATTCGATCAGTTTACAATAATCCTGGAATCTCCTTGCGTGATTTGGCGAAAAAGTTCAAGACAAACCACAGTACAGCTCGACGAATTTGTATGCGACAAGGTTTGCCGTCGTATCGTGCAAGCAAACATCCCAACAGGACGCTGAAACAAAACCAGGGCAAGGAAGTTATACGAGAAAGTGTTGACCAAGTACAACGGATGCATTTTGATGGACGACGAAACTTACGTCAAAATGGATTTTGGACAAATACTCGGTAACAAATTTTTCCTTGCGAAGCGTAAAGGGAATGTTGCGGGTAGATTCAAGCAGGGTTGGCATTATTCATCGTCATTAGTCAAATGACTGTGACTGTTGAGCCTCTTGGTCCGTCAAACTCAATTGACTGTTCCTTAACGACCAGTCACTTCGTTTGCCAGTCATTCAACCCCCAGTCGTTTGAAGCTAGAAAAATTTCATAGTCAAGCATTCACCAATCGCAGTCGAACGAGTCGTCGACCGAACTGAAGACGAAAAAGAAACGCATTTATTATTATTGTTACTCCTGCCAGCAAGCCGAAGACGACCGAAGACGAAAAAGAAACGCATTTATTATTATTGTTGCCCCTGCCAGCAAGCTCGTTTTCAGTTTTTTATTGCTATTGTTGCTCTCTGCCAGCAAGTCGTTCAATTAGTTGTACCTGCCGCCAGCAGCCGATCGAAGTGTGAAGGGATTTGCCAGTCACTCTCAGGAGAAATTTGACCATGTGTAGGAGTTTCGCCAGTCGCATGATGGAGAAATGTTGATTGTTGTCGTGCTTTATCCGTCATGCGAGTAGTGAGGCTCTGTCAATTGAGTAAGGTGCCGGTCGTTCGATGAAACAAAACTATTTGGGTCAAGCGTGACGGGCGAAATTTACCAACACTGGATTCAAGTTTGTTTTCGCAGATAAATTTGCTCGTAAGTTAATGATTTGGCAAGAAATCTGTAGTTGTGGGAAGAAGACTAAGATTTTCATCACTGGGGGCACAATGAATGGAAATGTTTACAAAGAAGAATGTCTCCAGAAGAGGGTTTTGCCATTCATTCGGTCCCACAAAGGTCCGGTGAAGTTCTGGACGGACCTGGCAAGCTGCCACTACAGCCGGGATGTCGTTAAGTGGTATAAGGAGAACAAGATCGATTTTGTTGAAAAAAAGTATCAATCCATCAAACTGTCCGGATTTTCGTCCCATCGAGAAATATTGGGCAATAGTTAAGGGCAAACTGAAGAAATGTGGCAGAACCATGAAAAAACCCGCTCAAATAAAAAAAATGGTGGAACAAGATGGCGAATGAGGTTACCAGCAGTACTGTGCAGAAAATGATGGGTGGTATCACAAAAAAGTACGAAAAGCTGACGAAGATTTTTATGTATTTTTTTTCCTTAAAGTGCTATAAAAACCCTACAAAATGGCATTTTTACTTTTGTTGTACGTTATTTCTTTGCGGAGAAATTATCTATTTTATCCGACCAGATTCTATTTATGTGAAACAGACATTAGACTATTAACATAGAACAAAGTATAATTCACTCCCTTCTTTTCGATTCCTTGCAGACCATGGACGCCGAATCGGAGGGCATCCAGCCGGTGAGCCCCAACGGAAACGGACCAGCAGTACTGATGATGACAACGGCCCCAGTAACGACTTCGGAAAAAGCATCGGTCACAGTAACGTGCGCAGTTGATCACGACGATACACACCGGGAGCTGGCAGCCCGGAGACGGATGTTCATGTCCCAACCATCGACGGTTGCCATCCGAAGGCAGCAGGCAGTTTGCGTCCGGAGGGCTCACAAAATCTACGGAACCAAAAAGAATCCGAACGTTATTCTGGATGGGTTGAACATGACTGTTCCCAAAGGATCGATGTAAGTTGAAGATTGTAGACCTAGGATAAGTTTTAAAAAAATCAAAGTATTTTATATAATTTGTAAAAAGCTAGGTTTGAATTTCCTTCAGTCAAGCTCTGTTTCAGTAAAAAAAAATCCACCCGAGAAATATCCGCTTCAAGGATTAAAATTGTTCATATCCAGTGCTTCAGCTTTTTCCGACTCACTCTCTTTCTCTCTCTTTGTTGAATCATCGACAGATATTATGCTGCTCTGAAATTAGCATTGAAATTTAAAACTAATTAATTGCAGCTCACTTCTCCCCGCTTAATTAAATTCTATCGCGTACCTACTTCGCTGGTTCGTAATAAGCAGCCGTAAATTTGAGGAAGAGTTTTTTTTCTCCAAGTGGGAGGATTGAGGGTGGAAAATTATGCGTAAAAATTATCAGGAACATGTTAATAGATGACAATCGAAAAGTTTTAACATCCGATTACAAATGAAAATGTAATTAAATTAAAGGATGATTATCTTGAAAATAATTGATACTGTAACAAAGTTTATTGATTTCACTAATGATTTCTTGTTCTCTAAAGTTTGGGTAGCTTAAAATAAATTTTCATTATAAAACACAATTCTCAAATCAATCCACAGCAATTAAGTTCCAACCATTATTGAGGTGCATATTTACATTGAAAAGACACACACGCATTCGTAAACCTTCGAAAAGGGCAAATATATTATCATCTGGTGGGCATTCGTGTCATTTGAGTTTGCTTTGCGATTGAACCATGAAATTTATGCGGGCATATTTGTAAATAGTTTGAGCATAATTATTTTATTTATACGAATTGCGTAAACACACTGTTATCTAATCGTTTTCAGAGAGCGTATTTCAATTAGATGCATTAGCAAATGTAGATCATACAGGTATCACGTCCCATATATTAATCATTTTAAGTGTGATTTCGGTTAAGATAACAATGGGTTATCTTAATGATGCCTTAACAGCCTGAAGGGCTGTTAGTGCATAAAAAAGCTTATTTCGAAGAGCTTGCTCATTTTTTAAATGCTTCATTTCCCAAAAAAAGGATGCAGATTAATATATGAAAATTAAATGAGATATTATTTTATCAAATCACTCATTTGAAGTACTTTTTTTTTCAACTGTATAGAAAAAAATTCTAAGCTTTCTTTTGAGTCAGATCTTTGCAAAAATTATATAAAATTCGTTTAGGGAATAATTTTTTCAATAACAGTTAGAGAAGTTAATCTGAACCTGAATAATGACTATTTTTTTAAAAAATGTGTATCCAGCCAGAAGGTACTTCAAATCATATTTTCGGAAATAACTGAAAGGGAAATGAATTTTTTTCCCCATTACAATAAATACTGAACAGATTCCAAAGAATCTCTATAACTAGCCAGTCATTCAATCTTTGGATATCTGATAATAAGGCGGGGTGAGTTCCATTGAAAGCGTCTAACAGGATTTCGAATGTTCTGCAGGATTTTTTTCTACTCAAAGTACTTATAATAAAAAAAAACAATCATCAACAGCGCTTGTAAAATAACTTTCAGGGTCAAAATGAGAAGTCTCCAGGGTCATAAATTTCAATTCTTATTAATAAATATCAGAAATGAAGTTAATTCTGTACAAATGGTAAAAATTTTTCAAGAAAAATCAGTTGAGAAAATAATAAAAATCTTAAGCAGGGATGATAAATGTTACAGATGTCGTTTGACTGTCAGGCGGAAAAAAGTCGCAGTCATTGGAACGGACGGTCATGTAGCTGTTTTATCTTAGTTCCTTTTTGCGAATATCGTTCGAAATGAATGTTACACGGAAAAAAGTCACCAGTCAAGTGAAAGGGTTTGACTCGAAGTTGACGAAAATTAGTGTCGCGAGTTCGCTTGAACAAACTACTAGTGAAGTACCGCGAGAAAAAAAAAAGCTCCGTTTTCAACATGCAACACCTCTAATGGAAGCGTTTAACTTATAGGTGATGAAAATTAGGGTCGCGAGTTCGCTAGAACAAGCGACTAGTTTTAGTACCGGTAGAAATCAGTTAAGCTACGATTCAAACTTCCGACCCCTCTAGTGAAAAGGGTTGCCTTTCAGACTACGTTTTCAAGCAGCTAAAATAATTTCTATTGGTTTTTTCACTAGTAGCTTGTACAAGCAAACTCGTGACACTAATTTTCATCATCTACAAGTCTAAAACTTTTACTCGAAGGGTTCCAAGTTAGAATCGGAGCTAAACTCATTTCTATCGGAACTAACACTAGTTGCTTGTACTAGCGAGCTTGCGACACTTATTTTCGTCACCTACAAGCCAAACTTTTTCACTAGAAGGGTCCCATGTTGAGATTGGAGCAAAATAAACTTCTCGTGGTACTAACAATAGTCGCTTGTACTAGCGAACTTGCGACACTAATTTTCATCACCTACAAGTCAAACCCTTTTACAACATGGGTCGCAAGTTAAAATCGGAACTAGGGGGAACAACAATTATGTGTACAAAAACTATATTCACATAAGAACACATCTGTTTCCTATACATTGGAGTTATTTTTGTGTTCAAATCTCCTTCAGACTAAAAAAAACGATTTTTTTTATAACTGTTGTCACAATTTCCTAACCTCAAACCGTGCGGGTAAAATGCGTCTATTTATGTTTTTGGCAATATTTCCGTATAATATTAGGCCGGAACAAATTTCAAATCCTTCTTTTGTCACTCGGAGTTGGAACATCGCGAGGGGGGGGGGGGGACAATAAAAAATAATGCGAAAAACAAACAAATTGGAATAAATTGCACGGAAGCTTGTATGCGAAAAAAATTGCATACTATATCGTTGCACAAAACTTGTCAATCAAGTAATTTTTTACCGAATAATTCAATCAAATCAAGAAAACAAAAGGTGAAATAACATCCATTTTCTTATACCTATTTGTTTTTTGGTCTTTTAATCTTACAGATATTGGAATTTTCAATCGAAATTTACATAAATTACTTCAAACTTTATTTATTTCCCCCTTCGGGTTTTTTGAAATTTCGAAGGGGGGGGGGGGGGTGACAAAAGAAGAAATTGATATTTGTGCCAGCCTTATTGGAAATGATAGAAACGGTTACTGTCATACGACAAAGCTGATGTTTTATAATTTTTTTTTCTTTTATTATTTTATGGAATTAACAAAAGATTGAGTTGCCGAATGATGGAGGCAGCTCATCCATAAGAAAAACTTTATCAAATCTGTTTTGAGATCTTCAATTCTCTTTAAGGGTGTTAATTAGAGCTTAAATTCGAAGTTTCGATGATAATAATCATATATTTATTCTGTTTAACCTGTTATTTTAGGATAACGGCATTTTACAAACATGATGGAAGCATACAAAAACACTCCCTTATTCCATTTTCAAACCATTATAAAACTATCATAAAAGTTTAAAGTTGTTTCATTTCTAAGGTTCATTTGAATAAGAAACAAAAACCACCCAACAATTTGTTTTGAGCTTCTTTACGTATAATTTTAAAAGCCAAAATATTACACCAAAAGGTATTCAAACCTGGTATGGTTTTTTAAGTTTTTTTTTAATTGGTGAATTCATAAAATTTTTTCGTGCCTTATGTACAAAGCGTGTCACTTTCAGAATGCATTGATAAGATATATTGTCTTGTTGGCCATTTCGTCAAACGGCCGAAAGCGCATTTAACCCGAAAGGTCTATTTAGGAAACCATTCCAATTCAAAAAAAAACTCGTGGTACTTGTGGCTTTAATTTCCATTAATTTGTTTTAATTACGCGTTTTATCTCCCCAAAGGCACGGCGTAACATATTTTGCATGACTGTCAATGTCATTTAAGTCTCTGAGAAATTTTATGGGAAACGTCATGCGACTGTTACGATTTTCAACTTCATTTGAATGACATTCTCAAGCCTGGGCTACATTTTTTCATTTCAAACGTATAGGTATAAGATAAAAGGAATTTTTAAAACTTCGTTGAATTTGGACTGTTTATAAATTAGATACGGAAAACATTGAATGTAAAACAACTATTTACTTACGGGTCAAATTCTCATTTCCAAATCTGAATTTGGTACGTGGAATTAAAAACCTTAATTACAATTCAGAAAATATTTTCACGTTAACATCTGCAATTTAAAGATTGTGGTAGAAATTAATTCATTTTTATCAACAACAAAATTATTATCAGTGCTCTGAATTGAATTACACAGGTTCACATACTTTTGTCACTTCATAACTTCATATCTTCACACCTCCGAATTTGATTTGAAACAATTAACTGTATCTGAAGAAACACTGAGTTAAGAACAGAATAACAGAATAGAATCATATTTATTTAAAAATTACTCCGATTTGACTTTGTGTTTTGAATTACAATACTTATCAGCCGTTATGTGCCCAACATTCATAAACGATTAAATAATTGCCTAAATAAAATATTTTTAAGCAGTGCCAATTTAAGCTCATATAATTTTTCATTTTTTTTTTGCAAATCCATTATATCTCATGAACTCAAATTCGAAAACAAATACAAATTAAAAGCCCATTTGAAAGCTATATGTACTAAGTACTTAATTTCAAATTAAGCTCAATAATTGTAGTTGAACATATTTTCATGCTATTAATCGAAGCAGATATTTTTTTTTTGTTTTTTCAACTTGGAAATATTTTACCCAAGGTTTTATAAAGAACAAAACCACAAAGCTACATTTTAGTGTCGGAGTCAACCAATTCTTCATAGATTTTAAAGGTAAACTAATAGTCCCTAAATTTTTAAGCTGAATTTTTATATCCTGTCAACCTCTTTTTGTTTTTTAGACTAAGATTGCCAGAAATTTTTCTTTTTTTTTTTTTTATCTGGGCTGGACAAATTCGGCCAATTTTATCCAAAAACCTGGCAAAATCCGGGCATTTAATTTCAAAATTTAAAACTAAGAATCTGGGCAAATTTTGATCAACCTCAGAAATAACTCAACAAAAACCAAGGATAAAAATTGAAAATAAAAATTTTCGTCAAAATTCATCGGCTGATTTCAAATTGTATTTAAGGCAAATTTGGACAAACCTGAAGAAAAATTCAATAAAAAATCAGAAGAAAATACTAGATTTTTTTTACTTACAAATCAGCAGATTATGAAGTGCATTTCAAGCATCCGAATAACTGTAAATGTTTAGATACTAGCCAACGCGGTGCGCTTTGCTACACCATCCAAAAACTATGCAAATTTGTCAAAATTTTTAAGAATGATGAACTTAGTGAAATAAAAGCTGAAGTTGAGTTGGAATGTTTGAGTTTAGTTGTCGAATAAGTAGGTATAGTTTGCGTTTTTTTTATCTTTGTATCTTGATTTGAAAGTTTGACCTTGTTGTTTTGATTTTTAGAAAATTTATGATTCTTAACTCAATTGCATGAAAGAAAATGGTTTGGTTTTTTCCTCATAGAAATAATTATCTGATTCAATATAAATGATCATAAATCTTTGATTCTTAGATTTATTGGGATCTTTTAGTATTGGAATTATTTGATTGATTTTTATAAACATTAGTGATATGTTCTGATCTGTTATCTGTTTTTTGGAAAGGATTTAAATAAATTAAATCATCTGAATGTATCAAAACTTGTTCAAAATTACAATAAATCATCAATGATGTAAAAAATTCTGAATGTCGAGGTGATTTTAAAGTATTATAGAAACCATCGCCCAAAAAACTCTTATACACCAAATTTCACATTGATCGGATAAACAGTTTTCGAATCCAAAAAGGACAGACAGACAGACAAACATTCATTTTTATATGAGAGCCCTGATTTATTTAAATGGGATGAGTGTTTCAATACGAAGTATCATTCAATAAAAGCAAAACTGTTTTGGCCAATGATGTGACGATGTCAATTCGCTTATATTTTTCTTTAAAAAGGTTTGATGAACGCAAACGCTTTCAAGTAAAGTGTCTTTAGTTTTGAATGGAAATACATATTAATAATAATCAAAAATATATCGAAAATATTTCGAATTTATCATATTTCTAATAATTTAGTATTGGAGCCCCCCTTTACAAAAAACGATGATATAGTACCATATATTATTCATAACATAAAAAACTTCATTTTATGCCAAATTTGATCATAATTGTTTGAAAATCTTCCGTAGCATTTAACAATGTTCTGTAACATTTAACAATGAACTTGGGAAAGACCCCCCCCCCCTTTAATCGATGGGATTTTAAATATAATTACTCATCTAAATATAACAAAACCAAAAAACCAATATTTTCGATCATTTCATTGTTTTTAAATATGTTTAGGAAGAAAATTTGAAAGTCGCATGTAAATTAATCAGATTGTGTCATAAAATGATATTCTTGTATGGAACTCACTCCTCTCTCAAGTCGAAGGGCTCTGAAACTATTATAGAAACCATTCCCTGTCCTCGAAACCAAATTTTCGTCAATCGGTCCAGTTTATGCTGAGTCTATAGGGAACAGACAGATAGACAGACAGTCAAACATTCATTTTTATATAAACAGATGAACATCTTTACATAAATACTTTATTTAATTTGCTTGATATTAAAGATTGTATAAAAGGCCACCGAAAGGGGTTTAACTTTTAGGCAATAATTGCGTTGCTACGCAACGATCGAGTCGAAATTTATACACGGGGATTTTTTCGGCACGGTCAATTGATTCCTGTTTTCAAATTTAGTAGCAAACAATAGAGAAAGTGATCGTCCTATATTTTTGCAATTATTACTTTACAATGAATTCGGAAGTGCATCTGGAAAATGCTTGGCAATTGACTTTCATACAAACTGTTTATGACATATTCCAAGTTGAAAGCGCAACGGAGTTCGTATGGGATCAGCTAGTGTTTTTATAAAGAAAATTTATCGCATAAGAACTTTGTCCAAGAGCGTAACTTCGTTTTTTATCAGAAAAAAATTTATTAGCTGATTAATAAGGACATGTCTTTTTGCATTTATAAACAGTAAATTCTATTGAAACCACTGTTGAGTGCCTAGCGCGGTATAGCATGACTACTTTTCATGCAATACTTCGCGAGACCCCAGCAGTGATGCCAATTGAATTTATTTTTATCGATGCCAAAAGACATACCCCTGTTAACAGCTAATAACTTTTATGCCTAATTGGATACGAAGTTACGGTCTTGGACAAAGTTCTTCAGCGGAAAATTTCCTTTAGAAAATTCAAAAAATGACAAAAAACCATTAGGGAACATCCATAAATGACGTAGCATTTGAGGGGGAGGGGGGGAGTTTAACTATGTGTGACGAGATGTGACGAGAGGGGGGGTAGGGGTTCAAGTAAAGCTACGTAGCTTTGATTAAATATCGAAAAAAAAATCAAAATTGAGCAAAATTATGCCTAATTAAATCTCTCTGAACATGTAGCTTTTGACTCCTACTGCACGACTGCTTTCAAGCGTATCAAGGAGCGTACATGCAAGAAATGCAATTTATATTTTGCTTCAAATGTTCTCCAAAAGGAGCATAGCAAAATCCACAAGGCCCCAGCCTCGGATAGAAAGATTCGTCCAAAGCGAATTGTAGGCAAAAGAGGACAAGAAGTGCTGGTCATCACTCCGGAGGACGATAGAGAGTGGGTGGAGGTAGCTGACATCGCAGATGCAATTATTCCAGCCGAACAGACGATGGAGGAAAGCTGCCCAACGATTTCATTGAAATCCCGAATGGAGATAATCTGGAGCGACGCAACTGATTGAATACTTACTAGCTAACCTGTTTGTTGAAAGGTAGCTTGATTTTTTTTTGACTGATTGATATGCTTTTTAAAACTTTCATTTATAACTTCTATCCCTTTTTTTGTTATTTTTTGTATTATTCTAAATTAAATATCGATTTTTAAAAGTGGGGGGGGGGGGGGTTTATTAAAGCTACGTTATTATCTAGGTGGGGTCTATGACTTTGTGACGAAATGCTACGAGGGGGGAGGGGGGTGGTATAAAAATTCGAAAAAAAAGCTACGTCATTTATGGACGTTCCCTTAGCAGGCTCGATTTCACAAAAGAAAGCAAAATTTTGTTGATTTTTCAGTACAAAATATTAAATTTTAATATACAAACCTTAAAGTTTAAATTTACACATGTAAACGTTGGTTAACAATTCTGCAAAAAATAGTTTTTCTTAGATCCCAGGGATTGAGGAATTTGAAAATGACCCCAAATCGACTCAGTCTACTGATCTAAGGAAAATATATTGTCAACCTCTGACTCCTAGTTTTCATAATAAAACTATCATAGAGTCTGAGTTGAGTTGATCCGGGACTTCAATATTGTGGTTCGGTTAAAATAATCAAAAAATTTAGAAATATTTCATGAAATCGGTATTTAAATTTTGAATTACTGCAACTGGTGATTACGATAAAACAAAGAAGTCATATGCATCAAAAGAGGTTCAACAAATTTAGCTTTATATAAACAAGTTTGCAGATATTATTGAAGAATTCTACTGCTTGTTATTCACTAACGAAGAATGCTATAACAAGATTTGGTTTCAAACGTTATAATTGAATCTAAACCTAATATTTTTTCTGTTTGGGCTTTCCTAGCAAGTACTCTAATGATCGGAATTTTGTTTTGTATTAGCAAGAAATTTTATGACTTTATGACTCACGAAACCTCCTTTCTTTCACTTACAGCTACGGCTTACTCGGAGCATCAGGATGCGGCAAAACCACACTTCTTTCCTGTATAGTTGGACGTCGACGATTGAACTCCGGAGAAATTTGGGTTCTAGGTGGCCGACCCGGATCATATGGATCGGGAGTCCCTGGACCCCGGATAGGCTACATGCCTCAAGAGTTGGCGCTATATGGAGAATTTACAATCAGAGAAACGCTAATTTATTTTGGATGGATTTGTGGCATGAACGCCGATCAAGTCGATGAGAAGACAGAATTCCTACTTAAACTGCTACAGCTACCAAATGCTTCTAGATTTGTGAAAAACTTATCCGGAGGACAGCAGCGACGAATGAGCTTGGCTGCTGCTTTACTTCATTCGCCAGAGCTTTTGATCCTTGACGAACCTACGGTGGGTGTCGATCCCGTTCTTCGACAGAGCATTTGGGATCATCTGGTAGAGATAGTCAAAAACGGTCAAACTACAGTCATCATCACAACGCACTACATCGAGGAAACTCGACAAGCTCACGTCATCGGGCTTATGCGAGGAGGAAAGTTCCTTGCTGAAGAATCGCCTGCCGATCTGCTGGCTCAATACCAGGCTGAATCTCTGGAAGATGTGTTCCTTAAGCTCTCGGTTCTACAGAACATGGGCAAGCGACGGAGGTCTTCCATCGCTCAGGAAGTGATCGAGTCTATAAGAATTCCTGCCATTGCCAATCCGGCGCTGGATATGTCCTCGGAAGATGACCACGGAGAAATTTCCGGAGAGTTTGGTGATAACATATCAATGTCTTCCCGGGGTCCTGATTCGATAACGCCAGAAATTCAGGCGCCTCCCTTGCCGCCAGAAGAAGACGTCAAAGCACCCTTAATCGAGTACTTTAAGATTTTCAAACCAAATCATATGGGAGCCCTCATCTGGAAGAACTTCCTGTGGATGTGGCGTAACGTTGGGTGGGTTCAACAAATTCAATCCTCGCAATGTAATTTTTTTCATTGTTTGTTGCAATTTCAGTGTCATGGCTTTCATCATTGGACTTCCGGTCGCACAGATTATCCTCTTCTGCTGGGCCATCGGACATGATCCAACCGGTCTTCGGGTTGCTGTCACGAATCACGAACTGGAACTGGCCAATATGTCTTCGACCCTGGAATGTCCCGCCTATACCGGATGTAACTACACCCTGCTAAGTTGTCGCTATTTGGCGAATCTAAGGAATCGGAGCGTTGATGTGGTATGTATTTCTTATACAAAATTTGGATTCAACAAATCTACAACAAAGTTTGTTTAAAATATTTCAGCAACTATTCGAAACGGAAGATATGGCCAGGGAGCAAGTCAGTCGAGGTAAAGCATGGGCTTCACTGGTATTTTCCCATAACTATTCGGAAGCTCTGGTGGAACGATCGGAAAACATTCGTAACGCTCAGGAGTGGACTTTGGATGCTGCGAGCATGGCTGTTACCATGGATATGTCTAGTAAGTAGTAAAGTCTATACCATTTTTTATCAAGTCTAACGTCCAAATTTTATCTTAAAAGACCAACAGATCGGAACACTTCTCTATCGAGATATTCAGTACGCATACTTTGCATTCATCGAGAGCATCCTAAGTGATTGTGAAGTCAACCCATCAAATGGAAGGATTCCGATCCAGTGGAAACAACCGATCTACGGAGAGATTTCACCCAACTTTACTGACTTTGCTGCTCCTGGTGTCATTTTGACGTGAGTCCACCAGCCATTGTATCAAACCAACTTAATTTACTTCTAAATTTTTGGTTTAACCCATTCAGCATCATCTTCTTCCTGTCGGTGGCGCTCACTTCTGGTGCTATGTTGATCGAGCGTAACGAGGGTATCCTTGAAAGATGCCTGGTATCGGGAATTACTGGTATCGAAATCCTGTTCTCCCATGTAACTACCCAGTTTCTGGTGATGTGCTTCCAGACCGCACTTGTGATCGTGTTCAGTTTCTACGTGTTCGATATTACCAACCGGGGCGAGATCGTGTGGGTGGTGCTGCTCACCATTATGACCGGACTTTGCGGGATGTGTTTCGGTAAGTCTTCAAGAATCGCATGTGTCGCTACTTATTAAAGCGAAACTACATGAGATCCAGGATTTGCTTTTACCCTAATGAAAAAATCTATAACAAGTTTAAAATCATCTATTTGCAACGCAAGCTCTGTGGAAAAAAAAACTTAGATCAAGCACCGTTAAATAACAGATTATATGTGATCTCAATATTCTGGCTGATAAAGAGATTTGAAGCAGGAAGCGGAACAGCGAAAATGTTGCCACTAATTGCTATCAAGCATTCTTTCATCCAAAGTAAAAAATTATTAGAAGTATATGCGGTAGCAGAAATCTCTTTCTAAAACTAAATCTTCCGTTTGTCTAAAGAGTTTCCACATCATTGAGGCGACTTTCGCCTATCAAGAACAAATTTTACCTTTATATTGTTACTTCAAATTTGAACATGTATGTATGTATGGTTCCCCCGTGGGTAGCAAGGTCCAGCCTATGTCTGTGTGGCTTGGCCTTCGAATTTCTTCTCAGGCTTCCACGGCCGATGGTTCGTCGACGGAAGGCATCCAACCTTCAGAGACCTACAATGGTTGGCAATCCACTCCGCTTGCAATAGTCTCTTCAGATTAACCCCAGATGGATTCCCTCTGAAATATATAATTATTTTTACAATGAAACGCATCTTACCTGTCGGCCACTAATGGGATTCGAACCCAAAAGTTTTTCTTGCCGATACCAGGATTCGAACCCAGTACGCCTGGGTTACCAGACTCGCGCCAGCCTATCCACTAGACCACATCAGAGCTAAATTACTTCAAATTTGAACATATATAAAAATTTTAAAAGGTAAGAATTACGCAAATTCTAGTGCAATAAATACAAGTAAAGATAGTTTGAAAAAATTATGATGGACATGATTGCTCTCACGATATATGACAAAGACAAATTATTTGACAAGAACTTCAAAAAAAAAATTTCTCGCTTGCGCTTTCATTACGTTTTAATAAAAAAAAACTTGAAATTTGTATCTCACAGCTAGAATATGTTGTCAAGACAATAAATATACAAAATGCCAAAAAAATTTATCAAATAGTTTATGTACGTTTTAATATTAAACTGTTTGTTTACATATTGTTTCATGCTCGAGTTCTTAAAATATTGGAATTCATATAAACATTTCTCATTTAAAAATTTATTGTATATGTACTGTACCTCTGTACATATACAATAAATATTATAAATAATTGTAGTTTTTTCCAGTAAAGTATTATAAATAATTGTAATTTTTTACATAAACAATTGACCAAAAACGACGAATTTAAGCGTTTCGATGTTTCACCAGAGTATTTTTGGTAATGATCAAAGTGTAAATTTTTGATTAAATGGTATGATTAAAGTATGGAACTTTAACTTTGCAAAGCAAGATCTCGATCTTGAAAATACAAACAAAAATATAGCTAGGCAATGAACATTGAAATAATACATTCAATTTATAATTTTTGGGAATAACAGTTACCGTTTTGAAGAGTACCAGGAAAAATTCGTTAAAAATGGCTAAACACTAGCTTCTCGTTCGTTTGAAAAAAGTGCTGCTATTAAGCCTCTTTTCTTTAATCCTGATAACTGAAATCTATGATTTTTTTGCACCACGGAGGGTAACCGTTTTCATGACTCTCAGAAAAAAATTCAGAACATTTTTTGGCTTATGCCCCACCTATTGTAGGTCTTGGGCGACTACAAAATCTTATGCAATGGATGATACGGTCAAAATTTGGTCAAGGGAAAACGCGTGTAAACCGGTGAAATCGTTATTTAAAAAAATCAAATTAAATTTCTTTTTCAAGTTTAATAAGTTTAAAATTCAGGAAAAATATTCAGTTAGGCTTCTGCTTTTTCAAATCCGAATTGGTGGGACTTACGCTTAACCCCTGCCATCAGATTTTGTACAGCCACCTTGTCCATCTTCTACTCCGCAGAAAGCCATTTTGCCTTGAATTGCTGCTCGTCCTTAGCAGTTTTTTTGGTCTTCTTTAGATTCCGCTTGACAATAGCTCAGTATTTCTCAATTGGGCGGAGCTCTGGCGTGTTGGGAGGGTTCTTGTCCTTGGGAACCACCGGCACGTTGTTGGCGGCGTACCACTCCATGGTCTTTTTACCGTAATGGCAAGATGCCAAATCCGGCCAAAACAGAACGGAACAACCGTGTTTGTTCAGGAAAGGCAGCAGACGTTTGTTCAAACACTCTTTAACGTAAATTTCTTGGTTGACAGTCCCGGAAGCTATGAAAATGCTGCTTTTCAAGTCACAGGTACAGTTTCATGTGCTTGAAAATATATGCTACCTTTCCCCTTCCTTTTACTGTATAAAACTCCTGTCTCGGAAGCTGCTTGTAGTCGGCTTTGACGTAGGTTTCGTCTTCCATTACCACGCAGTCAAACTTTGTCAGCATCGTCGTGTTCAGCCTCCGGGATCGCGCTTTGGCCGTCGTATTTTGTTTATCATTGCGATTTGGATTCACTACCTTCATGTAAGTCGATAGTTCGGCTCGTTTTTTGGCTCGATGCACGGTTGTAGACGATACACCCAGCTTATTTGCGGCATCTCGGAGAGAGAGGTTAGGGTTTCGCTTGAAACTACCGGCAACTCTCTTTGTCGTCTCAGCGGCTTCCGGTTTTCGATTTCCCCCCGATCTAGACTTCCTGGCTGTCGATAAATGTTCCCCAAACATTTTAATTACATTTGTAACGGTTGATTTGGCAACTTATTGAGATTTTGCCAGCTTTGCGTGCGAGTAGCTCGGATTTTCGCGATGCGCGAGCAAAGTTTTGATACGCTGCTCTTCTTCCTTGGACGGCATTTTGACAACTGAAGAGTTAATTCCAAAATCAAAATAGGAGCAACATTCTACACACACACACCTTCAAAATGAGGGATTTTCAGGTTTTTTAAATGCAAAATTGAAAGAAATACGTCAAGTTGATATTGGCCAAATTTTGACCGTATCACCCCTTATCTAAAGAGTTGGGCAAATAATTGAAGGATGTTTTTAAAGTGAGTCCCGCCGAGAAGATTTTGAATTAAAATTGGTCCGTTAGTTTAAATGGTTGCCCATCCCTAGTGTAGTGAAGTCATCAAGTTGTTCAAAGAATTTATACATTTAAAAATGCAATGTTCAAATCGTATAACACAACTTTTGAATAGTCGAAAAGTTTTTGCCTTTCTTTCAGAAAGGTATCTTTAATCATGTTTCGTCAGTCTAGTCATAACATAACTACACAATTCATTAGCGATTTCTATATGTCTTACTCTCCACTTATCATCTTCCTTAACCGAGAAAGTACTCATTTCTAAATGAGTACTTTGATACTCTTACCCAGAATATCTGGCAACACTGTTGTATTATCACGAACCCAATCTGAGTAGTCAAGCTTAACCTTGTGATGATGTAAATATCCACGGTAAAAATAAAAAACTCAACAGTGAGGATTTTGTACGCAACTTGGACAAAAAGTGCAGGGACTTGATGGTAAGTTTAGTGCATTTAACTCAACTTTAAGTTTAGTGTGATTTACTGAACGTTGAGTTTAATGCATTTTACTCAACAGTACGTTTTTTTTACATTTTCTAGCCGGTGCGTAAAATTGTATGGGGGTAATAAAAATGAGAAATCTTAGTATATTAACGTAATCCAAATGAAGTAGATTCAATACTAGGAAAAAATAAAATAATTAGGTAGTGATATTTAAATTCCTGGCAAATATTTGAGTTACTTTTTTAATTTATTGATGATTAACAATGGAGAAATGATATATGTAAAGCGATAACAATCCTAACAACTTTGTCGACGTATATTAAAAAGATTTCCGAAACGGATCTGCTGAACCTTTAATTCGAATACGGGGTGTAGTAAATATAATGCCGTATTATGTGAGCGCCGTATGACTTCGCTGAAATTCGTCTAGCCTCGCTGAGACTCTTCGGACCATGATCCTGCTACTATTTTTCAAAATTCTCCAAGTTGTGATGGCTATGAGGTCGAACAACTTCTGCAGGATGGGTGGTACTTTGATGTTCAAAGGTTGGAAGGATTTCAGCAAAGTGTCTAGCGCGGTCAAACCCGACGATCCGCAAGGTATGATGATTTTATCCAATACAGTGAAGTATTCGCCGGATTCTTCGGGAGTACCGACGCAGATGAGACGGTATTGGCTGCCTGTATACCACATAACGAATTCCTCTACAGCATCCCGAGCGGTGAAGTGTTGATTTTGCTAGAAATTTTAGATTGTATTAATTTTTGTTGCAGTTCACATGTTTAGACGAATAAGACTTAAGGTAATCAATTGATTAATTTTTTTCCATACCGGTATCCATTTGATCAGTGGAGATGCAAGCGTTTCGTCTGCCGAACATGCCTCTTCTATACATTTTTTTATCCCCTGGTTAGAGAGCAGTTTGATGAGCCTAAGGCCTCCTTTAATGAGCACTAAAAAATAGGATCAGATTTAGATTT
Organism: Uranotaenia lowii; assembly: GCF_029784155.1. Taxonomy (NCBI): domain Eukaryota; kingdom Metazoa; phylum Arthropoda; class Insecta; order Diptera; family Culicidae; genus Uranotaenia; species Uranotaenia lowii. The sequence goes on from NC_073693.1 coordinate 318,079,574, forward strand.
CAGGCAGCTACTTAACTATCGAAAAAAAAACTTAAGAAACCAACGAAAAGCTGATGTTCGACTCAACCAAGATGGGTAAGCAATTATCGCTTAAACCCCAATGAAAAAATAAAAATAAAATATTTTCTAAGCAAATGTTTGAATTAAATAAAACTGATTGCTAACCCAATGAAAATTTCATTCAAAAACGAAATACAAACAGAATTCGAAACTTATTGATACATTACCATCTGTTACTGAATCCCAGCCACTTTCGATCATTATAAGACCCCGACGGAGCGTAAGGTCCAAACTAACGTTTGCGTCATATCCAGGGTTTAAATTTTCGAAGGTTTTCCGTATCTGTGAATAAAAAACAAGTAAATACTTTATGGAATTATGAAAGAATAACAAAAATCAATACTTACTACATCCCCATCGTACGCGATTAAATGTGGGAAGATTTGAATTATTTCTACCGCATCGGAATGTTTAAAGTTGATTAACCATTTCAACAACGGTTGGCAATTTTCCATGCCTTCAGTTATGAAGCGGCGATTGTAGCTGATTGGTTGTAATATGGCAATTTTAGCGGCATCGTCTCGCAAATAGCTGGGATATTGTGTTTCTTCTCCCGTTTTTTTGCGTAGAAATTTTTTCTTGTCGTTATCAACACCTTTCCGCATATTTCGACAGCGCCACTCAATCATGCCAGTATGGCTTCCACAGGCTTTTCCACCGAAACGCCAAAAGAAATGCGACTGAAATAATAGAAACAGTGAGATAAGGTTTGATTTTAAAAATATGCATACTTCTTTCGGCGAATCGGGAATGCTCAAATTTGCCAGCTGTGGAAAAGTGTCGACAATACCTACATCCAATTGGTGTTTTTCTTGCCACGATGGATACCTGCAAAATACATAACAATTTAAACTATCGTTCAATTATATCGTGATTCATACATGAATTGGCCATTTGGCATTTATTGGTCTGTTTTATCATGGTGATGTCTTAATTCATAATCTACTTACCGCCCTTATAAAATATTTTTTCCAAAAAAATAATCAGTTAGAACTCGACACATTTTTTTCAAGAGTTAATCTGATTACCTGTAAAGAAAAGAACAAAAAAAATTAAGTCATATTTTCATTTAACGACAAATATTAAAATTTACCTCTTTTTTAATAACAGCTGGTTCCTCGTTTTCACGATGGGGAACTTCGTTTTGAAAAACTGTTGTTTCCACAAGTGGTGTTTCCTTCCGTGCTATGTGAGTCAATATTCTTAACCTCAACCCTTTCTCAAATATTCCGATATCCTTTAAATCTTCATCGGTTAAATTGTACAAAATCTCTTGATTGATTTTGTGCTGTTGGAATGCATCTGAAACATTTAAAAACATCGTTTTAAAATAGTTGCAAATCAAACTAATTAGGTGTTTGATAAACAGTTGCTAAAATAAAAACAAAAAAATATTCGTATTGAAGCGAATATACAATAACCGTGCGGTTAGGAAGTTTATGACGTTTGAGCCTCTTAATTCTAGATTTATAGATATCCAATCATGCAGGACACATTGGTTAAAAACAGATTAACAATCACTTCACATACATGAAACAGTTTTTGCAAAAATACTTTACCTAAATTTGGAATAACAATTGGGGCATAGTACTGCCCTTTAATTATCATCAGACGTTTTACGTTTTTTTTTACGATTGCTTTCCATTGATGACTTTGGAAGCATTTTTAAAATTGAACATCATCCACTCTAAGTTCCTGGATTATGAAAAAGAAAGCATTAAATGCAAATTTTGATGATCGGACAGTGAAAAGGACTACAATGAAATCTAACCTAAAATATCAATTCGGATGCGTAATAAACAATACCAAATGTTAATGTTATCTTACCAATCAATTTCAAAATTTCCTTTTAAATTCTGTTTTGTAGATTGCCTTTTAAAAGTCTTAAACTATACTCGAACGAATCTAATAGCGTTTCCCCGGTGAACCTCAATTGGAAGCTGATAGTTAGGTTTCAAATATCCGAAAGATTTCCGGAACCGGAAATTATCTTTTTCTCCGTACATCGGAAGAAACACTCACCCGTTACCCGCTTGCGGCTGTCGGCGTCCAACTGCTCCAGTAAATGGTCCATTTTCCGGCAGAAATTAAAACGAAATTGCAGCGTCCAACCAAAAACAACTTCCACAACACAAACAAAATGACAACTTCAAAACTACTCAACTCAAAGTTTTCTGGAAAAAACTTTTGAGATGCATAAAAAATAAGAAAAAAAATCAATGCAAGAGAGAGTAAATGTCAAAAAACTCTCGGTTGCGTAAAAATAACTTACTCGGTAAGTTTTGTAAATTTGGCGTGTCTGTACCGCGTTTTTTATCATTACCTGTCAGCAGCAATACTTGATCTATTGTTCTCGATTGCGAATTGGGCATAGCATGAGGAACCAAAACAAACAATGTTTTCGTTCTGCTCGCGGCAGCAGAAGTCTGCTGTTGTTCGGACGCCGCGCCGGAAGAAACCGTAAGTTTCAACATTTGGCATATTAGTGAAAATGTGAATAATTGGAAGAACAATATAAGAAACAATTATTTATAGATTGAATGAAGAATTCAAAGTGTTTTAAGTTTTGAAAAATATTGAGAAAAATCAAAAAAATAATGAAAGTTAATTTAAAGTTTCTCAAATTATTTCAGCTGCTAAACTACTAAATTAATGTGACATGATCAAAACACGACGAAAAAGTGAGCTAGTCCAAGTTATCTTTATTAAAACAAACCCAGTTCTCGATTCTGTAGTGATGTCTAGCCTCTATAAAATTTTTGATATTGTAATTTCTAATGAAAACAGCTCAAATACATTTTAAGGCCCTCAAAGCCAACGGGGTCTAAGCAGTGTTCTTTTCATTAGCGGTTTAATTTTGCCGCTAGGTTTTGATTGATCTAGCGAGTTAGAAAGATCCGCAATTTGTTGGTTCCGCTAATTGAAAACACCTAACTCCCAACTTGGGGCTCAAGAATAAACTTTTTGTCATTTATCAAGTTCAGGTGACATTGGGCACTATTGTGATTACTTGGATTCGTTGGAGAATGCGTTAGAGGAAGATGTATTTAGTACCATTTTTCTTTCTTTTTTCGCAACATTTAAAGAAGAAAATAACAATAAACTGTGTTCAACAATATAAACTGTTTATCAGCTTTTTTTAAAAGGGCTGAGATATTTACTTTTCACAATACAGCGTTTTAGATATTTTACGGATCAGTTCATGAAAAACTAACACAAAAACACCAAAGAATAAATTGACAATGTTTAGTTGTGTTTCGTCTCGTCTCAAATCAAGGAACTTCAAAGTTCCCAAATGTGAAGTACTTTTTAACAGAAGTAATATCCTGATTATCCGCTCCGAAAGTTTGTTGTTTTTTATACGCTCTTGAGCTAGTAATTTACATACAACAGATAACTATGACACGTCAATACTGAAAAGATACATAAAACGCCCGCTCTTATTGAATCAGATTTTTTTTTTCAAAAATCTGGTAAAGATATTTCTCACCAAAAATTCATCCACTTCATTTGCATATCTCAAGCTCAACAAATGTTATCATTTTGATTTAAAATTTGATAAATTGATAATTTATTTGTTCTTGGAAAGTATTAATTGCTAAATTGCGGAGTAACTCATTCATATTTTTTCTTGTAGGTTTCGTGGTGTCCTGCGCCTGCGATAACGAACGGTCGGCCACCTACATGGCGATGGGCAGCTTCCTGCCGATTGTGATGCTGTGTGGCATCATCTGGCCCATCGAAGGGATGCATCCGGTAGTCAAGATTTTCTCCGTCTTCCTGCCCCTAACCAAATCCACCGAATCCCTTCGCTCCATGCTGCAGCGTGGCTGGCACATCGAGAACCCTAATGTTTACATCGGCTTTGCCTCCACGACCGTCTGGATCCTGATCTTCCTCACCATCAGTATATTGTTGCTCAAGTTTAAGAAGGGCTAGAGGAGCTGACCCATTCTAGATTCATCCCATATCGTTTTACAATTCTTGCTCAAGGGGTAACTGTGGACTTTCATTGTTACGAAGGCTTTCTTAGGGTAATTAGATTGTCTCTGTTTTCTAAGGGAATGATCCGAATTTACTGTACTGTCTTAGATAGATTCAATTGATTTCTGTTTTCTGAACGGAGAGAACTGATGAGCGATAGTTTAAAGATGAAAAAAAACTTGAAAGATTTTATTATTTGTAAGTCAGGCATACTGTGTATATAATCCCCCAGTCTCTAATTTATGAATCATGAACAATAGTTTTAAAAGAAGTATACGTTTAAAAGAAAGTGTGACTAGGTTTAACTTCTACCTTTATTTTTGTGTCTCTTCAAATTCGTTTGTGATGGTTTAACTCTAAAGGCAGATATAAAATTAAAATTGAAAAAAAAATAAAGCTATCTACTTTAGTTCGGCAAGTTGCCAAACCAATTTAGCAGGAACACATTTACACGCTCCACCGAGCAGCTAATAAAGTGGTTACAATTAATTGAAAATTTTAACCGACAGCGCTTAATTTGAATCCGAACTTTCCAGCAAAGGCCAATCCCGCCCATCAGCACCGGAAGTAATAATACGTGTCGATTTGAAGCGTGACTGGTTTTTCGCTTGCCTGGCAGCAGAATCTTAGAGGAAAATGAGGGGAGGCAGCAGGTATCTCAACCTTAAGATCAGAGAAACGGGAGAGATTTAATTAAAGCGTCCTTTTGTGATTTCAGTATTAGTAGGTATCTCTTCAGCCCCGTCAAAAAGGATTCAAGGGAAGAAATAAACGCCCCTCGGTATTTTCTCATCATAACAGACACTGTCAAGTAACGTGATGGGCGCCGGATTGCGGCAGCACTGAATTTTGATCTTCGAGTTTGTCCTCACTAAACCACATGAAAGGATGTTGAACTCTTTGGAAACGTAAAGATGGTGCTTGAAAATTCTTGTTAAGGTCCTGTGAAAAATCGTTAGTCTCTTGGTAAAATATTAATTATTTAACAACCGCATTTAAAAGTGTTATGAACATTTTCGAAACAAACCCTATCTACTTTCTATTCATTCTTTTCTGACAATTTTGTAATTATTGTCATTTTTTGTTACTTTTGACATTTTTGTCATTTTTGTCATTTTTGTCATTTTTGTCATTTTTGTCATTTTTGTCATTTTTGTCATTTTTGTCATTTTTATCATTTTTGTCATTTTTGTCATTTTTGTCATTTTTGTCATTTTTGTCATTTTTGTCATTTTTGTCATTTTTGTCATTTTTGTCTTTTTTGTCATTTTTGTCATTTTTGTTAGTTTTGTCATTTTTGTCATTTTTGTCATTTTTGTCATTTTTGTCATTTTTGTCATTTTTGTCATTTTTTTCATTTTTGTCATTTTTGTCACTTTTGTCATTTTTGTCATTTTTGTCATTTTTTTCATTTTTGTCATTTTTGTCATTTTTGTCATTTTTGTCATTTTTGTCATTTTTATCATTTTTATCATTTTTGTCATTTTTGTCATTTTTGTCATTTTTGTCATTTTTGTCATTTTTGTCATTTTTGTCATTTTTGTCATTTTTGTCATTTTTGTCATTTTTGTCATTTTTGTCATTTTTGTCATTTTTGTCATTTTTGTCATTTTTGTCATTTTTGTCATTTTTGTCATTTTTGTCATTTTTGTCATTTTTGTCATTTTTGTCATTTTTGTCATTTTTGTCATTTTTGTCATTTTTGTCATTTTTGTCATTTTTGTCATTTTTGTCATTTTTGTCATTTTTGTCATTTTTGTCATTTTTGTCATTTTTGTCATTTTTGTCATTTTTGTCATTTTTGTCATTTTTGTCATTTTTGTCATTTTTGTCATTTTTGTCATTTTTGTCATTTTTGTCATTTTTCTCATTTTTGTCATTTTTGTCATTTTTGTCATTTTTGTCATTTTTGTCATTTTTGTCATTTTTGTCATTTTTGTCATTTTTGTCATTTTTGTCATTTTTGTCATTTTTGTCATTTTTGTCATTTTTGTCATTTTTGTCATTTTTGTCATTTTTGTCATTTTTGTCATTTTTGTCATTTTTGTCATTTTTGTCATTTTTGTCATTTTTGTCATTTTTGTCATTTTTGTCATTTTTGTCATTTTTGTCATTTTTGTCATTTTTGTCATTTTTGTCATTTTTGTCATTTTTGTCATTTTTGTCATTTTTGTCATTTTTGTCATTTTTGTCATTTTTGTCATTTTTGTCATTTTTGTCATTTTTGTCATTTTTGTCATTTTTGTCATTTTTGTCATTTTTGTCATTTTTGTTATTTTTGTCATTTTTGTCATTTTTGTAATTTTTGTCATTTTTGTAATTTTTGTAATTTTTGTCATTTTTGTCATTTTTGTCATTTTTGTCATTTTTGTCATTTTTGTCATTTTTGTCATTTTTGTCATTTTTGTCATTTTTGTCATTTTTGTCATTTTTGTCATTTTTGTCATTTTTGTCATTTTTGTCATTTTTGTCATTTTTGTCATTTTTGTCATTTTTGTCATTTTTGTCATTTTTGTCATTTTTGTCATTTTTGTCATTTTTGTCATTTTTGTCATTTTTGTCATTTTTGTCATTTTTGTCATTTTTGTCATTTTTGTCATTTTTGTCATTTTTGTCATTTTTGTCATTTTTGTCATTTTTGTCATTTTTGTCATTTTTGTCATTTTTGTCATTTTTGTCATTTTTGTCATTTTTGTCATTTTTGTCATTTTTGTCATTTTTGTCATTTTTGTCATTTTTGTCATTTTTGTCATTTTTGTCATTTTTGTCATTTTTGTCATTTTTGTCATTTTTGTCATTTTTGTCATTTTTGTCATTTTTGTCATTTTCATTTTTGTCATTTTTGTCATTTTTGTCATTTTTGTCATTTTTGTCATTTTTGTCATTTTTGTCATTTTTTGTCATTTTTGTCATTTTTGTCATTTTTGTCATTTTTGTCATTTTTGTCATTTTTGTCATTTTTGTCATTTTTGTCATTTTTGTCATTTTTGTCATTTTTGTCATTTTTGTCATTTTTGTCATTTTTGTCATTTTTGTCATTTTTGTCATTTTTGTCATTTTTGTCATTTTTGTCATTTTTGTCATTTTTGTCATTTTTGTCATTTTTGTCATTTTTGTCATTTTTGTCATTTTTGTCATTTTTGTCATTTTTGTCATTTTTGTCATTTTTGTCATTTTTGTCATTTTTGTCATTTTTGTCATTTTTGTCATTTTTGTCATTTTTGTCATTTTTGTCATTTTTGTCATTTTTGTCATTTTTGTCATTTTTGTCATTTTTGTCATTTTTGTCATTTTTGTCATTTTTGTCATTTTTGTCATTTTTGTCATTTTTGTCATTTTTGTCATTTTTGTCATTTTTGTCATTTTTGTCATTTTTGTAATTTTTGTCATTTTTGTCATTTTTGTCATTTTTGTCATTTTTGTCATTTTTGTCATTTTTGTCATTTTTGTCATTTTTGTCATTTTTGTCATTTTTGTCATTTTTGTCATTTTTGTCATTTTTGTCATTTTTGTCATTTTTGTCATTTTTGTCATTTTTGTCATTTTTGTCATTTTTGTCATTTTTGTCATTTTTGTCATTTTTGTCATTTTTGTCATTTTTGTCATTTTTGTCATTTTTGTCATTTTTGTCATTTTTGTCATTTTTGTCATTTTTGTCATTTTTGTCATTTTTGTCATTTTTGTCATTTTTGTCATTTTTGTCATTTTTGTCATTTTTGTCATTTTTGTCATTTTTGTCATTTTTGTCATTTTTGTCATTTTTGTCATTTTTGTCATTTTTGTCATTTTTGTCATTTTTGTCATTTTTGCCATTTTTGCCATTTTTGTCATTTTTGTCATTTTTGTCATTTTTGTCATTTTTGTCATTTTTGTCATTTTTGTCATTTTTGTCATTTTTGTCATTTTTGTCATTTTTGTCATTTTTGTCATTTTTGTCATTTTTGTCATTTTTGTCATTTTTGTCATTTTTGTCATTTTTGTCATTTTTGTCATTTTTGTCATTTTTGTCATTTTTGTCATTTTTGTCATTTTTGTCGTTTTTGTCATTTTTGTCATTTTTGTCATAATTGTCATTTTTGTCATTTTTGACATTTTTGACATTTTTGACATTTTTGTCATTTTTGACATTTTTGTCATTTTTGTCATATTTGTCATTTTTCTCATTTTTGTCATTTTGACATTTTTGACATTTTTGTCATTTTTGTCATTTTTGTCATTTTTGTGATTTTTGTCATTTTTGTCATTTTTGTCATTTTTGTCATTTTTCTCATTTTTGTCATTTTTGTATCTCGGAAAAATAAATTATCTAGATCATGATAATATGTATGAAAATATAACTTTTAGTGAATATGTTAAAAATCAGTCATTCAATTCCAACCAATCTCATATACGATTCACTTTCTTCAACAGTTATGCTTGTCTTATAAAAAAAAGATTTGATTGTTTTTTTTCGAAATACTTTTATATTAAAAGACCATTTTTATTTCATCTGTTTTCAACACTAGAAAACCCCTAAACAAACTTGCATAATTTTTCCGAAATGCAGGCTCCATCGACGATTTTTCGAACGTATCCTTTCTCGCAGATGCAACCTTTTAGGCAAATTTTCGTACAGGGAACCGGTACGAATGGAATGCCACACACCTTTTCATAGCATGGTCCACATTGCACGAATGCTTCGTGTGATCGACAATCACCTAGGTTTTATTGCAAAACAACAAAATGTTTAATAAGATGAAATATTTAAATACTTTAAAACTCACGAGCACTGTTTACTTTCCGGGCAGTCGATATCTGTGAAACTATCAAGCAAACAACAACCAAAAGGATTAGTTTCATGGTGCTACCGTTTTTTCCTGGTGTTTTGTAGTCAACAAAGCTAAGCTAAGCTACCGTTTTTTCCTGGTGTTTCTCTCACGGAGAATTCTTTTGAACTAGAAATAGCTCAGAGACACATCGCCTTCGAAACATTCAAGGCAATGTTTAACCAATTGGATGAATGAATATTTACAGGGAATGCATTATTTGAATATTAATTTGGAAATACTACGTCTCGAACAGGGAAACCCACATACACCGTTGCTTAGAGTAATTGCAAAGTTCGGTTTGTCCCGCAGTGCAATCGCCTACAAATGCATGTAATTTAAAAAAGACCAAACCTACTTGTTAAAATCGAGTTTTTTTTCTATTAATTTGTGCAAGGATGTATAGCATTATTGCGTTCTAGGTTGATCATCTATAATTATCGATGGTTGAAACAGTTAACATGTTTATAAATGAAGTTTACAGCAATATTCTAGTTTTTTCCTGTCTTCAGGGAATTCAATAAGTTCGAACACATGTTTAACATGCTATTGTGTTGAAGGCGTATGTAAATGAGTAAATCAAATATTTTTAGAGTAATTTTGTACTATCGTCGGATCATATCGTGTGTATCAAATTTGTTCATCAGTATAGTAAGCAGGTCATTTCTGAAATTCTGTTCTTCTTAATTTGAACTCTGTTGAAAAATTTTAAATTCCTGAACAAAGCACAAATAAAGTTTTTATCAATTAACAACATTCATTGCGATAAATCTTGATTTTATGGAAGAAAAAACCAATAATACATGGATTAGTATGTTTTCCATACCAAACCTCTTTTTCTACCCGTTACCATTTTCGATTGCGTTCATCGATTTTAACAAAACTTGGCCTGGTACTAGACCAAACATTTTTACAACTTTCAACCAAGTTTCAAGATATTTCAATGAAAATTGTCAAAGATACAACAAATTAAGTGAAGCAACCCCAATTTTCCCTTTTTTACGAGAATAGCTGTATCTTTGTTTCCAATCATAGTAAAGACTTCAAATTTTGTTTTTACCGTTAGTGGGATAGTTGAACTAAATTGTGTGAAAATTTCATGAAAAAATATCAACCGTGAGAGAAATGACAGCTTGTCAAAGTTGGAAGTGGGTGCATGAAGATGCGATTTCATTCTTTTTTGAACGCAACTGTATATACAACAATAACAATGATTTGGAAAAAGGGTGGTCCACAGTATCCATTACAGATGGCGCACGTGGCGCCCAAAAATTGAAGTCGATGAACTTCTTCATTGGACTCTATCTCAAAAACTACTTGATAGAACATCACAAACATATGCTCATTTTAACATTACATTACTAAGTAGCTTCACCAAAAATTTCATCAATTTCCATCAATGCATTCAAAAGTTATTCACAAAACAAACAAACAAAGTGTTACATTTTTTTCGAACACACTCCTTATATAATAAGACTCTGACTTTGAGTGGACAATATTTGGTTTTGAATTGCTTAGTGCCCAGACCTCGACTTTGGATGACAAGAACTTAACTCTGATTGACAAGACTCCGGCTCTGGTTGACCTTGCTTGGAATCCACCTGACCGCACCACAGCTTTAAATTGCTTGCATCTGGGTTCAAATTTCCCTTTTTGAATTTTTAGAGACTGTTCATTCGACATTCATTTTTGTGGTATTAAATTTTCAAAAAACTTTATTCGGATATCTTACATTTATTTAAATATATTTAAGTTTCCTCTCACAAATCAATCACGCTGAAGAACATTTTTTTTATTCTTCAGCTGAATTCCCATGATTTTTTAACTAACCGTTGATCACAGGATTCGCCAAGCATTTTTTGATCGTAATGCAAGCTCCATCTGCCTTCCGGCGGATGTAGCCCTGATCGCAGTAACATCCCTTCAGACAAACGGCAGGGCAAACCCGCGGAATATCGGGCACCCCGCAAACTTTCTCAATGCATGATCCACATGTTGTAAAGGATTCGTGAGCCCAACAATCACCTAAAACAAAAAAAAACGATTTAATAAGTTGACTTGAATTGATCTTCTGAACTTTTGAACTAACGTTTGCTATAAGCTTTTCGAGCGGTTATAAGCTGCAGCACTGCCAAGGTGGCAAAAATCAATATGGGAAGCTTCATCACTGTGATTTGCTGTAGGGCTCAACGTTCTTTGAGGCATTCTACGAAATGAACGTTGTTTTTAAACATTCTGGACATCTGTGCAAACATCAATAAACAGTTTGTACAGATGTTTTATTTGAGATCAGTATTTGTGAAGAAGCAATTTCTCCCAAAAAATATTTTCAAGGTAAAAAGAAATTAATAAAGAAAAATAAGAAAGTGAGTAAGTAAGTAAATGAGTAAGTAAGCAAGTAAGTGAGTAAGTAAGTAAGTAAGTGAATAAGTAAGAAAGTATTTAAGTAAGTAAGTAAGTAAGTTAGTAAGTAAGAAAGTAAGTAAGTAAGTAAGTAAGTAAGTAAGTAAGTAAGTGAGTAAGTAAGTAAGTAAGTAAGTAAGTAAGTAAGTAAGTAAGTAAGTAAGTAAGTAAGTAAGTAAGTAAGTAAGTAAGTAAGTAAGTAAGTAAGTAAGTAAGTAAGTAAGTAAGTAAGTAAGTAAGTAAGTAAGTAAGTAAGTAAGTAAGTAAGTAAGTAAGTAAGTAAGTAAGTAAGTAAGTAAGTAAGTAAGTAAGTAAGTAAGTAAGTAAGTAAGTAAGTAAGTAAGTAAGTAAGTAAGTAAGTAAGTAAGTAAGTAAGTAAGTAAGTAAGTAAGTAAGTAAGTAAGTAAGTAAGTAAGTAAGTAAGTAAGTAAGTAAGTAAGTAAGTAAGTAAGTAAGTAAGTAAGTAAGTAAGTAAGTAAGTAAGTAAGTAAGTAAGTAAGTAAGTAAGTAAGTAAGTAAGTAAGTAAGTAAGTAAGTAAGTAAGTAAGTAAGTAAGTAAGTAAGTAAGTAAGTAAGTAAGTAAGTAAGTAAGTAAGTAAGTAAGTAAGTAAGTAAGTAAGTAAGTAAGTAAGTAAGTAAGTAAGTAAGTAAGTAAGTAAGTAAGTAAGTAAGTAAGTAAGTAAGTAAGTAAGTAAGTAAGTAAGTGAGCAAAAGTAAAAGTCAAACACATTTTCTATCAAAATAAAAACTGAGTTTTAAACTTGATGATTTTTATTTGAAAAACACTTTGGAACAAGAAATAATGTTCATTTTTCAAAATTTTATCTTATTCAAATTGATTGAAATTTCATTTTCATTAAACCCTATCAAATTTTTTTTTGATCATCTTTTTCCCCATGGCTAAACATTTTTTCTCTTTGATACAGACTCCGTTGGGCTTCTTACGAATGTATCCAGCATTGCAGTAGCATCCCTTAATACAAACATCCGGACAGACCCTAGGGATGTCCGGAACTCCACAGACCCTCTCATAGCATGATCCACAGCTGGTGAAAGTTTCGTTCTTCCGGCAGTCAACTGAAAAATGATAAATATATCGAGTTTTATAAGTTGAATAAATCACTGTCGATTTTCAACTCACGTTGACTGTTCGCTTTGCGAGCGGCTGTTAATTGAAGCACTGCCAATGTGGCGAAAATCACCAAAAGAAGCTTCATGATGGAATGTTTAAGATGTGCAACAAACACTTCAATGAGATATATTTTGAAAGTCCAGTGCTTAAATATTGAAACCAAATGGCATCGAAGTAGATGAATCGTTTATTCAACTGGTTGAGTGTTATTCAATTTATTATTATTTTCGATTTTTAAAAACGAAGCTGTTTTGAATCACTGTTCAAATAATAAACAACTGTTTTGAAATCTGGCTTTCACTTACTAACTCAAGAAATTTATCAAAAATTTAATTAGTAATGTTAAATGATAATCTGAAAGAAAAACTTGGAATTTTGTTTTATTTTTCTTTAAAGGACTCAAATTTTACAACCAATCATTTAACCAATAACCAAACAACGTTTTTCGGTAATACAGGCTCCATTGGGTTGCTTCCGAATGTATCCGGCATCGCAAAAGCATCCCTTGAAACACATTTCGGGACAAGCGATCGGAAAGTCCGAAACTCCACAAACCCTCTCGTAGCATGTTCCGCAGGTGGAAAAGGATTCGTTTGGGCGACAGTCAACTAGATTTATAAGGATCACGATCAATTAATATAAAATTGAACTTTGATGGAAAGATTATCAACTTACGTTCACTGTTTGCTTTACGAGCAGCTATTATTTGTAGAACAGCCAAACTGGCAAAAATCACCAAAATAATCTTCATTTTGTAATTATTGTTTTTAAAGTAAATACAATTTTTGAAGTATCCTGGAAATGTTGACTGCTTAAATAGCGAAATTGAAGAAACCTGGCAAGCGATGTTATTTATTCAGATGGTTGAATGTTATTGAACTGATTGCCTCATTCATTTATTTATGGAACTGAAACGATACTGAACCATTGTTCAAATATTCAACAAATGGCTTTCACTTATATAACAAATTTTTCTTCTTTTTGTATTACTTGAAGGGTGAAATAATTATTCAAACATTGTATTTCAATTGAAATTCGGGATTTTATAGCCTGGTTTCAAAATGAAGTGAATACAAATAAAAAATTAGAGAAAAACGATTACTTTATTAATTATAAACTTTTTATCGGTGTCTTGAGTTTTGTCTTGAGTTTAAAAAAACTAAATGCATACAGAGCAGTTTTGAAGCCGAATATCCTTAGTCAGTTTTATTGCTGACCTTTGAATTTTTGGGTGGCATTCAATGCAAGGGAAAAATTTCATTATCGAAATTTAGAAAACGAAATTATTTTAGATTGCTCAGAAAAACTGACCTGTGCAAAATTTCAGCTCAAACGATTTTCAATGCTCGAAATTCGTCAAAGCACAGACTCAATAAATTCGGGAAAGTTAAAATATCAATTCGGATGCCAAAATAAGATCAGGTGTCTTCTCGAAAAAATATTTTTAGAGAAAATAGACTTTTGGGAGCTAAGCCGTTTAAAAACAATCGCAAGATTTCTATAGAATATTTATGTAATGGCCTCTAAAATAAATTATGGGGGAGTGGGTAATCATAGGACTTTTTTTTTCTATGCTTCATAACTTCTTTATCATAAAAAATAAAATGAATGAAATAAATGGTTACGTTTTTAACATTTGAAACGTATCATAAGGGAATTGTTTTAAATTTTGTAAAAGTAATTTTCCTCAAGTTCTGACAGTTTAGAAAACTAGCTTTATTTTTTGGATTTTGAAATGGTGGGGAATCGTGGGCCACCAAATCCAAATTGACCAAAAAACATGCAAAGGTTTTGAACTAACCCAAAACTGCTAATTCATAATTCATTTCGTTATTTTAAAGTAGTTTCAGATGATGAAATTAAAATGAGAGTGGTGTATGATAGAAAAGTTTCAAAATCCAGACTTGCGAACGTTTCGTCAAAATTCCTTATAAAGGATGGACAACATATTTTCCATAACTCTTCATTTAGCATAAGAAAACTTTACAGATAGGAAAAACGTATGTTATGTTCTGAAATTGTATAAAAACATAACAATATGGGGGCCCAAGATACCCTACAAAATGTGGCCCACGATTCCTCACAAACTATGATTTGCAAATTGATGTAATTAGTGGGTGCTTGTTTAATTATGTAAGTAATATCTATGAATTTGTAAAGCTAGATAAAGAAGCAGATGATGCATATTTAAGTCATTAACATATAGAAAAATATGCTTACGAGAAGCGACGATGATGACAGTTGGATTGAGATTTTTATCTGAACACACATCTGAGATATTCAGAGTGGCCCACGTTTTCCCACTCCCCCCTACAAATTGCTCTAAACCTAATGATATCCATTTAAATGTTTCAATGGGATCTGAGAGTTAATTTTGCACTTGAAAAAATGATCAAAAAACCAAAATTTTATTAACAGAATAGCAAAACTGAAAAAATGACAAAAGTTGCATTATTTTAAAGCCCCCATACAGGAAATAAATGGACCGCCCTAGTGCAACCCCTAAGACTTCATGGCTTTAAACTTACAAATAGGCTACATGAGGATTGAAAAAAATTGGGATTTATTTTACAGACCAGTTATTATACATTTGATAAAAATCTACCGGTTTAAAAAAACGACATCTATCGACAAAAGTGCATTAAAGTCGATTTTCTACAAAAAAAAAAAATTGTCTCGAGATTACACCAGAACTCGATGTTCAAGACTTTTTTAAGTGAATTACTTCAAAATTCAAATTTAAATTTTCTCGATTTCCGACGGTCCTCCCTCTGGTAAATTTTGGGGTTAAAAAATCCATTAGGCTGTTGTAAAGGACAAGTCAGTTTTTAAGGCTGGTCGAAAAAAAATGACTTAGTTGGTTTTTTTTAAATTTGACATGGTAGTTTTGGATACCACCCTTATGTATAAACCTTTATCATGCATAGTATCTTTTATTTGTCAAGATAAAGGTTAAGAAGTTAAACTGCTGTTATATTCAGATTCCAAGGATTTCAAAGGTATAAAATTAACTGATTTTCTATCTATTTGTAAGTTGATATTAAATTCCAGAAAAATATTAAAACGCTTCAGAAAGGTGGGCTGACAGTTGAAACAATAAATCATTCGAGAGAGCTCGTGCGATGATAACACAAAACAGCAAAATTAACTTTTTTTCCGAGGTGCTTAAAATTCAAGAACTAGATTTGGCTAATTTGGAGGCACAGAATCTTTATATCTTGTTTCCGAAATAATATTTGAAAATTCATTAAGGAAGTTTTATTTTTATTTTTGCTAAACTGAAAAACTTTTAAAAAACTATGAAAATAAAGGTTTTTACTAAAAAAGATCAACAAAGACCGCCCGTTATTTAAACTTCTTCTAAAAAAACAGTTATAGCTGTTTTCCTTTTTGTAATTCTTTCAAATTCTGAAAAATACGGGAACTTTGATGTAAGTGAATGTTGGGGTGCTTGATATTCCCAATTTTCAACTGCTTCTTCTCCTCTCCTTGAATTTCTTCTTAAAATTATCATAAAATTATAAGTATTTTAAAAAAAAAAGGAATTAAAGAAGAACAGTGAAAACTTTGACAAATTTTCTCAATATCTAAAATTTATTTTTCTCACTTTCAATGTCATTTAATAAAATAATCTAAGAATCTATAATATTCACTGCAAGAAAAGGTTGATGAATAGATAATTCTTGTCTAATTTTCTTCTAGTTATATAAAAATTATCACTTTTTGAACTTTTTAGAGAATCTCTTGTTATACAAGCCATTTAACAAATGAAAATGCTACACACATTTTTGGAGAAGAGAATGTTGAAAAAAAAATCTTCAAGTTATCTACCACAAAACTTTTCCTGAGCTTCTTAACCCTGCAACGCCGTTTGGGGTAATATGACCCGAAGCGCAGATTCAAAGTATCTTAATCATCATTCCAATGATGAACTGAGATTTTTTAGATATCAAGTATATTCTATGAAAATTAACGAAAAAAACTAAAATTTCAGTTTAGAAAATCGGATTATTGAGAAATAAGATACAGCGAAGCAAAGACCAAATTGGAAGTCTTTGTTTAAAGTAAAAAAAAAAACAATTCTACCGGGAAATCCGAAATAGAGGTCAAAATGTTCATCGGATCACCTAATGTTTATACATCATCAGATAGATATATTCTTGACAATTCCAAAACTTTAAGAAGCACTGAAATACTGCATTCTGTCAGAAATTCTACGCAATTTAAAAATAAAATTGTTTTTCGGGACTTTTTTCATTTGGAACCAACTACAGACAACCTGTTAAAACAAATTCACTTTATTTTGAAATATTTAGAAACTAGATTAAATTGCCTTCAAAGTGAATCTTATATCCTCTAAATCGGTCAACATTTGCGGCCACGGGAATAAGAACAAACTACAAGTCAAATTTTCCCGAAACGGATATTTTGCGAACAGCTTTGGAAGGTTAATATCAACGTTAGACTCACAATAAAAATATGATTCTGCATTTTAATCTTCATATTTTTGGCTCTTCAAACCTACTTAATTATATATTTTTTTATATGGAAACGTTTACTTAGATTAGAGAGAAAAAGTTACGAATTGTGACGTCGCGACTTCAATTAATGAATTTTCGAAAACTATTTCATTAAAATTAACATCGATCAATACCTACACAGCATTTTTTTGCTGGAAACCAGCAAAATTTTGCCGATTTGTGTCCCGCTGGTTTCCAGCAAAATTGTCAGCAACATTGATTGCTGAAAAGTTCAGTAAAATTAATTGTTGGAAAAACAGCAATCTTCAAAAGGCAATTCGAGAAACCTATGAATGTTTGGTAAAAATTGATTGGTTTTACTACTTTTTGCACATATTTCCTAAAATAAAGAACTTCTTACTGCTTTTTTATCAACAGTTAATTTTATTCAACAATATAAAACACAATTTAAGCTAAGAAAAAAAAACAATCCGAAAGTTCTTCCTCCAATTTTTAGCGACTTATCCGTCCAGGATCAAAAATTGATGAAGTCTGAAAAGCAAGCAAATATTTGTCATTTTTGTTTTTCAATATATAACAAAACGATCTACTTTCCCACCTCGATTGCTGATTTTCCAGCAATAGTGATCAATTGCCGGAAAATTTCCAACAAAACAGAACAAGTGCTGGAAAAGTCAGCAAAACGAATCATGTTTGCTTGCTGGTTTCCAGCAAAAATTCGGATTGCTTAATGCTATTGTGCTGTTCTATTTTATACAAATTTTGATCCCTCAACTATTTATTTTCCCGAAAATTTTATGTTGGTTTTATACTTTCTGCAATTTTTCGCTTGTTTTGAAATTTTTTATTGTTCATCATCTTCATACACTCCTCCACTGATTTACCTTTTGAAATGCCATGTTCAGTTTTCAAATTAACAAGTGTTGATTTGATGTGTTATTTTTATCTGTATTCGAGTCTATTTTATATAAAAAAAAAGCTGTAAATTTCTAAAAGAATTAAAAGCGTAAGATCTTACTAGAAGGGGAGGAGGTTTGTGAGAAATCTTACTTTTTCTTACAGGGAGGGCTTGAAAATTCCAAAATCGTGCTTACGTAATTAAAAAACGGTTGATAATAATTTTTTTTGTTTAAATTAATTTAAACAAAATGTATGAACCAACTCTATGCAGAAAAAATAATTCCGATTTTGTAATTTTTATTTCTAATTCACTTTAGATGATCATAAGCTTTTCATTTTGAAATATAAGTTTATTACTTGTATTTTGACTTTGATTCTGAATTCATGATTTTTATTCAATTTTGAAAATATCTTGGAATACTTACATACAATGAAATATAAAAGAACCCCGAAATTTTAAAGCGACATCACCATCTGTTAAACCATCACGATTGAAACTTATTGTGATATATCGTTAATAGAAATGCATTTTAATATTTTAAATCGTAATTTTTCCTTAAAAGAACTTTTGCGTATCCATAAGTGTTTTTTATAAAGATTGGAAAAGTATAAAAACTATAAATCATAAATAAAATTGTTTGTTTATGATGATGGTTCAAAACGGTTCAAAAAACGATAAAAAAAACTTAATAAGAAATATTGTTTTTTTGAGTGTGAGAGCAAAATGGAACTTAAAGAAATTAACCAAGAAATCAAAATTTGAACATGATTTAAAAATTATAATGAGGTATGAAAAAATTTTGAAATTTATCATTATGAAGTTTTTAATTTTTTAATAATTTGCAACAGAAAACGATATACAACAAGGAGAAAAATGAGAAATGTTATCTTATTTATGTTACACATATCCGTTGTGATTTTGATTCTTGATGGATAAAAATTAGAAATAGAATATCATGAGCACCAAATTATGGCTACAATGATGGAAGATATAAAAGTTAGACTGCCAGTGGTAGTCAAGTCCTTCCAATAGCAAATTTGACTGCAAATTATTATAATATTTCGTATTTCTGTTAAATAACCATATTTACTTGCATGTTTGGCTTTTTTAAATTTGTTATTCCATTTTAACTCAAGAGAAAATGAAGAATTTTGAAGCCCAAAAGTTGAAGCAAATACAAAATTCTTAACTATCTTCCCGCAAAAATTTAAGAAATGGAGGGCAAATTAGTAAAATCTTTTTAAAAATTGCAATAAGAATTATTAGCAATATAGAATTTATTGCTAGTTATTGGACAGATATTAGTAATTTCATGAGAGCATATGATCACGATCCATCCAGAAGAAAAATCAAGTAGGGGAACTGGGGGTATGATGCCCAGTGTAGGCAAAACGCCCCACTGCAATATCTTGCTAGATATACAATTATCTTAAGAATTCTGTACGTTATTCCCTTCTAATTAACAATACAAACCTGTTGTACAAAACATTAGCATCAAATATGCGATAAATCACTGCTAAAATCCCAAAATATTTTCCATGCCTCATTCCGTGCAATTTTTGCCTTGACTTTCGTAAGGTATTGCTTCTCTTTAATTAAAACTACTCACTTCTCCATTACTCTGCTGATGAACACTTGTCTTTACGATATAGATAGTCCTACAAAACATCATTTAATTGATAATTTTGGCTAAATTTAATCTAATCTAGTTGATCAAGTCACTGCGGGTCAAAATGCGCCACTAAAAGAACGATATTGACCAAGCAATGTTTGCAGTGCACCCAATCATTATCAGAAAAAATCAATAATGTGTATAACATTTATTCTAGGTTTATTTTTGATTATAATGATTTTATGACTTGTAAAGGTATTAGATATGTTATATTATATCAAAATTATGTAATTGAGAATATTATACATATTTTAAGTGTATTTATTGCTCAAAAATCAACAAAGAAAAATGTATCTAAACTCTTTCAGAATAAAAAATCCTCTTTCTACCAACACTGCACGCAGCCAAACCTTAGCGCATGCGCCGCGTTGCAATACACAAAAGAGAAACGTCAAAAACCAAAATAGTGCGTCCTCGAGTTCGCGAATTGCGTTTTTAAGATCAGATCAGCGGATTAAATCAGTGAAACATGCCTCGTAATACGTCAGAAAAACGGACTGTCGGGCGTGGTCAGAGAAGACACACTTGCGGCGGCATTGAACGCGATCAAGATGGGACCATCAAAAATACAGGCCTCGGTGATTTACAAAGTACCCAGTAATCACTTTCCCGGTATCTGGAAATCGACTCAACGAGCGAGCAGTATTTTCGCCCCTGGGAAGCTATTCTCCCGTGTTTAACGCTGCCCAAGAAAAGGAACTGGTGAAATACGTCGTCCGAATGAATCAGTATGGCCTAGGAGTTGCAAAACACGAAATGCAGAGCATCGTCTTTCAACTAGCGGAGAAAAATCGAGTGAACGGATGCCTCAACCGTGACAAGAGGTCGCAGGACGTGATTGGTTGTCGAGATTCCTGAAGCGGCATCCGGAGTTTTCCCTCAGATCCTCGGAGCCAACGTCTCTAGCTCGACTTAAAGAGTTCAATCGGACCAATGTTGATCGCTTTTATGAGCTTCTTAAAGAAGTTTACGACAGTGCAGAGTTCCATCCTAGCCGTGTTTGCAGACGAAAATGGCTTCAGAACGGTAAGTAAGTCTTTTTTTGAATTGATCAATTCATTAAAATACTGATATTTATCCCCTTTTTTTAGGTTCCCAAATGAGCTGAAAAGGTTCTGGCAGAGGAAAGCTTACGTCAGGTAGCGGGAGCAGTTTCAGCCAAACGGGGGGTAAACACAACAGCTATGAAATGTGCTTTTGAAGAGGAACGAAAACGCTAAATCTTTATTAAGTTCCTGTTATTGTTTTTTTACTTTGCTGTTATTATTTTTTTACTTAGCTGTTATGAATTTTTTACTTTGCTTCTATTATTGTTTTACTTTGCTGTTATTATTTTTCCATTTTTCTTTTATTCATTATAAAAAAAATCAATTTCTGAACTTTAAAAGAATATGTGGGTAAACACATGAATTTAAATAAAAGAGGAATAAGTTCAACCTACGATTGTTTCATTTTCAAGTATCCATCACATTACGCTTCTTACTAAGATAAACTAATTAATTATTCGAAAATTTGATCTGTGATCCAAGACATAGCAGAAAAACGCCCCAAAACGCATCAATGCCTCCGTATAACAAAATTAAATAAAGTCAAAAGGCTCACAACTCCCTATAGGAGGAAAAGTCTAAGTTTTCTTATAAAATCACATAACCACAGCGCTGGATCTACTAATTGATTGTTACTAGGGGCATTTTACCCCTATATTGTGGAGCATTTCAACCCTTTGTTGTGGTTCGTTTTGTACACACATATGCGCATTATGCCCCTACTGATTCTGAAATCCAATTTTCAACTTACTCTTCAAACTTTATTAAATTTGTGGCCTTTTTTGACATTCCTGTTATTCAAACTATCAAATTAGACAAAAAATAAACCAAACTTCCAATCACAATCGAAAATTGAAGTTAATCTTTTCAAATGTCCTCTAAAACAAGGCTTTCTTCTTAACGTGGGCATTATGCCCCCTCTTCCCCTATCCTCTTTCCCCCATATATATTTAGGCTTTCAGGAGTAGGCCTCTTTCTCATCACAGTAGGAAAATAATTTTCGTTTTTCTGAAATGTCATATAGCACCCTAAGTTTGATTCAAAAAAAAGTATTGCCTCTAATTGTAGTTAAATTTTGTCTTTCACATAAAATGCGTTAAACTCAAGGGAAAGACGCTAGGAATTGTTTCCCTCCAATTTTAATTTCTCGAGCATTGTGCCTAGTAATAGTGCGTTTGGTATCTTAAATCCACTGAGTGGTTTGTCAAGCGAATGCTTGAATGCATAGAATTGAAAAATACTTGATATCCAACATTCGGTATTGAACAGAGTAAAAAAAATATCGAAGCAACTAGACAAACAACAATAATCGAATGTTTTTCGTTCAAGTGTAAATATTAGGTAAGTAAAATTTGGAAAACATCGTTATACAGTATATGAAGCAACTGAATCAACATTGAATATGTTTTTAAAAGTTAATCATTGGTGGTTTTTGTTCAGTTCGAGGTTTAACTGTGGAAAAGATACTCCTAGGGATAATTTTTCAAGATGAAGATTCTTTTGCTGATCTGTGCTTGCTTTGCTGCCTTACAGCTAACGACTGCCCGCAAGGCCAACAGTCAACGTAATTTTTTAATTTTTTTATATACATATATATATATATATATATATATATATATATATATATATATATATATATATATATATATATATATATATATATATATATATATATATATATATATATATATATATATTCCTATCATTGGGACCCGACATTAAGCTAAGCTTATTTTCCCATTTCTAGTTGATTGCCGACCTAATGAAACTTATACGACCTGTGGCCCGTGCAATGAACGAGTGTGTGGTGTTCCCTTTGAACCAATCTATTGCCTGATGTGCCCCAAAGGATGTTTCTGCAATAAAGGCTACGTTCGTAAAGTTCCCAATGGTGCCTGCGTCAAACCGACCTGGTGCTGAAGTACTACCTGACTTAAAAAAAACTTTTTTGAAAAAAAACCTCCTGATGCAATAATTGTAACAAATTATTTAAAAAAAATACAAAATTCAAATCAACTAATTAAGGGTAACTAACAAAGTCGTATAGAATGTTTGTTTTGTAACACAGAGCTTATAAACTACATTGAAAACGGAATGAAAATTCAAACAACTTGTGAAAGTCCAAAATGAGATGTGTCGTAAAAAAATCACTTACTGAAAAACTACTTTCAACATGCGTCATACCCCGCTGCTCCATAAATTGCCAATGAATTCCCGTACACGTACGTTAACTGAAATGAGCTGCAAGTTTTTGCCATTCGAAGAGCTTCGATTTTATTGGAAAAGCTTCATAAAACATCACCACTCAATGGACTGGGTGGAACGATTCCATACTAGCTTGCGCCGATTATCTAGGGAGCTAGCAATGACACAAAAGCGACGAAAGCGTGGAACTAGCCCGTTAATAGCCGAGACTGACTGACTGGCTGTCTGCACTTTCCCATTGATTGAGATGATGATGCTCTGCTCATACTTGCCGTTGCGTTACGAATCAGTGGGAAACTCTCCCGAAATTTGGAACCAACTTTTTACCCGAACTAACAACGTCCCATGAATATTGAAGCTACTAGTTGAAGCTAGGTTGGTATTTCATGGCACGCGTGGAATAGGACCACTCCAGAAAGATTCCAATCCGGTACGGGGGCCAATGGTTTTTCCAACCATTTTCTTCCTTTTGCACAGGTACCGTGGTCGCTCGTAATCTACTTAATGCTTCTTCGACCGAAATAACAATAAAATTGAAATTGATGGTTTCAGCACTGCCTCAAACTCATTTCATCGTTTAGTGAGGTAGGTACTTTCCTACCAGAATTCAGCTTATTCGCACCAGACTTTATCGGTGATAGCGCACTGCTACTTATAGCTGAAACAAAATGAAAACCGCGACTAAACGAAGATAGGACAAAGTCGTAGAACAAAGGACAAAAACGATACGATGAAACGGTGACGACGATGTTTTGCTATTCGAACAGAATACCTACACTTTGCAACGCGTCATATCGCTTCGAATTTGTGGGGAAGACGGTTTCATGTTTTCGAGAGATCAGTAAAGATAGGATAGGGAAATGGTGAGTTTTTTTCGAATGCAGCTTGGAACATTCGATTTGAAATCATGGCGATCCTACAATAAAGATGTTTTTGATAACGCAAATTAGGTTGTCGAAGCGAAATTGGACTAAGATTGTCATCTTGCTTGGGGGCAGGTGACACCTGATTTCGAAAATCATCAAGTTATCAGAATAGTCGCTTGTCGCGCACTTCCATTTATACTTATACGTTTACTTATACTTATACATATACTTATACTTATACTTATACTTATACTTATACTTATACTTATACTTATACTTATACTTATACTTATACTTATACTTATACTTATACTTATACTTATACTTATACTTATACTTATACTTATACTTATACTTATACTTATACTTATACTTATACTTATACTTATACTTATACTTATACTTATACTTATACTTATACTTATACTTATACTTATACTTATACTTATACTTATACTTATACTTATACTTACACTGCCGGCCAAAAGTTTGGGATCACCCACTAAAAAACATGCAAATTTTTATCGTTCATATCTCAGCCGTCTTAGGACATATTGAAAATCTTCTGACCTTATTTGAAAGATAATGAGCAATAGCTATCTCGGAGGTATTTTGCCCAAATATAATGTTTTAGTTTTGAACTTAAAACTTAACCTAAAGTTATAACATTTTCAAAAAATCACACTCAATATTCAAAGCCGATCATCTCGGGATAGGGTGGACCAAATCTCAAAATTTGAGTGGCATTAGAATCCCTATTCTTTACTTCTGAAAACACAATCAAAAACATTTGAGAAAAAAATCAAGAATGTATTTTTAATTTATAAAATAGACACTTGAGTTATCGTCCAAAAGTTTGGGATCACCCCTTTGTATGGTGAGTTTGGGATCATTCTTATAAAAACATGCAAATTTATTTTATTCATATCTTTCTTATCTAACATCGTATTGCAGATCTGAAGGGTTCATTTGGAAGCTAAGGAATTGTTGTTTTTTAATAAGTTCATTCAAAAATTATATTTTGAAGTTATAACCATAAAAAATCATCTAAAATTAATAGTTTTTTTGAAAGTTCCCGGATTTTTTTATAGTTCTCACCTTGAAATATAATTTTTGAATGAATTTATTAAAAAACAACCATTCCTAAGCTTCCAAATGAACCCTTCAGATCTGCAATACGATGTTAGATAAGAAAGATATGAATAAAATAAATTTGCATGTTTTTATAAGAATGATCCCAAACTCACCATACAAAGGGGTGATCCCAAACTTTTGGACGATAACTCAAGTGTCTATTTTATAAATTAAAAATACATTCTTGATTTTTTTCTCAAATTTTTTTGATAGTGTTTTGAGAAGTAAAGAACAGGGATTCTAATGCCACTCAAATTTTGAGATTTGGTCCACCCTATCCCGAGATGATCGGCTTTGAATATTGAGTGCGATTTTTTGAAAATGTTATAGCTTTAGGTTAAGTTTTACGTTCAAAACTAAAACATTATATTTGGGCAAAATACCTCCGAGATAGCTATTGCTCATTATCTTTCAAATGAGATCAGAAGATTTTTAATATGTCCTAAGACGGCTGAGATATGAACGAAAAAAATTTGCATGTTTTTTAGTGGGTGATCCCAAACTTTTGGCCGGCAGTGTATACTTATACTTATACTTATACTTATACTTATACCTATGTAAACTTAGACTCAAAAATATACCGTTGGAAAAGAGCATGCTCTCCGACTTGTTCAGTCCGTTCAAGTAGCCTGAATATCGATTGCAGCGCATTTCAGCATTGACAATACGCGTTGATTTTCAAGCGTTGCCAATAATCATAATCGATTGGCTAGTCAGTGTTTATACTATTACTTTTAGATGAGGCATGAGGCATTCTCACAATGATTTGAATACAACCTTTTTTATAACAAAGCTCATGAAAAGTTTTTGAAAATACAACTGGCAAATCTCTATTCAAGCTTAACTCTCAGGAACCCAAACATTTTTTTCACTGAAAAATTTACAGAAGCTTTGATTAATGATTAAAACAGAATTTTGTTCCACATAAAACTTCATAAATGAAGAACATTTTTTGACAATTTTTTCACATATTTCATAAGCACAGGGGCTTTTAGCGCCTCCAGTTGACTTCCAGTACTTT
This sequence comes from Uranotaenia lowii, assembly GCF_029784155.1. Lineage (NCBI taxonomy): Eukaryota > Metazoa > Arthropoda > Insecta > Diptera > Culicidae > Uranotaenia > Uranotaenia lowii. The sequence continues at coordinate 318,105,284 of NC_073693.1, forward strand.
TTCAGATGTAGATTTCTCACACTCCAACCATTTTTTTTCCCAAATTATTTAAACATATAAACAATGACTCATAGCTATATATTTTTATATAATTTTGGTCAAAATTTTTCTATAAATAATTGAGATGATTCAACCTGTATTATACATATTTTTCGGATTGTTGTGGCTGTTTACCAACCCCGCCTTTAAACGAGATTCCTGATCCATCTTTCCTACCTAACTTAGGATTTTTTTTCTTGAAAAATCATTAACTCATAACTGCCTATCATTTTTTCAGATTGAAAACCACATGCATTAAGGATTTTCGAAAAATAGGTTTATTTCCAGTTTCCCTTGTTTTTAAGCTTTTCTTAGCTGTAGATTTTGACAACTGCTAGTCAAACAGTTCTCATTAGTACGTACTGTCAGATTAACATGTTGTAAAAAATTCGGCGCAAAAAGTTAGTAAACTTCTAATTGTTATTGGTGCCTTTGATATAGCTCAGTTGGCAAGTCAAATGCTTCCTGAGCCGATGTTCGTGAGTTCGAGCCCAAGAGTAAACATCGATCACAGTTCTACCGGATTAGTTTTTAAATGACTGTAGCAATATTTGAATTTATTAAATATTAATGTTTTTGTATTAATGGTGTAAATAAGGACATGGAAGTTAATTGGACAATGTGTTGTGATCTATATATCTATAGTAATATACGTGATATTTTTTTCTTGTAGGACCAAAACGTTCCTTGATTTTTCACAAAACAAACAGGCATAAATTTAATTGAATTTATGTCGCATGAATAAATATACAAATAGTTTTTACTTATACTTATACTTATACTATAAGCAAAAAATTCCATACTGTGAGACCAACTTCCGATAATGGCGTTTTGCACGGATTTGATGTGGACCGACTTGGCTGGTCCGCGACTGGATCTTGTCTGACGAGAAGTGGTGACACATTGAAATCGGTATTTTCAAGCCCGAAAAAGTCGGTATTCGGTACGAAAATTCCAAAAATTGGTACGAATACCGATTTTTTTTTCGAGGCTTTCAAAGCCAAATTTATTGGAAGAATAATGCAATAATAGCTGTTTTGCCAAAATCGCGATTTTAAATCATCCTTTTTTTTTAAAGAGACAATCTACTGCGTGGTTGTTGTGTTAATCACTGTAAACACTATTATCATTTAGTATTTTATGTTACTTAATCCTTTACACTGAACACAGGGGAATAAAAGCATTTTGGTGCGTATGCTTATCTTGATTCCAAAACATTTGTAAGATGTTGTCCATTACATTTAGTTTTGGTCTGGGGGAGGAAGACTGAATAAAAAAAGAAAAAAATCTTTCAAACGTCAAATTTCTCTCATCAAGGTTCAAAATTTTACTTTCTTTTTTAGTGATTTAAAAAAAAACTTGTTTGATGCTGAATAGCGCTTGTTTTGCATAAAATAATGATTTAATTAGGTTTTGTTTTGCTCTGGCAAATTCTTGTATGATTAGGCGTATTGAGTCGCTCAAATTCCGTTAAAGTTTTGAAGCTGATAAATTGAAAACGGTTTGACTAATGGTTGTTCTAATAACAGCTTAATCTAAATTTAGCACCTAAACATCTGAGTTACATGACTCGCTAAACGAAACTGATCATCTAAAGTAAAAATTTGAACGATTACAAATGTTTTCAACAATTGCTGGCATTTTGCCGAACAGTAAAAAAACGATACAGCAAATTTCAGTGTTCCTCCCCCAGGTTTTGGTGATACGGCATGTAGGAATTTCAAAATTGAACAGTTTTGCGTAGAATCGATCTTTGATTACTAATAAATATATAAAAATGAACGCTAAAAGCTGACTTTGAATCAATTTATTATCTGTCATTCCATCTTGGATTCAGATCTTGCCTAGATGTTCTTGTTTCAGAGATACAAGGTTGTTAAAAAATTGAATTCGACAAGTTTAATAAATTTTTATAGGTAATATAACAACTATTTCTGATATCATACAAGAAAGTCATTGAGAGATCAAAGAGATCATATAGGAAGGTAGATCTCGAGTGAATCGGACGTGTTTTTTGAGCTCGTACCAATATCGGACGCCATTTTGAATTTTCGGAAAAAACGTGGACGCGAAGAAAGTTTTCTTAAATAGTTGTCTATTAAATTGGAGTGTTATCAGAATAATTTGAGTTAAAAACGAAGAGTGGAAAGAGGATAAAAGTTGGAAAACTGTGAAAGAAAAGGAGCGGAGCCATAGCTTGGAGAAAATGGCGGACCCTCCTGACGAAAATGCGGCGAAGCCAAAAAAAGTCTACACGGTGTACGAATATGCGCAACAAGATACAGCTCCTTACAGAGTTATTGTTCAGCTTCTAGATCAGAAAAAGGGAGAACTAAAAATCAACAAGCTATCTCTGGGACGATTGTTGAGCAAACAAGTGGACTACAGGAACAACATCGAAAATATACGGCCATTAGGAAGCAACAAGATCCTCGTTTTCTTGAAAGAGTATCAAACGGCGAATAACATGCAAGTGGATACAATACTCAAACAGAACAGCTATAAGGCGTACATTCCACGGAGCTTCGTTTCGGTATCCGGAGTCGTTGCAGGAGTACCCACTGACATGGAACCTGAAGAGATATTTGAAAACATCCAAAGTGAATATCCTATCTTATCCATACACAGACTACACCGGTACGAGGAAGAAGAACCGATACCCACCAATAGGATCAGTATTGTTTTTCGGGCTAGCAGACTGCCTAAAGAAGTGAGGTTGTTTTGCTGCATCAACACAGTAAGACCATTTGTGAGTAAGCCTATTTTATGCCTCAATTGCTTGAGGTATAATCACCGAACCCAAAACTGTCGCTCGAAGAAAAGATGTGAAAACTGCTCACTACAACACGACGAAACGGAGAAAGGAGAATGTGAAAACAAACCAAAATGTCTTTACTGCAAGTTGGAACACAAAACATCTGATGTTAATTGTCCGGAACTGGTCCGACAAAAGAACATCAAGAACATCATGGCCAAATCAACACTCACCTATCTAGAAGCTAAGGAACAAAACCCAACTTTGACGCAGAATCGTTATGACCTCTTGGAAAGTGTCGAGGACTACCCAACAATCCCAGAGAGCTATGCCAAAATGACGAGAGGTTCCTACAAACCAGCAGCAACATACCAATATAAGCCACAGAAATCAAAAAGACAGATCCAGGAGATTGTAATAGCTGACCAGGTACAGATATACGCTGATAAAAGGAAGAAGAAGGAAGGACCAGAGGAGCAAAATAACGGCGTGGCTTTGTTTAATAAATTTCGTGTCAACGAGTTTGAAAAATGGGCCCATACATTAGAGAACCAGCGCAAAATGAGCAATGAGCAGCAGATAATCCAGAATATCAGCCGAATTGGGGATGGCACAGCGTCAACAGAAAGCGGAACCAGCAGTGCCAGCCAGCAGAACATGACCATGCAGAGGAAAACGCAGACTGAGAACTCAAGAAGAAGCCAGCTAGAAAACGAGGAAACGTGAAGTATAAGAATTTACAAACAGCAAATCGTAAGTAAATATGCCACAAAATAATCTCAATTTATTTCAATTGAACATTCAAAGTTTGGAGAAGAATAAAGATGAGTTGTCGAGAACGTTGATTAAAAATGAATATGACGTAGCATTTATATCAGAGAGTTGGTCAAAGAAAGAATTGGAAAAACAAAAATACAAGGTGCCAGGGTACTTTACTTTTCTAGACTCGAGAGATGATGGGTATGGAGGAGCAGGATTGATCGTTAATAAAATGCTTCGAACAAGTGAGATTGTGATTCCCAAGTTTCCCAAAATACAAGTAGTTGCTAGAAGATTAGTCAAGATTGATCTAGTTCTAGCGTCTATATATGTTGCCCCAAACACATCTGATATCGACTTCAAAGAGAGCATTCAGATTGTTTTCCGAATTTTAACGAAGTTCACAAAGGTGATTGTGGGTGGTGACTTTAACTCTCACCACAACTCATGGGATCCGACGCACGAGGACAGTAAGGGGAGAGTTTTGTACGAAGTGATTAATGACGAAAATCTTATATTAATAAACGACGGCCAACCGACCTTCGTTCCAGCTGAACTTGGAAAAAGACCGACTACTATTGACTTGGTTCTAGTTACACCTTCTTTAACTCAGATATCATCAATGAAAGTATTAGACTATGGCATAGGCAGCAGGCATCTAGCCATCGAAATTAAACTGGACATATTCGAATCTAAAAAGCCAAAACCCTTCGTTAATCAGGCCAAGGTGCAAGATGCGTTTAAAAACATGGACTTGCAAACAGCTTCAAGTTTTTTAGAATTGCAAGTAGCATCAATCAGCATACACAAACATGCAAGGCAAAAAAATAAACACACTCCGAAATTTTGGTGGGACGATAATGTTGAAAAAGCTTGGCAAGCTAAGCGAGAAGCTAGAATTGCATTTAATAGAAATGGAGGGATGAGAGAGTTGACAGAACTCAAGAAAACAGAAGCTATTTTTATTAAAAAGAAAAACGAGGCATCCAAAAAACGGTTTGAAGAATTTGTAGCTAGCATAGACCCCCGCACATCATCTAAAGAACTATGGAAAATAATAGGACGATTAAATGGAAAAAAGAAAAAAACTGAGAATATTCTAGTTCATGATGATCCAATAATGGCAAATGCTTTCCTGGACAAACACTTTCCACAAGAAGATATTTTCAACTTAACATCTTACTCCCCAACGCCATATGACATTATCAACTCAGAATTCTGGGTGACTTTCCTGGCTGGGAAAAGTAACTCATCTCCAGGTCCAGACGGCATTCAGTATAACCTATTAAAAGTATTGAACTTTGAAGTCAGGAATAGCATTATCAGGGATATGAATATGATGTGGAGAACCGTTTCGATACCTAACCAAATGAAGGCAATAAAAGTTGTCGCTATTCCCAAACCCAATAAGAACCCCGAAACCGTAGAAGGGACTAGACCCATCTCCTTAATTAACTGCGGGCTTAAGATGCTCAACGCGGCAGTTTTGCAAAAGCTAGAACAGCACATAGATCATTTGAATGTCATCCCAAAACTCTCATTTGGTTTCCGAAAGCGTAGATCTACTGTCAGCTGCTTGGAGTACGTCGTAAATAAGATCTCTCAGACAAAGCGTTACAACCAAATCGCTGCGGCTGTTTTTATAGACCTATCAAATGCATTTAATGCAGTTAAGATAGAGGTACTGGAACAGACTCTAATATCCAAAGGTATTCCTCCAGAATTCTCTAATTGGATGATAGCATTTCTAGCCAACAGAACCGTTCAACTCCGAGTTGGAAATAACAACCTGACACGACGCGTCAGCCAAGGTCTACCTCAGGGAGACGTGCTTTCGCCCACTATGTTCAATATCTACACGGCCCCACTCCATAGCATACAGGTGGAAGGCGTAACTTTGGTACAATATGCGGATGATTTCGCGGTACTTATCGAGGGACAAAATATAGAAGAGATCGATAAGCGAGGACAGCAATACATGAATATATTTGCTGAAAAAGCAAGAGTTTTGAACTTTGTCATCAATGCACAGAAGACGAAGGCCGTGATATTCAACAGAAGCAGCAAAAAACTTAATATTGTTATTCAAGGTGACAAGATTGAAACTGTCAGAACACACATGTATCTCGGTGTATTGCTCGACAAAACGTTAAGATTTGGTCCTCATATCCGTGAGCTTCAAAACAAAGTGACAGATCGTCTAAACATGATAAAAGTAATTAGTGGGTTAAAACACGGGAGTCACCCAGGAACTCTAGGTCTGGTTTACAATGCTATTTTTAGAAGCTTCATCGAATATGGAGCAAGCGTTTATGGGTCGGCTTGTGCTACAAACTTAGCTAAACTGGATAGAATTAACAATAATTGCTTGAGAAAAATTACTGGCTGTACAAGAACAACTCCTCTGAACACGCTGCAAGCATTAGCTGCCCAACCACCATTGCGTTTTAGAAGGCTCAAGGTTGTTGGACGACAACTTGCGAAACATTGCTATAGAAAAACACCAATCTGGGAGCAACTTTGCCAATTGAGCAGGAATACCGATAAGCCTTCGCTGATGGAAGAAATCTATCTCAACAACACGCATGTTCTGAATCACATGTCTGAGCTTGTTAGCAGCAGACAGCAGTTTGACTATGTGCAAATATGCACAACGTTAAATCAGGAGCTGTGGCCTAAAAAAACAACAGATGTTAGAATACTAAAACAACTCACCTTGTCTCTAATACATGGCAAATATGCACATAAACAAATTATCTACACTGACGCCTCTAGCGATGGTGAAGCGTGTGGAATTGGTATATACCATCCAGAAAATAACATAAGAATATGTCTACGTCTGAGAAATTCCGTGTGCATAATGTCCGCTGAATTGGAAGCTATATACGCAGCGCTGCAATACATCATCAGAAGCTCACTTACGCACGTTGTTATCATGACCGATTCAAGATCCGGATGCGAGCTGATCAGGAACAACATCATCAAAAGGCAGCGAGACAAGGTTATCCACCAGATTCTGGAAATGGCAGCGGCATCTGGAACAATAATCCAATGGATTCCTGGGCATACCGGAATCCATGGTAACGAGACGGCCGATCAGCTGGCCAAGGCTGGAATTAACACCGATAGGATCTGCAATAACAAAATGCTAATTTATGATGCCGTTAATTATTTTGATTCGTTGAGCGAAAACGATACACAACAGTGGTATCTAAACTACACTTTTGAGTTCGGTAAAGGTCGAAAAATTTTTAAAATTAGTAACACAATCCCTCCCAAACCCTGGCACTATAAACTTGAATTGAACAACATTGAAGTCCGCACCCTAAATCGATTGCTTGCAGGACACGATTTTTCCAATTACTGGCTAAGCAAAATGAAAATCGTAGACGAAGCGCTGTGTGAAACATGCAATGTTCTTGACACCTCTGAGCACGTCTTATTTTTCTGTGTGAAATACACATCAACTCGACAAAAATATAACTTCGAGCAATATGGCAATATCTACCAAGTTTACAACAAAAAGGATATTTCTCTTCTACAAGAAATAGTAAAATACTTACGAGAAATTGAGAGCTCCATATGAACGATTAAGGAATTTAAATAAACAAACACCCACAACCCAAACAAAAACTGCGTCAGCGTTCCCAAAAATCTATACTTCAGTTGCTGCAATAGCAACTTCTATGGTCGAAAAGTCTCCTTGACTATAAACAAAATTGCTGGCAATATAGCAACACTGCTGTGCCATCCCCTGACATCGGGTCCAACGCAGAGCTGATATCCGATGTCAAACAAAAACGAAGAAGAAGAAGAAGATCAAAGAGATTAAACTAATTTGATGACTTTGTAGAAAACTGCGAAACGATTTGATCAACGGTTTTAAAAACATCAAAAATCAAATTTTGTTAAAATTTTCTCTAAAATTTTGTTACAATTCATGTTTTAGCAGATTAAGAAAAAAAAACGATCGAAATTAAAACTTCAATAACTTGTTTCCCAGATATAAAAAAGCTCGTGGTATCCGGGAATGTTGATTATTGAGTGGAAAGCTTTGATTTAAAAAAAAGTCACAAATTTATTTATTGAATTTTTACTTATTTTCAAAAGTTATCTCAAAACCAGCGCAGACAAAAATTACCAAACGAAAATTTGCAATCCACGCTCAAAAATAATTAAAAATTAGCACATGTATTCTTAGCACCTCGGAATTTTTATTTTTTAATTTTTTGACTTGTCCTTCTATCACGAGCGTGCACATATATCTATTGGTTCTTAAGTTTTGTACATACAACTGCAAAATGTGATCTTTGAACGTCTTAAACTGCTATAATCTCTTATCAACCACATTTTCCGATGATCAAGATTCGATCTCAAGACATTTGGCATAGAAGACATAGATGCTATCGAGATTTGCTGGCACTAGGATTATATTGATACGAAATTTAAAACTTTGTTGCCAGATCCACGGATTTTTTTCCCGTAGATCTACGAATTTTAAGCACTTCTACGGATCCACGGATCGAAGCTCAAAAGATTTACAGCATTTCCTACGAATTTTGTACGGAATTTTGAAAAAATCATAGGGATTCTGCGGACGAAAAAAAATTCTACCTGACGGCCAAAAAAAAGGTCATCAAGTTTAATTTTTCCAAAATCATGATATTTTTCGTCAAACCTACGGATTTGAGCGGTTTTCAATCTGGCAACGCTGCCAAACTGTGACGGTTCGTCGAGAGAAAGCGCATCCAAGAGAGAACTGAAGCTGAAGGAGATGTACAAAGACAAATATGTCGATGTGGGGAGCATGATGAATCTAGTATGGTGGTCTCAAATGCCAAATTGCACGTTCGGCCATATTGAAAGTTTCGACAACAGGCTGAAGTGTTTACGAAAAAGGGGGTACAGGGATGCCAGGTGTTTGAGATAAAAAAAAATCCAAAAAAAATGGAAAGACAGACGTGTTTGTCTGTACACAAGCTTATCGTAGAGCATAGATCAAAATATTTAAAACCAAATTTGGTTAAAGTTTTTTTTTTAAATTTTTGATTGAATTTCCGAAATTACAGAAGTGTTTTGAGTATTCGATGAATTCATTTTATTCGAAACAATTTTTGTTTAAAATTACTACACACTCTGCACTTTTCGGATGTTCCGAAACAGCCGTGATCAACCGTGATGATAGAAAGAGACTTTTAATGGTGGATCGGTTCCCTCGTTCTACAGGGCCAAAAACTCCATCTGGTTCTCCGAAATATTACGCACCAGATCCGAATTGCTCAATTGGATCTTCTGGAGCAGCGATGACAACAGGCGAGGACCCCCGTCTCCTGTTTTATCTAGATGAAGATAGCATGTTCCTGCAGGAAGGCCAGCTGATTCTCGGGTGATGGAGTGCCATGCCTCGCCAGGATTCCATCCGATTCGCTTCCAGTTACGAAACCGCTCCTGGAAGAAAATAGTGTTGAATAAGCATAAATTGGTTAAAATTAATGGATACTTAATGTAACTCACCACAACCGACTAAGCTGCCACCGTCGTCTATCGATCCAACCCTTTCCAGTTTTGCTAAACTGGCCGGAACTCAGTTGGATTTTTTTTTTCATTTCAATGAACTATATTTGCAAAAATCAAAGTAAAATTTTTGTCTGAACAATACCTTGGAAAAAGTCCATGTTTTACAAACAAATCAGGACACCTGGCACCCCAGTCAGCCAACAGTCAGCTGTCGAAATTATGGCTGCGTTTCGACCCTCCACCGCATCCAGTCCTCGTCTACTTTTTCCCAATCTCAGACCACCATACTAGATTCATCATGATGGGAGGATATTCGAATTTCGAAGGCTGCCAAATAGGGCTGCCAGTTGACATTGTTTAACTCGTTAAGAAAATGACCAAGATAGATATTCTCCTATCTCACATCACTTCAAATTATTAGCATCACTTCAAACAGTAATGTAACTAGTTTGATTTATGTATGGCGAAGAATTCTTTCAACACAATTTTGGCGGAAAAAGAAACATTTTTTTTTATTGGCCAACTTATCCTAGAGATAATCGGGATATATCCATAAAAGTGTTAAGAATCCTCCACGATTGTGAAAAATAGTGTAGAAAACGACATCAAAGAAGATTCTAAACGACCCTATTTTTCCATCTTCGAAGGAAGATCAGAAACGAACATCAAAATTTTATTTGAGCTCCGGAAGTTAGGCACCACCATCAACAGTTTTTCGGAATATACGTGTGGGTGTTAATAAACGTGATTTTTAGGGGCCACTGCGACCAGATGTTGGATTTTTTGTAACATTACCTCGTGCTGTTTCTGTTTACTATATGCTACATCTGGTAGCACTGTTACTATTGATAAGCTAAGGTTGCCAGGCTGCCCGGTTTTATCCGGGTTTGCCCGGATATTTAATATAAAATTTTATTTTTTTTTGTCATATAGATTCACAACATTTATCAAAGAGATTGATATTCATCGACCTATAATATTTGCTTGAATGAAACCGTTCATTGCTTTAACTTATTTCAAACTAAATAAAGCCACTCCAATTTCGACAATTTCCAGAAAGGATTACTTTCCCATGTTTATCAAAGGGCCGTACTCAATAATTTCTGCAGCATAACAAACTTTGCTAATCCATATTACAAACTAAGCAATGGGAGCCAGGGCGCCTCAAAGCCCAACTTTTCGGCAAACTTTGCAATGCGATTCCGCTTTAATCCCGGAGAGTCGTTGCATTCGGAACTATTTTCAATAACTTAAAAGCTTTAGATGAATTTAATCCACTTCAAAAAGCTCGCGCTTCGTATTTTAAACTTTTCCCATTCATCGGCAAGCTCAGCTAGAAGTAAGAAGTCTTAGGATGAAGCACCGCTAAGCCAGTGATGATCCTCAACAACTCAACAAATCTCAGCATTGAGAAAGTGCACAATCATAAAGCATCTTTTGGTCGGGGACACTTTTTCACTCTGAGCTCTGGGTATGACATTGGAATCGGAGGTCCAACCAAAGCTGAGCTGCTCCAAACGGATTCGTATCACTCCGGTGTGGAGCTCTTGTGATGCCGAAAACTTTTCCTGATGTTCGTTTCGGTTTTGTCTGCTCATAATTTTCTCTGTGTTTGAATCTTGTGGTTCCGCGAAAGGGGCGCGGATAGGAAAATCGGCATTGGTGAGGTAGCAGGATCAGAAGAGGTATCAAAACTTGTGTAATCGGGATGGGACCATCAAACCAGTTACTGTGGAATATGGCGCAGTTGGATATACTTTCATTCCGATTGTCGTCGTCGGCGTCCCGTGGATCTGTCGTCGTTGGTGAATTTTCGTGATAAACTCGTGGCATTTGGAAGAGCTCTGCACTGAGGAAACCGACGACGACAACGACGACGAGTAAAGGTGCCGAAAAGTACAAAAACATGCTGAATAAACTTTGCAATCCCATTGCTATCCGGAACCAAACTAGGGTAAGAGGCTTTTATACCATTGGTTAAGGATGAGAATCTACAAAAAAATATAATTTATTAACCACTAATAAATAAATTCCCTTTTTTTTCCTTTATTTGAAAAAAAAAACTTAGAATATAAGGTTAACTCCCCTTATCTGAAAAAAAAAACCAACACCCTCCCTAAACGTGGTACTCGAGAAAGCCACAAGGGATTGCAATAATTGATTCCCTCAGGGGCTTTCGTGGTTCGGAACAATTTTTGGGAAAAGTTTAAAGTATTACGGAATAGTTTTGCCAATCATCCAACGATGGTATGAAAAGCGACGACGAGAGCTTTGATGAGGGGTGCGGTCACGAGCGCTTAACACTACAAAATAATTTTGCTGTTTAAATAATGAATGAACCAAGCTCGGAATGAATAGTGTTTTGATGCTTAGAAGAATCCATGAAATAGAACTTTCAACCGGCTCTGAATTTTGTCCCAAATATTTGAATTTGGATACGAAGAGTACATTAAACGAACGTTGAACGTTGGTGAATGTCCGATATACAAGATTTAGTATCACTAGAACATCTGTACCTTTGTAGCAGCAATATCCGTCCTTGCCTAAATTATTGGGTATCCTTTTTGTGTGACGGTTCCAAATAAAAAAAAAAAGCTCTAGTCATAGTAATTCTATGTATAATTCGTTTTATTATGTATTGTCACTTTTTTTAACTTAAGGTTTATTAGGCATTTATTTTAAATATAAAAGTAATAGTTCGCCGAGGGTAACTTTTAATTCAATGATATGTGGAAAAGGTATATGGGAGGAAATAGGAAGTGGAGGGATATGAGAAAGAGAGGTTATTAGGGTATCTCTGGTGGCCGCACTTGCTGCATACTGTGCGTCACGAATGATCGGATAGAGTGTGTTACCATTTCTTCACGAACAACTTCTTTTGCCGAAGTTGCAGGAAGAGAGGATGGAAGAGGGGTCCTTTTTCGAGGCGGTGAATCTGAACCCAAACTGATGTCATTAGTCTGGGGGATTGTTGTGGTGCTGTTGGAATGGTGATTTTTATAGCGTTCTTTTTTGGTTCAGGCTGGTATGTTGGTTTGATTCTTCTTTTTTTTTTTTAAATATGTCTTTATTTATATCAATTCATCATCACATTTATATTATACTAGCTGACCCGGTAAACTTCGTTTTACCCGTTGCTTAATAAAACGTTGGAAAATGTTTGGAGTTCTTTAACTTCTTTGTGCTCGTGAATCAGTTTTCAAGAAAATCGTCTTCAAGTTGTTCGAGTTTTGTCCCGTTTCAAGGTGATTTTGTATAGGAGCCCCCTTCCTTAAAAAGTGAGATTCTTGAAACTATTATACAAACCATTTCTGACCCGAAAAACCCTCGGATACCAAATTTCACTTCATTCCGACCGACCATTCATACGTGATGTTGTTACAAAGAAAACGCCTTCTCTTTTATATATAAGATGAGGAAATGAGATAATTTTGTATGACGACCCCCCTTCCATAAAAAGTGAGATTCTTGAAACTATTATACAAACCATCTCTGGCTCGAAAAACCCTTGGATACCAAATTTCACTTCATTCCGACCGACCATTCATACGTGATGGTGTTACAAAGAAAACGCCTCCATTTTTATATATAAGATGAGGAAAAGAGATAATTTTGTATGGGGACCCCCCTTCCATAAAAAGTGAGATTCTTGAAACTATTATACAAACCATCTCTGGCCCGAAAAACCCTTGGATACCAAATTTCACTTCATTCCGACCGACCATTCATACGTGATGGTGTTACAAAGAAAACGCCTCCATTTTTATATATAAGATGAGGAAAAGAGATAATTTTGTATGGGGACCCCCCTTCCATAAAAAGTGAGATTCTTGAAACTATTATACAAACCATCTCTGGCCCGAAAAACCCTTGGATACCAAATTTCACTTCATTCCGACCGACCATTCATACGTGATGGTGTTACAAAGAAAACGCCTCCATTTTTATATATAAGATGAGGAAAAGAGATAATTTTGTATGGGGACCCCCCTTCCATTAAAAGTGAGATTCTTGAAACTATTATACAAACCATCTCTGGCCCGAAAAACCCTCGAATACCAAATTTCACTTCATTCCGACCGACCATTCATACGTGATGGTGTTACAAAGAAAACGCCTCCATTTTTATATATAAGATGAGGAAAAGAGATAATTTTGTATGGGGACCCCCCTTCCATAAAAAGTGAGATTCTTGAAACTATTATACAAACCATCTCTGGCCCGAAAAACCCTTGGATACCAAATTTCACTTCATTCCGACCGACCATTCATACGTGATGGTGTTACAAAGAAAACGCCTCCATTTTTATATATAAGATGAGGAAAAGAGATAATTTTGTATGGGGACCCCCTTTCCATAAAAAGTGAGATTCTTGAAACTATTATACAAACCATCTCTGGAACGAAAAACCCTCGAATACCAAATTTCACTTCATTCCGACCGACCATTCATACGTGATGGTGTTACAAAGAAAACGCCTCCATTTTTATATATAAGAAGATGAGGAAAAGAGATAATTTTGTATGGGGACCCCCCTTCCATAAAAAGTGAGATTCTTGAAACTATTATACAAACCATCTCTGGCCCCAAAAACCCTCGGATACCAAGTTTCACTTCATTCCGACCGCCCGTTCATACGTGATGTTATCACAAAGATAGCGCCTCCATTTTTATATATAAGAATAAGATTATTAAAATAAATTAGGTGTTAATGAGATAATAAAAATTTATTTATAAGACTTTAATTCGCTGAGCGCAATCAAGTATTTAATATAGAAGAACATCCTGTAATGGCAAAAATATTTTAAACTTAACACTAAAAACTATCCTAAAATTAAACTAATTATAGAGAGAGCGAATCTCTGCGATTGAAGACTGCATCGATTTGCCTCTGAAGTTGGAGATGATTTTGTTGGCCATCTCTTCGATAGATTCAATGCCCGCAATCCGATGAAGATCTTCGGTGCTGTGCCAAGGTGGAAGCCGCAAAATCATTTTCAGAACCTTGTTCTGAATCCTCTGGATGGCTTTCTTCCTTGTCGCGCAGCAGCTAGACCAAATCGGAACTGCATACATTATCGCTGGTCGGAAAACTTGTTTATATATCAGCATCTTATTCCTCAGGCAGAGGCGGGATTTCCTGTTGATGAGAGAATAAAAAGATTTAGTGTATTTATTACATTTAGATTGAATATCTTCAATGTGATTTTTAAAAGTAAGATTCCGATCAAGTGTGAGTCCCAAGTACTTCACGTGATCAGACCATTCTAATGAAACCCCATTAAAAGATATGGAATGATTTTCACTAGGTTTTAAAAAATTTGCTCTTGACTTATGGGGAAATAAAATAAGTTGAGTTTTGGAAGCGTTAGCAGAAATTTTCCACATTTTCAAGTAATTCAAAAAGGAATTTAAATTTTGTTGCAATCTACTGCGTACCACCCGTAAACCAGTTGAATAACCTTCAGATTTGCTAGCGTTAATCATATTAGTTACACTCAAAAGTTGATGTGTAGTAGAATGTCCATGACGAAAACCAAATTGTTCATCAGGGAAAATAGAATTCTGATTAATGTGAATCATCATTCTATTTTTTTTTTTTGTAAACAGATTTATTTTAGATTTTCTTCACTACAAAGCATACATTTTACAGATTTTCGCAATACAACCTAAAATCTAGTGCGCCTATAGTTAAGTCTTAGCATCTAAGATGAAGTTTATATAAACTATAAACAGTTTTAGCGCTTTCTTTCTACTCTCTGCTCTAGTATTTCTCAATTCAGGAATGGCGAAATCACGGAAACCTATTCTCCTATTCAAAATGGATTCTAATTTGGGCTTAAGAAAAGACCACAGGTGATCTATCCTACTACATCTGGAAAATTTATGTTCCAAATCTTCGGTAGCTACCAAACAATGCTCACAAATAGCACTATCCGCTCTATTCTGTCGAAACATTAACTCTGCGTGCGGTATTCTTCGATTAACCATCAGGTAATATAGTGATTTCTCCATTGAAGATAGATGTTGATTTCGAATATTTCGCCAAACTCCTTTCCACTCCACCGTTGGGTTCTCCTCGACGATTTTTGGTGTTTTTATTTTTCCTCTGAAGATCTCTAGAAATGTTGTGGAAGATGGGTTTGCTCGGACTTGGTCAGGGATGTACGACAGCACACGAGAAATCATTTTGAGACACGGATATAATGCAGGAATACCTCCAGGGTAAGGTGGATTAGCCAGCAACACATCAAATGTTGACAGCGTACAAAACGGTTAAGCAAAAGTGCTTTGCATTTTTGAACTGGGAGATGAAGATTTAGACCACCTTTCTCGACTGGAAGACCAAGCTGCTCCATTGAAACTCTGGTTGGATGCCGTTCCCAGATAAAGTTTCCAATTTGAGACGTTATCCGAGCTGCTGATGCGTTTGGGATACCAAGGATTGATGCCATGAACCACAATTTTGACGTTACGAAAGTGTTGATTAAAGTTACTTTTTGAAACAACGATAGGATTCGTGGTTTAAATTTCCACATGAGTTGCGATGTTTTTCTGATGACATCACCCCAGTTCTCTTCAACGGTACGCTTCGAAGAATTGAAGAAAATTACACCAAGAATTTTCACTGAGTCACAGAGGTTGAACCATCCAGGGGATCTCGTACTTTGTTGTGTTCCGATGTTGATTGCCATTGTCTTGTTGGTGTTCAGGACTGCTCCAGAGCATAGCCCAAACTTGATAAATGTGTCCCAAATCCTTTGCAATTTGTTATCGTTCTCCACGATAATCGAAATGTCATCAGCGTACGCCAATACCAGCTCTTGTGGGTGGTTACATATAGGTAGGAGCTTTTCAAGGAGAGGGTGCAAATACAGGACAAAAAGGTGCATGCTTAGAGGATCACCTTGCCTTACGGATCGTTGGATGGGAAAGGAGGGGGACAGATTTCCGTTTATTAGTATTTTAGAAGTCGACTTCGACATGATTTTATCCAACAAAGAAACAAACAAAGGGTGCAAATGCAAACTTCTCAAAACACACAATAGATATGATTGATCAACACGATCAAAGGCATGATCAAGGTCAAAAGAGATGAGTCTTCCTGATTTTCTTCGACAGTTGTATTCTACAACACGGTCTTTGATTGCTGTCAATGCTTCGAATATGTTGCGATTTCTGTTTGAACATTTTTGAGATGAATTCAAAATATGATGTTGTTCTATTACCATCTCCACACGCTGCTTGAGAATCCGTGATAGCAACTTATAATCAAAGTTCAACAAAGAAATCGGACGGTAAGCTTTGATTGTATCATCAGTTGTTTTCTTCTTGGTCATCACTATGACTCCTTCCATAAAACTTTCCGTAATGTTCCCATTTAGAGCTTCATTCAAAATCAAGTTTAGTTGTCTATGAATGATATCAAAAGCTTTCCAATAAAATTCTTTGGGGATACCATCATTTCCAGGAGATTTTCTAGAGGCACTTGATTTAATTGCAAAATAGATTTCTTCAGTTGTGATATCTCGCATCAGTTGACGATTGGTTTCAGAATCTGGCGGAATCTCCCTGTTAACAGGAAAACTCGAACTGGTAGTGACACTCTGTCTACTATACAAATTACGAAAATATTCTGTAACATAGTTTTCTATTTCGGCTGGATCAGTCAAAACTGTATTTTGATTTTGGATAGTTGAAATATTACTCTTTTTTCTACGTTGCATTCGTTCGCCAAGATGAAACGAAGAAATCTTTTCACCTCCTATGTACACATCGTTCAGGCGCTGGAAAAATCTTGAGAATCGATTTTGATGCAATAACATTTCAGCTTTGACTTTGTTCACCTCGGTAGTTGATTGGGGATTATTCAAAAGATTATTATATGCGACCGTCAAATTGCGATATAGTAATTCGTTTTTGGTATGAAACTCTTTGAAGAGTTCATTAGTTTTCCACTTGAAGAAGCTTCGTATTTTGGGTTTAGCGCATTCAATCCACCAGTCAAGCCAACTTCTATAGCGTGTCCGTTCACGTAACCAGCGGTTCCACTTTTGCTGGAACTCTTCTAAGTTTTCTTCTGACAAAACATGGGATCGGATTGACCAAAACCCACGACCATAAGCCTTGCCAAGATCAGGAAGACAACATCTAATTCTAAACGCCTTGTGATCAGAGAAACAAACAGGGGAAAGTTCAGCTGTACGTAGATGAGAAATAAGGGAGTGAGAGATGTATTCTATTCAAAATAACTCTCTCAAATAGTTTACCTAAAGAAGGAAGCAAACTAATTGGTCGATAGCTTGAAGGCTCTAAAGCACTTTTTTTCAGGTGTCTAAATTGGAGTTACTTATTTATTTGGAAAATAAGCCGAGTGAAAACATTTATTGAAAATTTTAACTAAAAAATTTTAAGTGCTTTCAGGCAAATTTTCAATAAGAATATAGAAAATCCCATCTTCCCCCGGAGCTTTCATATTTTTTAATTTTTTGAAAACGTTTTCGATTTCGAAAACGCTCACTGAAGAAGGTAGTAAGTTGCTATCGAAATACCGGCATATGAACTTTTCACTTACCTTGGTTGAATTAAAAGGAATCTTTCGATTGCTTTGATTCAGTTGAATCATTCAACCAAGTAGGCTCACAACACAACAGAATGTTATAATAATTTTATCAGCATAATTAAAGGAAGTTTGAAAAGCTTTAAACATTGAATTTGCTTTCAACATAAGTTGCATCATTGCCATTAAATTATGATGCAAAATTTTTAACTTTTCCTCAGTAATATCACCCCTACCTACCTACCTAAGGGTCCGGCGCCGATTGACAGATACATATGGCTGAGATAAAAGATCTCCACTGCTGGCGATCCGGAGCGAGCGTCTTCACTTGCTGCCAGCTAAGGTTCTCGTCAACTGTGCGGATTTCAGCGGCTAGACTACGCCGCCACGAGTCTCTGGGCCTGCCTCTTCTTCGATGCCCATCTGGATTCCAGTAAAGCGCCTCTCTGCAAATCTCGTTTTCATCTCTTCGCAGCGTGTGCCCAATGCATCTCCACTTACGTTCCCGAATCTCGATGTCCAGCGTCTTTTGGTGACACCGGCGATGAAGTTCCACTTTTGAGATCCAATTGCCAGGCCACCAAGCGCGGATGATGTTCCGCAGGCAGCGATTCACAAAAACTTGCAGTTTTCGCGTCGTCACCGCATCTCACCCAAATCAACAAAATTGTTAGGATCAGAAAATAAAGGAGAAGAACAAGTATTTGAATTTCGGGGATTTTCCCAAGCCATCGCATGAACGTTGAGTTTTTTTCCCATTTTTATTAGTTAAACCTGTGCAGGGCAATCCATTTTCAACCACCTCTGAGAACGTTAAACAACGAGTCTGTGGCGCTGAATCAGCACAGGTAACATTAAAATCACTTCGAGCATTACCAAGACGTGATTCCAATGTAGGCCGATGCTGACCGCGAACAGGCAGGTTGTTTGCCGGCCCGACGTGTGAAGACGAAAAAGAGGAAGGAGGAGAAGAAACTTTTCTGGAAACTTTGGGATTTTTCCTAGAAGTAATAATTTTTGCCCTGATGGGACAGTCTAGCGAATTCGAGGAATGATTACCTGCGCAATTTGCACACTTGAAAAATTCTGTTTGTGGTTTATCACCACCAAAAAGGCATTTAGAAGTTTGATTCTTCTTTTGTGTTATCTTGTTGCTAATGTGTTGCAGTCTGTTGTTTCTGGTTGGCTTTAACTGCGTTCGCGTAGCTGGTTGTGGTGCTGCTTGTTTGTATCATTCGTCGGGCTTCATTGATCGGGATTGATCGGTGCTGATTCTGCTGTCCAAATGGGGCACTTTCTATCCAAAGGGGAATGACCTGTTGATTTACAGTCTCCTCACAAGGGTTCGGCTAGGCAATCGGCACTATCATGATTACCGGAGCCATTTTTGCAAGTCAACAAATTTTTGCAACGGCTTTCAGGGTGGCCGTATTGCAAACATTGTCAGCATAATAAAGGCTGCTAATAAAATATGAGCGAGCTAACACAAAGTCGACCAAAATGGATTAATTCCCGGATAGTGGTGCTGTTTGTTGTTTAACCCTCATCCGCATTAGATTTCATTACCCTAATCAGCACTAGGAGTGTCAATTTGACACTCCAAGCTAAAATCGTCATAACTTTTTTTATATCTAACCGATTACAATGAAACTTATATCACTAGAAACCTTGTAATGTCAGTAAAATATGTTTAGAACATTATACATAGCTAAATCTTCTAGTTTTCTCGTTATTCAGCATGAAAGAAAAAAAATCCGAAAAAACATGCCTCAGGAAAACTGCTGTAGTTCATATATTACACGTTCAAAAAAATATTTGCTACATACATATGAAAGCTGAAATTAATGTCTACATCATGGAATAAAGAAAAAAAAATTTAATTTTTTTTTAATGAAATGGTCACAAAAAGTTCAAAAAAGTGGTCTGAAAAACCTACTTTTCATTCGATTGCTAGTAAATACTGTTTGAGCGATGGTAGAATTTTTTAAAAAATATGACTACAAACTTTATTAAAATTCTAACATTTTGCTGTCTTTAGATTTTCGATGCAATAAAAATTGAATTTACTGGAATTCTTCAAAGTTGACTACTTTACGCGATTTTTTCACTAATTGAAATTTTATCTGTTTTTGTGGTCCACCGTCAGGTTTTACTCAGATTTTCAGTGCTTTCTCGCCGTTTGAAGCAATCAAAACTATATCCATTGAAAAGGGAATTTAATCTTCATTCTAGTGAGGTGTAACAAATCACGCTGTGAGATAACACAAAAATATGAAAATTATAAACGTAAAATCATTCCTGAATTTCTAGAACCACAAGTAGCGCATCCAGCAAAACGTGTTTGTTTGCTCTCCGAGTAGGTACGGTGGGTGGTGATTCGGGCAGAGAGCGAATTCGACAGACGAAATAATGATGCGTGTCGTGCGTTTCTTGGTTGGAAATTTTCTATTGACAGGAGTTCACGTTGGCTTGTCACGACACGCATCATTATTTCGTTTGTCGGCTTCGCTCTCTGCCCGAATCACCACCCACCGTACCTACTCGGAGAGCAAACAAACACGTTTTGCTGGACGCGCTGCTTGTAGTTCTAGAAATTCAGGAATGATTTTACGTTTATATTTTTCATATTTTTGTGAAATCTCACAGAGTGATTTGTTGCACCTCACTAGAATGTAGATTAAATTTCCTTTTCAATGGATATAGTTTTGATTGCTTCAAACGGCGAGAAAGCACTGAAAATCCGGGTACAACCTGACGGTGGACCACAAAAACAGATAAAATTTCAATTAGTGAAAAAATCGCGCAAAGTAGTCAACTTTGAAAAATTCCAGTAAATTCAATTTTTGTTGCATCGAAAATCTAAAGACAGCAAAATGTTAGAATTTTAATAAAGTTTGTAGTCATATTTTTTAAAAAATTCTACCATCGCTCAAACAGTATTTACTGGCAATCGAATGAAAAGTAGGTTTTTCAGACCACTTTTTTGAACTTTTTGTGACCATTTCATTGAAAAAAATTTAAAAAAAATATTTTTTTATTCCATGATGTAGACATTAATCTCAGCTTTCATATTTATCAAGCAAATATTTTTTTGAACGTGTAATGTATGAACTACAGCAGTTTTCCTGAGGCATGTTTTTTCGGATTTTTTTTCTTTCATGCTGAATAACGAGAAAACTAGAAGCTTTAGCTATATATAATGTTCTAAACATATTTTACTGACATTACAAGGTTTCTATTGATATAAGTTTTATATGAATTTCTTAATAATTCAAACGACTTAAATGGATTTTACTTTTGGAGTGTCAAAATGACACTCTAAGTCGGAAAAGGGAGTTTTTTTGTCCAGGCTTCCAGGGTTCGTCCATAAATAAAGTAGAGATGCAAAATTAAAGAACTTTTGAATTCATTTAGGGTCCCCGAAGAGATTTTTGTTTTTTGAAGCTTCTGAAAAAAGTTACAAGCATTCAAACTTAAAATAGTGTCAAAATGACACTCTAATGCGGATGAGGGTTAAATCAACGTTGATGTTCCTATGTTATAACCACGCGCTCTTCAACACTTTATCGATAGAAAGAAATCACTACCTTTTGATCGATGATCGAGAATTAAAAACACCCGACTCTGACGAAGGCTAGAAGCTTACTCCGTATTGTCACTTGTACCGCCTTATATTGGGGAAGAACATGAAAAACGACGAGCAAAATCTTGTATCCTTATTTATTTCAATTTTTATGGTTGAGTATTGTCTTGAGATGTGATAATGACGCTTTTTCGTTGCATGGTTGTCCGAAATTGAATACCAAAAATTCCGATTAAATAACTATGCACAAATTTTCCTCATCCTATGCATGAACTTTTAACTCATTATTCCACAATAGGGATCGATTCGTCTTACCCAGTGTTTGGCATCGCTAACTGGAAAATTAGCGCTGCTTATTAGGCCGCAAACTCATTTAAAGTCAGCGATCGCTCATTAAATACGCTAAATGTGCTGTAAAAGCCGCTTCAAGCTCAATAGCTCAATAAGACTGCACACCTGTTTCGACCAAAATGGTGTTACATTCCATCTGAAACATCCTAGGATTCTCTTCACAGTTGATGTCAATCAGAAGTAGATCTGCTTCTTCTAGTGTAGTAGAATTTTTGTTTATGGAGATCGGAAAGCATTTGTAGACACTCCATTTTCCATTAGGTTTTGAAATTTTTTGAGGTTTTGACCGAAAATTGACAAAAGCTTTTGACATATTACTTGAAGCGCTCATATAAGTAGGTCCTTTACAATACCTTAAAAGGTCCTCAGCGGTTCATTAGAAAGGGTAAAGCGAATATAAGTAGGGCTAAGTGGGGTAATTATGAACAAGGTGTAGTTCCTAACAAACGCCGTAAGCGCCGTTTGGGTCTCCAAACTGATCAAATGTGAGAGTCTGTCATTCTATTGATAACTTGCAAACCTAAGTGTATAAATTTTGTAGTTACAGTTTTTAACCAAATTTATGTCTCTGAGAAACGAAAATCGTTTTGAGACGTGTCTTATCAATTGACTCCCTCGTCAATGTGAATGGAGATAAAATGTTGTTTTTGAAAGATTTACGTTTGGTAATTGATGCTTCATGTGGTGTGATATGGTTTTATGTTGAGAAAAATTTCCACCCACCCCATACTTTTCAAGATGCGGGGTAGTTATGAACACGTGTTTTCTCAGCTTTGGTGTATGATTTAAATTTACTTTTTACTTTCAATATCACGATAACCGTC
Source organism: Uranotaenia lowii (assembly GCF_029784155.1). Classification (NCBI taxonomy): domain Eukaryota; kingdom Metazoa; phylum Arthropoda; class Insecta; order Diptera; family Culicidae; genus Uranotaenia; species Uranotaenia lowii. The sequence continues at coordinate 318,127,673 of NC_073693.1, forward strand.
CAAAACTTGAAAGTAAGCTCAAAACATCACTTTATATTTTTTTTAGAATTGTGGATCTGTGATTATTTGAAAAGATGCCTTCCAGCTATGTAAAACTGAAAATAACCTTTAACTTCTCAACAGTAAGTTTAAAAAATCAACCAATCTCACCACAATGCACTGTTAAGATGTGGCTTCAAACTAGGAATAAAACCAGTATTAAAAGTCATCACATCACAAGAATCGTTACAGTGTTCATAATAACCCCATAGACAAGGAGGTAATTACGAACAAGCGTTTTACGCCCACAAGCTGCAACTTAAAAATTAGAAAAAAAAATCTTAAAATGAAAAAGGGAACCAGTCATTCATTTAAGTTACTTTCCAGTATTTCAATATTGGAGAGCTACTTGTTTGAGCTGATAGTATGAAAAACTGAGTAATTTTGTTCATAATTACCTCAGATAGCCCTATATATTCGGATGCCGGAATACTTGTTCTAAGCTAGCTCCCCTGATTGACTCGTTCTTCAAAAATATACCTACATCAACACACGCAATACATTGGAGTAAACGAAACCATGGGCCATGAATCAAACACCATTCCTACAAAACCATGGTGTCCGGATATGGTGTACGCTGCATTGGAGATTTGACGAACTAACTAATCTCAATAATGTATGTAAGGACCTCCTTAGGTAGAAATTGCGGTGAATCCGTACACCCATGGTGTATTACAAACATACACACTACACACATATAGTAAACGTTACAATCTTCTAATAACTTTTTCCTGATTGTTAAAATATAAATTCTGCCAATTCACCAATCTGGCGGTGCCGCTTTTAAAAGAAGGATTTTTAGTGTTATGGCCCAATCCAATATCCTATTCCAGCAGGATGAGTTCTTTGGAAAAGATTTTGCTTCCATAAATGACCTAAAATAACTTATTCTCAATTTTCTATATGCCTCTTATTTTAACCATTGCTTTTTATTTGCATGGTTTACTTTGCACACTGGACGTAGACTTCCTTATGTTATTTAGTACAATATCAAATTTGATATAGGTATCAGGGACTTTCAGAATCGTTGGTAATTTGTTTGAAGCCCATCAAACAAATATCTAGATTTCGATTGCCTTCGGGGAATACTCACCCATATAGTCAATAAATTATCCAGTTTCACGGCTGTCAGTCTACCTAACAACAAGGGGCACGAGACGCTTTGAGCTCAACTATAAACTTATGCTGTCCGAGATATCCCAACGACGACATCATATTTGTAATTAAATTTCAGCCGCGTTTCTGCACATTTCAAGCTTGTTATTTATGGTCCACGATGTCAGGGTCAATCGGAAGATGGGTGACTGGTTGCTCAGTTTATTCCGATATTGATGTTCAAGAATATATTGCAATTAAATAATAATTTTTTAAAGAAAATCGTTAAATGTTCTTACCATTGCTAACGGAAGAAAAGTTTCATGGAAAAGAACATTTTAATTTTGATTGGCTCAGGTTGCACCTTTCTATGAAATACGACCCTGTGTGTTAAACTATGTACGTAATGCAAACAACATCTCCGGGCACCTATTTGGATAAGAACAACCACCAAACTAGTTCTACTTATTGGCGTAGGCGGGATGCTATTTGCGTCCCGAGATAATGCATCGCTCTATTTGATTGTGAACTATTTATTGAACTATACCGTTCATTGGTTGAGCCACCTCGATGAACGATGAAGTGCTGCAATATGAGTCGCGATAATGGTCTTTCGATCTAGATCCGGACAAAGTTAGAAGAAGAACGAAGATGGGGGTGTGAGACCCCACAAGTGAAGGCTAAGTAGTGATTCCATTCATCCGGAATGTCGAAACGCGAGTTTCCGCCGTCGTATTGCGGTGTGGAACGCGGAAAGATGCTGTGCGATTATTCTTGCCGCCCCAGGTTAGGGACGATCAGGTTCTACATTCGCTTTGCTCTTCAAACCGGCAGCCTGGCGGAAAACCGTCGTCGTTGTGGGAAGCAAGTTACAGCAACATTAGTTCTGCACTATTTGCCACGGTATAATTAATCAATTACCCAATCAGATGTAAATTAATATGGTGGTTGCGTTGCTTGATGGTGGACGAAGAGTGTGGTGGTGTGGTGTACTGTCGTTTGCGATTCGCGGCGACTAATGGATGCACTTGCCGGAAGTGAATCGATCTATTAATTTAGCGGAAATGAAACCTGCTGCAGATGGTTGATTGTGATTTGCAATGATAACTTGTTGTGAATTGAGTTTCCCGAAATAACTCGTTATTCCGAGAAGATTAATACAGTTGTGCAAAAATTAACATTTCTCACAGAGTTTTTTAATTGATTAGCTAGAGAACTTATAAATCATTAATTTATAACATTTCATGTCCTGACAACTAAAACTAGAAAGAAAGTTTTTATCCCATTTTTGTGCTTCAATAACAATTATGTTGGAAGTTCTCACTAACACACCCATAGAAGATGTTGCAAAAATCCAATGCCTATTTAGCAATCTCTGTGCCGAGAATGTACTGAAAAGTGTACTGTACAAAAGATGATATGATTGGAAAAACACTACTGGCATGCAAAATGATGCATTACCACTACATTCAAGCTGAACAAGAATAACATTTAAAGGGGATTTCATCCTATTGGATTCCCGGCCGACTGGATGCAGGGTATCCTCGTAAAGGTCCCGAAGAAAGGAGACCTGACAGAGTGCGGTAACTGGCGAGGCATATCGTTGATCTGTACAACCCTCAAAGTACTCTGCAAAGTGATCCTGAACAGGATCCAGGAGAAAATCGACGCTACACTCCGACGGCAACAAGCTGGATTCCGATCCGGACGATCATGTGTGGACCACATCACAACGCTACGAATCATACTGGAACAAATCAACGAATTCCAGGACTCTCTTCTGCTGGTGTTCGTTGATTTCGAAAAAGCATTTGACCGACCTAACCATGAAAACATCTGGGCGGCTCTAAAACGAAGAGGAGTACCAGAGAAACTAGTCCATCTCATCGAAGCACAATACGAGGCATTTTCGTGCAAGGTCTTGCACGATGGTGTCTTGTCCGAACCAATCCCGGTAACTGCTGGAGTGAGACAAGGATGTATCTTATCACCGCTGCTTTTTCTAATCGTAATGGACGAGATTCTGAGTGGATCGATTGATTGTGCACCGAACCGAGGATTCCCGTGGAATCCTTTAACAACGGAGCAACTGAACGACCTTGACCTGGCTGACGATATTGTTTTGCTCGCCCAAACGCAACCAGATATGCAAAACAAACTCGACAACACAGGAAATCCCTCCAGTTTCATGGTAACTGGGCAACAAGTTGAGAAAGTGGAGTGCTTCCAGTATCTTGGTAGCCAGATAACGCCTGATGGTGGTACCAGGAAAGACATCGAAACCCGGATCAGAAAGGCCCGTTTTGCATTTGCGAGTCTCCGAAACATCTGGCGGTCACGCCAGATCTCTCTACGAACGAAAATTCGAATCTTCAACTCAAACGTCAAATCCGTATTGCTGTACGGGTGCGAAACTTGGTGCACATATGCGGTAACGACGCGAAAACTGCAAGTATTTGTAAACCGCTGCCTGCGGAATATCATCCGCGCTTGGTGGCCTGGCAACTGGATCTCGAATGAGGAACTACATCGCCGGTGTCATCAAAGGGCGCTAGAAATCGAGATTCGGGAACGTAAGTGGAGATGGATTGGGCACACGCTGCGAAAAGATGAAAACGAGATTTGCAGAGAGGCCCTAGATTGGAATCCAGAAGGTCATCGAAGAAGAGGCAGACCCAGACTCGTGGCGGCGAAGCCTAGCCGCTGAAATCCGAACTGTCGACGAGACTCTTGACTGGGACCAGGTGAAGACGCTGGTCCCGGATCGTCAACAGTGGAGGTCTTTTACCACGGCCCTATACACTGGAGGATCGGCGCGGGATCATTAAGTAAGTAAGTAAGTGTCCTATTGGATAATTCATCCCTAAAAAAATACATAGTGAGAATCGAACACACTTCAACATGTCATCTCGGCTTGCCAGTCCGGAATCTTACCCAATGCACCTTTGTGAGTCTGAGTCTGTGAGTATACGAAAGTTTATTATCATAGCCCTTTTGCAACCGCCGATTACCAAAAAACGCACTGCATTGGCCATCTGCCGTTTGGCCAGTTTATCTTTTTTCATCCTTCTTTGTCTTTGATGGAAAAGAGATTAGAATTGGAGGATAAAGGGGTGGGAATGGGAAATTAGAAACTGTTTTCTATGGCCAGCCGGTTTAAAAACACACGCACAGCTCACCTTGGCTGGTGCTTTTGCCGTCGGTTGGAAACAAAGATTGTTTCCCACACAGCGCTCGGCACATCATTCGACGATACACAGTACACGAAAATTACCGAGTCCGGTAATTTTTTTAACGAAATCCTAGCATGTGTAAATCGTTAAACTGTTCGGTAATTTTTTCGGTAAAAAATCAACGAACATCGGTAAATGAAGAATCGATTTACCGATGTTCGTTTATTCTTTACCGAAAAAATTACTGAACAGTTTAACGGTTTACACATGTTAGGATTTCGGTAAAAAAAATTACCGAACTTGGTAATTTTTGTTTACTGTGTATCCATGCTGGTTGATTGTTTCCATCTTCTTTTGTCTTGCGATATGGGATATGTTTTTTTCGGTTTCTTTCAGACATATGGAATGCGTTTGCGCTTGAAGAACAATTCCAGTTAATAGGGTTAGTTGCCCTACTTTGGACCCTTTAAGCGGTGGTTTTTAAATAATCATGTTTTTCTCATAAATGGACGGGAGTTTTATATCTTTCAAGAAATTTATCTACAGTTCATAATCTTATCGTCAAGTTTCAATAAGATTTTTCAATGTAGGTTTCACCGTTATTGAAAGATTTGCAATTATATGGATGATCAACATTTCCATCTTTGAACCTACTGTTCCCATTTTGGTACTAAACTGGTACCTTTCATTGGACCTATAGCTAAAATTCTTGTATAAAGAATGATTTTTCGAAAGAAATAAACAAATTTATTAAAAATGTTATCTGCAGTCAAATATTATCGTAAAAAAGTATTACAGCTTTTTTTTTGCAAACAATTTTACTGCCCGTCAGCTCTATCAGCAAAACAAGAGCTGACACTTTTTTGTGATCACTTTCTTGTAGTTTATTTGTGTAAAGCTGACAAAAAAAGCTATGAATGTTCAATATTGGTTCTGAATTATGCCCCAATTAAAAATTCGCATCTTTATTGATTTGTTGATGTTGAACTAAAGTTTTGGTGATGTTTGGTCTAAAAATGAAACATCAAAGTCGAAAGTCTCCTATTTTTGACCCCTTACAAACTTTCCGTGTTTTCCATTAGTTTTCATTTATTTTAGGAGAAATAGGTAGTATCATTTATATTCTTCTCAGCGAAAGAAATTTTCCTTAAAACTTTGGTTTGGGCAGTAAAAAAAACGATTTTTTTCTTATTCACTCTCACTTCTCAAAACGTGCCCCACTAATTGATATGTCTGATTTATCACTGATTAGTAGGTACATTTTAAAAAACATTGAAAATTTTATCAGAAGGACTTTTTATGGTAAAAAGCAGTATGATAGGATTCAGGAAGAATAAGAGTTCATTGTGTGCATAGCAATATCTTTATCCTTTGCTAGCTAAATAAATTATTCACAATTTTTGGCGTTTTAGGACTAAAGTAGGCTCTAGGTCCAAAGAAGGAGCACTCACCCTAGAAAGCTTGTTAATGCCGGTCCGGCATAGAATATTATATCGATAATTCCACTTCGGGAAGTTCATCTGGAGTCTGATTTGTGGGTGCAGAAGACTTTTATTTTTGGTACAGTACACTTTTATGCGAATTTTTTGCACGGATATTTGCTAAATATGCCATGAATTTTTGCAACCTCTTCTATGGGTGTACTTGTTAAACTAGGGTGGCGATCCGTCCCCGCTTTTTTTTTTTTGTATTTCTCGCCGTCCCGTTTTTTTCCTCAAAATGTCCCGCTTTTTTATGAAAATTTTTTACTAAGTTCACTGATTTACACTAGTAAAAATCAAACTTTAGCCTCAATTTGAATTCATTGGTTCCACACAAAAAATTATTCAAATACGCCTTTTTCTCAAAAATAAGCTGCATGTTTAAAAGTTTATATTAAGACAATACTAAATAACTCTTGTGATCGAAATTCCACATAACTCCACTATAGTTTTATGTTAGATAGATTCTCACATTTCTGAACTACAACATATTGCAAATTTTTTCTTCAAGTTTGAGTTCTTAGCAATAAGACTATTGGATAACGAACTAAATTGATTTCTAATTGGATCTTAAAATACAGTTTTCTCGAAAATTCATTCAAAACAATCCTTGTTATATTTGAAGCAATGTCTGTATAAATTTCTGTGTGGTCTCAGTTATTAGTAATCAGGAGTTGTCAATAATAACTCTCAAAAAAACGATTAAATCTCGGTTCCTCAAATAATCTTCTGATTATTGACCAAATCATATAACCTTCTTGTTGATCAAAAATCATGAAAACCAATGAAAACTTCAGAAGCAATACTTTAAAGGTGCAAAATGTGAGAAAAAATAAATAAATGAAATATGATAAATTATATTCAAAACAGTGTCTTTTTGTCAAAGTATTTGATATTAACAACGGTTTATGAAATAATTAAAAATTTAAGAAAAAAAACTCCCCCATATCATTATTTCATAATTTTGATAAATATTTGCGAATAAATTTTAAAATTCAAATCTAACATCAAATTTCTATATTAACTTGTAAAAAAGAAAACAGTCAACGAAAATTAAAGTTTCCAGCACCAGATCGGGAATATATGTCAAACTGATTCGATAATAAGGCTGGAAAAAATATCAATTTCTTCTTTTGTCAACTTTCCCCCCCCCCCCCCCTCGAAATTTCTAAAAACCCTAAGGGGGAAATAAATTAAGTTTGATATATTTTATGTGAAATTCGATTACAAGACCAAGAAACAAATATGTAAAATTGGGAGTTATTTTACTATTTTACCGTTTTTTTTTTTGTCTTTATTAGTGACACTTTACACCTATGAGGCTATTCGTGTTATTTTACAGTTTATATTCTTGATTTCATTGAATTTTTAGTTTAAAAAATAACTTGATTTATAGATTTTGTGCAATTTTGTTGCATACAAACTTTTGTACAAATTTTTCCAAGTTATTTGATTTTCGCATTTTTTTTATTATCTGAAACACCCTCCCCCCCTCCTTGCGGTGCCCCAACTCCGAGTGACAATAGATGGATTTGAAATTTGTTCCGGCCTTATTTATTTGTGTTAAAATTGAATCGATTTTAGCTTCAATGAACGTTTTTAGGATATGAGCCATTTTTCAGGAAGCTTTTAGAAAATTTCAATTCTGCGAACCACTATTAAAAATTTTAAAGTGCTTAAACGGTTAAATTGAAACGAAATCAATTTTGAGTAAGTATGAAAACAATAAGTTATTTTCAGTGAAGTTATGATTATTGTTCAATTCCAGTAAGTTCCAGAGAAAAAAATGTTGAAAACATACTTTTTGTCAGTTTTTAAGGAATTGGACCGGCGACATTTACTGGCAAAATTTCATGTTGACCAGGCATTTTTTCAAACATTTTTCAAGTGTTGGAAACAAACCAACGAAAGGGTTTGCCAATTGCCGAGGTGTTTGCTGAATTGATATGACATTTTTCATCGTCGCTGGTCGGCAAAGTTGCCAAAGTTGCCAGCGCCAAAACTGCGAATTTTAACTGCATTGACAATATACGTATATGTTTGGCAATACAATTAATTGTTTAATTAAAGAATTTTTCAAATGTCCCGCTTTTTCCTGAAAGTATCTAGCATGCTTATGTTAAGCTCTTTCACTCAATTTCCATAATCAGTGCATCAAAAATCGCCTATTAACGAATAATAATGATATTGTCCCAACTTGAACTTTTCGTGCCAAATAAAATTTATTTTTGTCGTTGTCACACGCTCGAAACGATAATGACAAATCTAGTTGTTGGTGGATCGCGTCATTATTTTTTCGTAACATTTGTTTGTTGCTTTTGAAAAATATAGGGGTAAGCGGTTCAGTCAATACCAAATTAAAGTCTTGAATTGGCAATATTGAACTTAGGTATGAGAGGGGTGGTTCTCATGTTTGAATATTTTCGAGGTTCAGTAAATTAAACATCATTACGAATCATTTTGTATTTATCTCATATGAAACATAGTTGCTATCAAGATGATTCCAAAACGGTATCTTATATTTAAAAACGGAGGCATTTTCTTTGTAACACCATCACGTATTCTAAATTAAGCTTGCCAGAAATTTAAGAGCACTTATCCGGACTGAAAATTTGTTTTCAAAATTGTCAACCGAAAATCCGGGCAATATCCAGGCAAATTGAATAAATCCGGGCGGAATCCGGGCTTTTTCTATGATATCCGGGCAACCAGCTGGACCGGTCTTTTTAAATTTTTGTTCAAAATATCCGGGCAAACCCGGACAAAACCGGGCAATCTGGCAACCTTATACTAAATGAAGTGAAATTTGGTATACAAAGGTTTTTCGAGTCAGCGATGGTTTGTGTAATAGTTTCGAGAATCACACTTTTTATGGACGGGGAGCTCCCATACAAAATCATCTTCTCTTGCTATCTTATATATAAAAATGAAGGCGTTTTATTGCTACACCATCACGTATAAAAGGACGTTCGGAATAAAGTGAAATTAGGTATCCGAGGGTTTTTCGGGTAAGAGATGGTTTGTATAAAAGCCTCGAGAATCTCACTTTTTATGAAAGTTGGGCTCCCATACAAAATCAACTAGCCATAGGACACAACTTGATTAAATTTATGACGATTTTGCATGAAAATTGATTCACGAGCACGAAAAGTTAAGGAGGTGCAGATGAAGTTAAACATTTTCCAACGATTTATTAAGTAGAAGGTAAAAGGTAAAGTTTACCGGGTCAGCTAGTTAGTGATAAAAATTGATCCAGTAGTATTGCAGTTGGAGTCAATACAATAATACGCGTTTTTATGAGTTGATATTTAATTCAGAAGTTTGCTAAAATCAATATTAAATACTAGTTACACGTTTTCAATGCTGTTCAAATTGTATTTATGTTTAATTTTATCATCAAACTAATGATATATCATCAACAAAGCAAAAAATAACATAGGAGAAAAATTATTTTATTTACATAGTATTCCATCTCACGACATAACTTGACGAACATAATTTCTCAAATTCACTCGGTCCATGGCAACCGTTCTCCAGTGACTTAAAACTAGAGAAATAGTGATTGACTATTAAAAAACATTAGTATTTTTGAACTCCAACCTGCTTTTTGGATTCAAGCTCAGCCTCAAATTTATGTTTCATCATTTTGCATCATACTTATGAATGTTAATGAAGAAATCAAGCATCTTGATAAAGTTTTATAGCTCAAATATCAAATTCCCTAACGCTAGAGGAGCATCTCTTAAAACCCTCTTTTAATACCTTTGAAAACCTTTGGAATTCTGGAAAACTCCTTAAAATGCAGTTATCTATTCAAATAATTCGTAGAAGCATTATTATTCACTTTTACACAGTAAATTTTTAAAAATAATCTTGTTTTTGTTGAAAAACTCAAGTGGTGCTATTCTTATTTCGCACCCCTTTTTTACAATTTTGGTCCTCAACGCCAATTGCTACGTCCAAAAAAAGTAAACTTATGCTTGGTTTATCCGTTAAGCAATTCAGAACAAACTGTGGAAGAAAATTTTCGTAATTTTCAATCATTCATATTTGCAAAACACATAGTGGTGCTATTCTTATTTCGCTCACTGTATATTAGACTGAGTCGATTTGGGGTCATTTTTGAATTTCCCAAACCCTGGGGTCTTAAAAGCTTTGTTTTGGTCCAAAACTCATCCATGATTTTTTGCAGAATTTTTAAGTAACGTTTACATGAGTAAATTTGAACTTTTAGGTTTGTATGGGAAAAATTAATATTTTGTACGGAAAAATCAACATCAATTTTGTTTCTTCTGTGGAACCGAGCCAGCTGATGGTTTTTGTGCCAAATTATAAATTTCCTATAGGAAATTTTCCGCTGAACATCTTTGTTGAAGATACTAACTTCCTGTATTATTAGGCAAAAAAGTAATAAGCTGTTTAACAGGGGTATGTCTTTTCGCATTGATAAACGATAAATTCAATTGACATCACTGCAGGGTGCCTAGCGAGGCCTATCATGACTACTTTTCTTGCAATACTTCGCGAGGCTCCAGCAGTGATGATCACTTTTTTGCCTAATAAGATACGAAGTAACGGTCTTCGACAAAGATGTTCAGCGGAAAATTTCCTATAGGAAATTTATAAATTGGCACAAAAACCATCAGCTGGCTCGGTCCCACAGAAGAAACAAAAATGATGTTGATTTTTCCGTACAAAATATTCAATTTTCCCATACAAACCTAAATGTTCAAATTTACTCATGTAAACGTTACGTAAAAATTCTGCAAAAAATCACGGATGAGTTTTGGACCAAAACGAAGCTTTTTAGAACCCAGGGTTTGAGGAATTCAAAAATGACCCCATTTCGATTCAGTCTACTGTATATGGACCTCAAATCATCTGATGTTGACTCTGCGCAGTAATACTAAATCACAAAAATCAAAATCGCATTCGAAACTCAAAAGTCTCAAAAAAGCTTTCTAAAGAACAAAGGCTGATTTTGTCAATTTTTTCAAATATTTTCTGAGATGCATTCAGAATAATTCTTCATTTCAATTGAATCTAAGGCATACATTAACTTATTTGAATTAAATTTAAAATAAAAGATTTTTTTCCCAAATAAAAAGACATTTTGAATTACTTTGGTTTTGAACAGGATCATAATTGAATAGAAATGGAGGCACGCGCATTGTCGAGGGACTTTGACACGGATGATAATTTTCTGCAAAGATAGATTAATTTTAACAATATTGTTCCACAAAGTTTAAGGTTCCTAAAATGTGTGTGTCCTGAGAAACAGTAACAAAAAAGTTACAATATTTCAAGGTTGGAACGAAAAATGTGATTTCTAAAGAATTTTGGTCGGTTCGTGGGAACGATACCTTTTCCATCAACAAACCAGTCAAAAATGTCTAACAAAAACTATAACAAATAGAAAAAAGGGAATGAATGAATGATTCATTTGTTTTTTTTTTTGAGATCAGAATCTTACGATATTGTTGTTTTGAGTTTATAATATTAAAAAGAATAAATGGTTGTTTAAAAAATCCATAACACAATCAACCTAATAAAATAGTGCAAATCAGCATCAAATAATCACCACGTCGGGTGCCGTAAATTGAATCGCTGCTGCTGCTGTTCCACAATCGCTTTGAATCAATGTAGGTATGTAGGAGCTGTTGCTTACTTGCTGATTGCTGATGGACATGTCTCTTTAATTAAACCTGGGAAAATTTGGACTCCTCGAGGGAACCATAAAGCCACACAAACATACAAACTGTGCCCCAGTCAGGACTCCGATTCCGGAAGTAGAATGTAGCCAAGGCACTGAACACGACAAACCCCGGAATCCCCATTGGGCCTATTCGTGCAAACGAGTGTTGCTACTGCTGTTGCTACTATTGTGAACAACGCTGAATTGTTGCTGCTGTTGAGGCTCTGAATCTATCTATGGGACTGGAATCATTGTGGTGACCCAAAAGCGACGGTTTGTTGTTGATGTAGTGTGCAAAATCTGAAACTCATTCGTCTCTCGGAAACAAAACACGAGCAGCAACAGTAACAACAGAAGCTGAACCGCCCATACCAGGGGTAGATAACCTTTCAGGTCAGAAGAGGCAAAATAACAATTTTAAATACTTTTCTTTTTGTCATACACAAGTAACACAGATGAGGCCAACTAGAATTAGCCAACTAACAGAAACATTCAGCAAAATAAAATTAAGAAAACTACCATTCGATATTACCAACATTCAAATTTGGCAAAGCAAAATGTATGAGCGTGTTGCTATAATTGATCGGGATCTGTACTTCAAATTACCGGAAGAAGTATGAATATCCCAAAAATATGAATTTTGAGCGAAAGTGTTCAACTAGTAGGAAAATTCTAAGATGGCGGCTTCCATTTTCCTTTTCAAAGCTGTAAATTAAAGGGTGATATGGTCAAAATTTGGGCTATAACGTATTTCTTTCAATTTTGCATTTAAAAAACCTGAACACCCCTCATTTTGAACCTGTGTGTGTGTGTAGAATGTTGCTCCTATTTTGATTTTGGAATTCACTCTTCAGTTGTCAAAATGCCGTCCAAGGAAGAAAAGCAGCGTATCAAAATTTTGCTCGCGCATCCCGAAAATCCAAGCTACTCGCACGCAAAGCTGGCAAAATCGCTAAAAGATGCTAAATCAACCGCTACAAATGTAATTAAAGTGTTTGGGGAACGTTTGTCGACAGCCAGGAAGTCTGGATCGGGGAGAAATTGAAAACCGGAAGCCGCTGAAACGACAAAGAGAGTTTCCGGTAGTTTCAAGCGAAACCCGAACCTCTCTCTCCGAGATGCCGCAAATAAGCTGGGTGTATCGTCTACAACCGTGCATCGAGCCAAAAAACGATCCCGACTATCGACTTACAAGAAGGTAGTGACTCCAAATCGCGATGATAAACAAAATACGACGGCCAAAGTGGCTAGTGAAGTAGACAATGTGCAACTCGAGACCCCATACACCCAACCCTCGGGTAGTGGTCATATCACCTCTTGTCTGCAACTCCGATTCTCTACCTCCCCGTGGTACTAGCTGGGGTGCGAGCAACCTTAGCGGAGATCGGGTACCCAACCCCGGTGGATGCTTTGGTCGCAAGCAGAATGAGTTAGGGGGCTTCGTACGCGTCTGTTCTCCATGTTAGGGGCGGCGTGCGGAGTGCAACAACGTCCTGGTGGTGTTCGGGACCCAAAACAGCAACATTACGACGGTCCTCCTGCGAGATAGTGGGGTTAGCTGCGGGCCTTGCGAGCCTGTGACTACTAAAAAAACATAAGCAACGAATAACGAACAACAAATTTCGGATGGAAATCGGCAACGACCCACGCGACGAAAAGGGACTAGCGATTGGAAACTTGGAACATGGAACTGCCGATCTCTAAATTTTGTGGGCAGTACCCACGTGCTCTCCAACGAATTGAAGAGCCGCAAATTCGACATCGTAGCGCTGCAGGAGGTATGCTGGAAGGGCTCCACGGTACGAACGTATCCAGATGGTCGTGCCATCTACCAGAGCTGCGGCAACACACACGAGCTTGGAACAGCTTTTATAGTGACGGGAAAGATGCAAAAGCGCGTGATCGGGTGGTGGCCGATCAACTCACGAATGTGCCGGTTGAGAATCAAGGGCCGGTTCTTCAACATCAGCATCATCAACGTGCACAGCCCTCACCTCGGAAGTACCGGTGACGACAAAGACGAATTCTACGCGCAGCTGGAGCGTGAATACGACCGTTGCCCAAAACATGATATCAAGATCGTCATCGGGGATTTCAATGCTCAGGTCGGCCAGGAGGAGGAATTTAAACCGACAATTGGAAGGTTCAGCGCGCACCAGCTGACCAACGAAAACGGCCTCAGACTTATTGATTTCGCCGCCTCCAAACGAATGGCCGTACGTAGTACCTTTTTTCAGCACCGCCTCCCACACAAGTACACCTGGAGATCACCGTACCAAACGCAATCACAGATCGACCACGTTTTGATCGACAGCCGGCACTTTTCGGACATCATCGACGTCAGATCCTGTCGTGGCGCCAACATCGAGTCGGACCATTATCTGGTGATGGTGAAGATGCGCCCAAAACTCTCCGTAGTGAACAACAAGCGAAACCGGCGCCCGCCTCGGTTAAACATCGCGCGACTGAAGCAACCTGAGGTCGCGGCAGACTACGCGCAATCGGTCGAAGCAGCGCTGCCGGCAGAGGGCGAGCTTGACGAAGCCCCTCTCGAGGACTGTTGGGATACCATCAAAACAGCCATCAACAGTGCGGCGGAGAACGTCATCGGTTATGTAGAGCGATCTCGACGGAACGACTGGTTCGACGAGGAGTGTAGGAGGGTGATGGACGAAGAAAATGCCGCGCGGGCGGCAGTAGTGCAAAGAGGCACCCGTCGAAATGTGGAAAATCACCGACAGCGGAAGAGGCAGCGAGTCCGACTTTTCCAGGAGAAAAAGCGCCGCCTGGAGGAGGAGGAGCTCGAGGAGCTGGAGCAGCTGCATCGTTCCCAAGAAACACGAAAGTTCTATCAGAAACTCAACGCATCCCGCAAAGGCTTCGTGCCGCAAGCCGAAATGTGCCGGGATAAGGACGGGGGTATCCTGACGGACAATCGTGAGGTGATCAAAAGGTGGAAGCAGCACTTCGATGAACACCTGAACGGCGCACATGCAGGAGATCAAGACGGTGGGGGAAGGTACATCGCCGGCGTAGCCAACGACGAAGAGGAGCCACTCCCAACGATGAGTGAAGTTAAGGAAGCCATTCGCCAGCTGAATAGAAACAAGTCGGCTGGGAAGGATGGCATCGCAGCTGAACTCATCAAAATGGGCCCGGACAGGTTGGCCGATTGCCTACATCGGTTGATAATCCGGATCTGGGACATAGAACAGCTACCGGAGGAGTGGAAGGAGGGGGTAATATGCCCCATCTACAAGAAGGGCGACAAATTGGACTGTGAGAACTACCGAGCGATCACTGTCCTCAATGCCGCCTACAAAGTGTTGTCCCGAATCCTACTCCGCCGCCTAACGCCACAAGCAAACAGATTCGTGGGAAGTCATCAGGCCGGCTTCATGGAGGGACGGTCTACGACGGACCAGATATTCACATTGCGGCAAATCCTCCAAAAATGCCGTGAACACCAAGTCCCTACGCATCATCTATTCATCGACTTCAAAGCCGCATACGACACGATCGACCGTAACGAGCTATGGAAAATCATGGACGAGAACGGCTTTTCCGGGAAGCTGATCAGACTGATCAAGGCGACGATGGATGGAACGCAGTGCTGTGTGCGGATTTCGGGTGAATTGTCGAGTTCATTCGAATCGCGCAGGGGGCTTCGACAAGGTGATGGTCTATCCTGCATGATGTTCAACGTGGCGCTAGAAGGTGTTATTCGACGAGCGGTGGGCGAAATGCGAGGCACGATTTTCAACAGATCCAGTCAACTTATCTGCTTTGCCGATGACATTGATATAGTCGGCAGATCATCTGTGGCGGTGGAGGAGATCTACCGCAAACTGAAACGCGAAGCAGGAAGGATTGGGTTGATGATTAATACGTCCAAGACGAAGTACATGCTGGCTTGCGGATCCGATACCGACCGAACCCGCTTGTCCAGTAATAACAAGGTCACGATCGACGGCGACGAGCTGGAGATAGTCGAAGACTTTGTCTATCTCGGCTCACTGGTGACCGCAGACAATGACACCAGCCGTGAGATCCGGAGGCGAATTATCAGCGGAAGTCGTGCCTACTATGGACTCCACAAGCAACTGCGGTCGAGAAGACTTAGCCCTCGCACGAAGTGTAACCTGTATATGACGCTCATTAGACCGGTTGTTCTCTACGGGCACGAGACATGGATATTGCTCGAGGAGGACCTGCGTACACTCGGAGTATTCGAGCGACGAGTGTTAAGAACCATCTTTGGCGGCGTACAGGAAAACGGAGTGTGGAGGCGAAGGATGAACCACGAGCTCGCGCGCCTCTACGGCGAACCCAGTATCCAGAAAGTGGTGAAGGCTGGCCGGATACGCTGGGCGGGACATGTTGCGAGAATGCCGGACGACTGTCCTGCAAAACAGGTGTTCGCTACGAATCCGGTAGGAACAAGACGAGCGGGGGCGCAACGAGCGAGGTGGTTAGACCAAGTGGAGCGTGATCTGGCGAACGTGGGGTGCCCGAGAAATTGGAGAACGGTTGCTATGAACCGAGTGAATTTTAGGAATTATGTTCGTCAAGTTATGTCGTGAGACGGAATGCTATGTAAATAAAAAAAAATAACGACGGCCAAAGCGCGATCCCGGAGGCTGTACACGACAATGCTGACGAAGTTTGACTGCGTGGTAATGGACAACGAAACCTACGTCAAAGCCGACTACAAGCAGCTTCCGGGACAGGAGATTTATACGGCAAAAGAAAGGGGAAAGGTAGCAAATATTTTCAAGCACATGAAACTGTCAAAATTAGCGAAGAAATATCTGGTTTGTTAAGATATCTATACCTGTGGCTTGAAAAACAGCATTTTCATAGCTTCCGGGACTGTCAACCAAGAAATTTACGTGAAAGAGTGTTTGAATAAACGTCTGCAGCCTTTCCTGAAGAAACACGGTTGTTCCGTACTGTTTTGGCTGGATTTGGCATCTTGCTATTACGGTAAACAGGCCATGGTGTGGTACGCCGCCAACAACGTGCAGGTGGTTCCCAAGGACTAGCGGAACCTAAAGAAGACCAAAAAAACTGCTAAGGACGAGCAGCAGTTCAAGGCAAACTGGCTTTCTGCGGCGAAGAGGATGGACAAGGTGGCTGTACAAAATCTGATGGCAGGGGTTAAGCGTAAGGCCCGGCAATTTGGATTTGGAAAAGCGGAAGCTTAACTGAATATTTTTCCTGAATTTTATACTAAATAAACTTGAAAAAGAAATTTAATTTGATTTATTAAATAAACGATTTCACCGATTTACACTCGTTTTTCCTTGACAAAGTTTTGACCGTATCACCCTTTACTGAAAATCTCATGAAGCATCCACCATATAAGTATGTGAAAACCGCCATCTTGTATTTCAAAAAGGTGTCAGACAACGAAATTCGACTTTAACTTATAGTTTATTCCACGAGTCCTTCACAATAAATCCCTTATTTATTTAAAAAGTCTCATTTACTGTACTAATGATTAAATGAGGAACTCATCCTACGCGTGTAATTGGTTGTCTTGCGAGAGAAACGTCAAGTTTTAGCTATTAAAATGGCTCTCTAAAGCCGTTACAAAACTTATTACTTATTAATCTGTCCATAAGCAAAATATTTAGCATTGAATTTACTAACGACATGTTGGTTGCCAAATCTGAGGGCAAGAAATGACGGCATGTTGATGGTTTCACAATGTCAAGTGTTACAGTTTTATTTACTTAAAAATGTTTATCGCGAAATATTTAAATTTAATTTTTTTTCCATAAAAATGAATACTTTTCATTGAAATTTCCCAAAAAAATGAATATTTTCCTTATTTTTTTCCTTATTCTGAAGATTTGACGAGGTGCATTTATTTTAAGCTTGTTTTTAATACACATTTTACCCGTAATCTTGAATTGCAGTAGAAAAGATGCTCATAATATAGTTAAAAAAATTCTTTTTTTTTATTTTATCAGATCAAATCATATCTCAAAAGTCCAATCATCATTCAACGACTATCATGATTGCTGGAAAAATAAAAAAAATTCGGAGAACTCACGAAATCGAAAAAAATAAAAATTAAAAAGCTTTGGTGACCAACATTTTACAGCGTAATGATTTTAATCGGAGAAAAAAAAAATTGTCATTATGACGTTTCTAGGATTGGGCCATTTTGGCCTTATTAGAGTTCTGATGCATCGAATGCGCTTTAGCTTTTATGAAGATGAATGCTATAGTCCTAACGAAGTTATGCTGACCATAAAAAAGCTAAAATTGTTACTAGGGAGAGATTTCTTCGCGAAAAATGACAACGCTTACTTTGCTTGGATGTAAACAACAATACGCGGCCGAAAATTGGTTGAACACTACACGATTTTTGAAATGCCGATTATTTTACAGTGTATTTATATCTATAAACGACCAATTTTCTGTCGTCAGTTACAAAGTTTCAAATTTGGAATCAATTTCTCGTCCTGCAAAACTCTGGTGTATGAATTTTCGTCATAATCCGATGCATAATAACGTAATTTTGTCAAAAATATTGAAAAATGAGTAAGGATCATCTCTTTTTCCGGTTCCTAGTCCAACATTTTATACCTGAAATCAATTTCCCGTGCTGTTAAATTTTCATGTGCAAATTAGTATGGACGACCCCTTTTTCCTACCTCCAATCCAAAACATGACTTCTGAGATCGATTGTCAGTCCCTCAAAAATCTGGAGGACAAAATTTCATTTCAATCTGATGAATTATCACGACAGTAAAAAAAAGCAGGGAAAAATTACTATGGACGACCCCTTTCGCTGACCTCTGACCCAAAATTTGACTACTTAAAACAGTTGCTTGTCCCTTAAAACTCCCGTGTGCAATTTTCATTTCAATCCAATGTTTATTAGCGTAAATATCGCGAACCTGGACGTTTTTTCAATCGTTTTTACAAATTTTGATACGTGAAATCGATTGCTTGTACCTGAAAACTTATGTGTATAAATTTTCATCTCAATCCTATGTATAATTACGTCATTATAGCTAAACCATATTTGTGTTGACTATTTGTGTGACTCAAAATTTGACTTCTGGAATCGGTTGCTCAAGTATCAAGACTTCCATGTACAAATTTTCATCTTAATTTAATGAATATCAACGTCAATATTGAAAAAAACAGAGAGAAGTTCATATGGACGACCCCTTTAAAATTTCAATGCCCATGTTCCCATGTGTAAATTTTCATAACAATCCGACGAAAAATAAAGTCAATATCGCGAAAACAATATTTGTTTTGTATGGACGACCCCCTTCAGAAGGGGCCATCCGAAAACATTGTTCATCATTCCTGGTCCTAGTGAGCATCCATGCTAAATTTCAGCTATCTAGTTCTTAAGACGGCTGAGCCTATAGAGGACATACAAACCCACAGAAATTGATTTTTATACATAAAAATGAAAATTGAAGTTTCAAGTTAAAATTTTGCATGAGATTTATAAAAATCCGATTCAACCCTCATTTTTCTATTTGCAGTTAAATTACAATAAGAGCGGCAATTCCATTTCCAAAGAGTCGCAGGTTACCCACCCCTGGCCTATACCTATTCTTCCTCGGTTACTTCTCTGATGGCCCAGTAGTTCTGATCCGAGATTGAACTATGTTTTACGTGAACGGACGTGTTGTTCCGGATCCCCGGAGAGATCGAATCTGCCGGCATGAGAGTGTGTGATAATGAAATTAATTAAAATCACTTTACTTTCCGAGTAGCTGCAGTGGAATTCGGAACGGATTTTAAGTGGAATTCCAGGCTGGTTGCCTCTAACAGGTGCAGAGAGTAAGTTGCCGAGGATTGTCATCATTGGAACTTGCAAATGTTGGTCCGGGTACCTGCCTGAAATTTATCGGTCTGACTGCGACCTGATGGTGGCAGCTTTCGGAATTATCGGTCAGTTTGGATCGTTTTGGGGGAAAATGCCAAGCGTGGCCCAGTACAATCTGGGCGTAATTGAGAATGTGCGCTGATTATTGCCCGCCTCCCATTCAACCTGCGATGCCAAAAATATCCACCAACTATGTCCATTTGGTGATACTAGGCAACAACGTACTTTACATTCTGCTAGAACTTACTAGTATATGCAATTGCTCAATACAACATAACATGTCGCGGCACTCGGAACAGAGCTATCAACACGGGTAGGGCTATGGCGCATAATTTGGGCTGCTAGAGCGTTAAGATTCAATAAATCGAAACCGGACAGGCTAGAATCTCCTCGGGCGTTCTATGCCGGGCATCATCAACCTTGTCTGGATATTTGGCAGTTCCTTTGCACTCAAAGTTGTTAGGTTGACGCATCATTTTTGTCACTATTTTCATTTTTGTCATTTTTGTCATTTTTATCATTTTTGTCATTTTTGTCATTTTTGTCATTTTTGTCATTTTTGTCATTTTTGTCATTTTTGTCATTTTTGTCATTTTTGTCATTTTTGTCATTTTTGTCATTTTTGTCATTTTTGTCATTTTTGTCATTTTTGTCATTTTTGTCATTTTTGTCATTTTTGTCATTTTTGTCATTTTTGTCATTTTTGTCATTTTTGTCATTTTTGTCATTTTTGTCATTTTTGTCATTTTTGTCATTTTTGTCATTTTTGTCATTTTTGTCATTTTTGTCATTTTTGTCATTTTTGTCATTTTTGTCATTTTTGTCATTTTTGTCATTTTTGTCATTTTTGTCATTTTTGTCATTTTTGTCATTTTTGTCATTTTTGTCATTTTTGTCATTTTTGTCATTTTTGTCATTTTTGTCATTTTTGTCATTTTTGTCATTTTTGTCATTTTTGTCATTTTTGTCATTTTTGTCACTTTTGTCATTTTTGTCATTTTTGTCATTTTTGTCATTTTTGTCATTTTTGTCATTTTTGTCATTTTTGTCATTTTTGTCATTTTTGTCATTTTTGTCATTTTTGTCATTTTTGTCATTTTTGTCATTTTTGTCATTTTTGTCATTTTTGTCATTTTTGTCATTTTTGTCATTTTTGTCATTTTTGTCATTTTTGTCATTTTTGTCATTTTTGTCATTTTTGTCATTTTTGTCATTTTTGTCATTTTTGTCATTTTTGTCATTTTTGTCATTTTTGTCATTTTTGTCATTTTTGTCATTTTTGTCATTTTTGTCATTTTTGTCATTTTTGTCATTTTTGTCATTTTTGTCATTTTTGTCATTTTTGTCATTTTTGTCATTTTTGTCATTTTTGTCATTTTTGTCATTTTTGTCATTTTTGTCATTTTTGTCATTTTTGTCATTTTTGTCATTTTTGTCATTTTTGTCATTTTTGTCATTTTTGTCATTTTTGTCATTTTTGTCATTTTTGTCATTTTTGTCATTTTTGTCATTTTTGTCATTTTTGTCATTTTTGTCATTTTTGTCATTTTTGTCATTTTTGTCATTTTTGTCATTTTTGTCATTTTTGTCATTTTTGTCATTTTTGTCATTTTTGTCATTTTTGTCATTTTTGTCATTTTTGTCATTTTTGTCATTTTTGTCATTTTTGTCATTTTTGTCATTTTTGTCATTTTTGTCATTTTTGTCATTTTTGTCATTTTTGTCATTTTTGTCATTTTTGTCATTTTTGTCATTTTTGTCATTTTTGTCATTTTTGTCATTTTTGTCATTTTTGTCATTTTTGTCATTTTTGTCATTTTTGTCATTTTTGTCATTTTTGTCATTTTTGTCATTTTTGTCATTTTTGTCATTTTTGTCATTTTTGTCATTTTTGTCATTTTTGTCATTTTTGTCATTTTTGTCATTTTTGTCATTTTTGTCATTTTTGTCATTTTTGTCATTTTTGTCATTTTTGTCATTTTTGTCATTTTTGTCATTTTTGTCATTTTTGTCATTTTTGTCATTTTTGTCATTTTTGTCATTTTTGTCATTTTTGTCATTTTTGTCATTTTTGTCATTTTTGTCATTTTTGTCATTTTTGTCATTTTTGTCATTTTTGTCATTTTTGTCATTTTTGTCATTTTTGTCATTTTTGTCATTTTTGTCATTTTTGTCATTTTTGTCATTTTTGTCATTTTTGTCATTTTTGTCATTTTTGTCATTTTTGTCATTTTTGTCATTTTTGTCATTTTTGTCATTTTTGTCATTTTTGTCATTTTTGTCATTTTTGTCATTTTTGTCATTTTTGTCATTTTTGTCATTTTTGTCATTTTTGTCATTTTTGTCATTTTTGTCATTTTTGTCATTTTTGTCATTTTTGTCATTTTTGTCATTTTTGTCATTTTTGTCATTTTTGTCATTTTTGTCATTTTTGTCATTTTTGTCACTTTTGTCACTTTTGTCATTTTTGTCATTTTTGTCATTTTTGTCATTTTTGTCATTTTTGTCATTTTTGTCATTTTTGTCATTTTTGTCATTTTTGTCATTTTTGTCATTTTTGTCATTTTTGTCATTTTTGTCATTTTTGTCATTTTTGTCATTTTTGTCATTTTTGTCATTTTTGTCATTTTTGTCATTTTTGCCATATTTGTCATTTTTGTCATTTTTGTTATTTTTGGTCATGTCAATTTGCAAATTTGAAATGTTATCAATTGTTTTGGTGTCTTTTTGTGGCTTCGTAGTCAAGTGAAATGTGTGCTCGGTTTTCGATTCTATCGTTCCCCGGAGAGAGATATCCTGGTGCACTGTTTCACAACACGAGCTATCGAATGAATTAAGTGCAGTTTAATTTCAAACTGATTTGATAATGTTCAATCCGATTACAAAAGAGTCCGTATCGGTCAACTAATTGAAATCATTAATTGATACGTTTTAACGTTGTGTGCATTGAGTGACTGAAAGAATTTCGAGTTAGACAATGCTTATAATACTGACAACCTGATGATCTGATTGGTTCTACAATCGAAAATTTTATAATATTATATGCATAAATATTCCTTTGTTAAATTCTTATTCAGGGTTATAAGGTAACCGATGATAAATAATTTATTCACTCGGGTTTTGATGCGCATTGATAAACCGTCATTCATGCTATTCAATCTTTAATATTTCAGTTCAATAATTGAAAATAAGATCATATTTTGGATTATCTTTTGAAAAGGTTTGAAATTCTTTGAATCTTCCAATTAGATTAGTCTTTCACTAAAATTTTCTTTTAGAACTAAGAATTCAAGATAATAGTTCATTATTTGACGTTTCCGTAAAAAAAATGCGCTGAGCTGTCGAGGAACAAAGCTATCTAAATACTTTCCCGCAGAACCATGACTGACACTAGGGAATTCATCATTTTGTAGCGAGCAAAATTTTTCAATTAATTTTAATTAATTCATCAGAATGTCATTTGCTTGTTATTATTCATAATGCGCTCATTATGGTGGCTTTTATCATCTGCTGTTCTTCGAAGTCTCAGCCAGACTTTTATTCTCTTTTTGTCACTCCCCTTGGAGCTGGAGCACTCGAAACTTGAATGAATGATCCAAATAGATTTAATCGTATTATTAGAAAAGTTGAAAAACACTATTGAAAAACATAAGCTCAGTCATCAATAGAAAATACTTCATAATAAAATTAACCTTCCAAAGCCGTTCGCTAAAAATCCGTTTCGGGGAAATTTGAACTGTAGTTTGATTTCGTTCTCCTGGCTGCAAATGTTAACCGATTTTGATGATATTATATTCATTGTCTAGGTAATTTATTCTCAACATTTCAAAATAAAGTTGATAAATATTACCACATTATCAGAAACCGGTCCAGAAAGTAAAAAGTCCGAAAAATCAATTTTATTTTTAAAATACTCATAACTTCTGACAGCTTTTCTGTATTTGACTGTTTTATTGACGTTTGAAATCGTCAAGAATCCATCTATCCGACAATGTATAGATATATTGGGGTCCAATGAAAGTGTTGACCGCTATGACTAATCTTCCGGTAGAAAAAAATCTTACTTTAAAAGAACGACATCCAATTTTGGCTTTGCTTAGCTGTATTTCATTTCCCAATGAACCGATTTTCAAAACTCAAATTTTAATTTTTTGGCGTTGATTTGATCATTATTTTCATAGAACATACTTGGTCTGTCAAAATTATCAGTTCATCAGTATATTGGAATGATGATAAAGATGTTTGAAATGTGCGCTTCGGGTCATATTGACCCGAACGGCTTTGGAGGGTTAAACGACCAAACTTGTCTTAACGAGGAACAGATATTTGAGTGCCTCAAATCTGTTTACAGCTCGCTAATTGTGTGGCCACCCAGGAATGGAATCAAATGGAATAAGTTGCTGGCTGGAAGCTTCCAGAAACTATTCCATTTGAAATCTCAATTATACGCAGCATGATGAAGATATCAACTGTTTTGTGTTGATGAATAAAATTGTAACCGTTAACTTCGTCTTTTCTTGTAAGAGGAGCTATAGCTTCGGTTGAAAAACAACTTGGTGAAAAACAATTGACTACCTATATTATACGCAAGGTGCGGATAATTGAGTTTCACGAAAGAAGAGTGGCATTGAGGATTAAAAACGTGCATTTCAATCTTGAACGCAAATGAACAGGCTTGAGTTTAGTTAAATGCAATGTTTTTTTTTATTGTGAAAAAAAATACTTGGAAGAAAAAAGTTAATTGTTAAATAGATAGTGCATAGTGCATAGTGCATAAGTGCATAGTTTGAGTCATTTGAAACTGTTTCACTATTCCTAATCCGGCTCGAAGGACCATCGTCAGATTTGGTTTGTTTGAGTTATATTTCAAAACTTAGATAATCATATATTCACACCTGAATTTTAAGTTGCACTCTTGTTAATGTTGCGATCAAAAGTAAATTAAAAGAACTCAGATGGAGTAAATCTTTAAATGGATTGATTAATCAAATTCCAAAATTTACAGTCAAAAGCAATTTCTAGTATACTATGGAATAACCTTATTTATTTTAAAAGTGATATTACAAACTATTCCATCATATCATTGCTATCCGGCTATCGAAATCGGTTCAATTTGTTTTATTTTTCTTAGCTTTTATACATATTTTAAGATAAAAAAATCAAATTCAAATCCATATTTATTTCTGTTTTCCGGTTGTATGGTTTTATTCTTTATTCAAAATAAAGTTTTTTATGTTCATTTTAAATTTCAAACACCTGTCAAACGCTTGAAAGGAATAAATAATCTTTTAATTACCCTTTTTCGATCTTTTCACACTAGATCAGCGGTCGGGGAACCGGAGTAAATTACCCCAAATGGGGTAAAAGTGAAATTCTCGGGGGTAACAGTGAATATTTTGAGAATGAAAAGTGTATATTTTGCAATTTTATGAATTTGATAGTTTTATTTCGAAAGTAAAGGATTAAGTGGCATATGCAGAAGTGAATTCCCCCTGAGGCATTCGAATAACACGCTTTGAGAGCTCGCTTTGTGTTTACGGATACGTTTTTTTTTTGCTCTTCGTCATGGGTGTGGTAACTTTCCTTCAAAATGACATTTAATTTTTATTTTATTTACTGCTTTTGTTTTAAATTTTACACTTTTCCGGACACACAAAATCTTAAGCAAAAGTATTCGAACTGTCGTCATCAAAATCGAATCTAGAATGACTTCCCGTCGTTCATCCGCGAATCTTCTTCGCTCAATCATCCGGTTCACTCTCTTACGTTCATTCATCTATGTTTTTCTCTCACAGCCACTCAAATAGCGTGAATGAGTTGATTGAATTTTACACTCTTAACTTGAAACAATCAGCTTCTTAAAATTAACTTCATTTACGGATGCGATCGAAACAAGTCGAATGAGTAATCTCCAATAAATAATATTTCGATTATTTGAGGTTGTTCTAATCAATGCGATTCTAGTATATTAATTTAAACTATTGATATTTCATATTTGTTTTTACTATCAGGACATAACTACCACATTCGCCTTCTTCTGTACTCTAAACAAAACA
Source organism: Uranotaenia lowii (assembly GCF_029784155.1). Taxonomy (NCBI): domain Eukaryota; kingdom Metazoa; phylum Arthropoda; class Insecta; order Diptera; family Culicidae; genus Uranotaenia; species Uranotaenia lowii. Next base: position 318,153,079 of record NC_073693.1, read on the forward strand.
AAACAAAACATATCTCAATCTAAAGGTTTTTTTTTTTTGAGTGGCATAATTCCTATAAACATACTTTTCATTTTTATAAGGCCTTATCCTGCTTTGTCATGTGTTGATACAAAATAGCTGAATGCAAAACATTTAGATGTAAATGTCGAGCTAATTAAATTCTCTTTTTTATTATTAAAGTCTGGTAATAATCGAGTACTTGCAAACTAGACAAGGGGTATCAAAAGATAAAGTTTCATTAAACTTATTTAATATTTTAATCTTACAACCATGAAGTTTTGAAATTTTATTAATAATTTAATTTAACGCGTGTACGATGCTTATAAGTCGACTCGAAATGTTACTCCCTTTTTAGCCAAATATTTTTGTCGAGTGAATTGAGTTCCTTTTCGATTGCTGCCGTTCCTAGTCACTGAATTGTTGACATATCAATCAAAACAATTAAGATTTTCGCGATTTTTGTTGTCCTGCTCGTTCCAACATTTCGGAAAGTCGACTAGTTAAACTTAGGAACAAGATCAGAAAAACGGAAACCGGCAGTACGTTGACCAGAAACAAAGGCAATCCAGAGCATTACCGAACATTACGGACAACCGAAGGCCGTCGGATCAAAATAAATAGAAAAATTTCAGCATACACAAATCGGGATGAACAGAGTGTTTGCGTCCTGCAGCTGGCCAAAGCACCGAAATCAAGCACAAAATGAGTTAATTTCAATGTCTTTT
>NC_073693.1:318154303-318383746 GCF_029784155.1 Uranotaenia lowii
TTACACCACGGTGAACGTGACGAAATAGGCTCCAGTATGCGTACATGTCCAGCTCCATCAGTCGACTTCTGGATCTTCGATCGATACACTCTATATATATCTCGCATTGAACTCTTCCTCTGTTGATTCTCTATTACCACCCATCAGCGCTCGGCTTGAATCCCGAGTCGTCACCTTGGTGTAATTGCCTAACGCGCCGTTGTACAGAAGCGAAAGTTGTGGGTTCAAGTCCTGCCGGTGAGCCGTTGTATCTTTTTTGAGAAATTTATGATATTTATGGCTTTTATTTTTTCTTTGACAACTCATGTTTCTCTAATACTTCTCATCATCTTTGAAAATGCCATTTTTTGTCTTTTTATGTAAATTTTGTCATTTTTATTATTTTTGTCATCATATTGTTTTATTTTTTCAAAGGTACCTATGATTCAGGTTTTGGCAAAAACAGAACATCAAATACCGGTTCCGAGAAAAGGGCCCGGTATAATCATCCCTAATCTGATAGCCAACCGAGTGGAGAAGCCTAGCCGTTCATTTATTTCATTTCTCCCCGTTCCGTATCGCTTTCCGTGAAGAGTTCATTTTCCGGCTTTGATGAGGATTGCTTCTTTTTGCTGAGTCCGAACAAATCCGAGCCAGGTTTGTGCCATCAGGAAATCCCCTTCTGCATACATATGTGCACTGTTCAGTGCATATGAAGGAGCAGTGCAAACGGATAATCCTCGCACGGTACAACGGAAATAGTTTCATTGCAATATTCACGGGGGCACGTGGATGAACCATAAATGGGGCTGGAAGGAAGAAGTTTGGCGGAGGAGGTCCTTAATCCAGCTTACGAGGCGGGGGTAGCAGACCAGGAGACCGAGACAGAGGGCGGAAGCATCTCACGTACCTACCTAGAGCAGTAATGAAATGGAACAAAAATAGAATACCTTTGAGCATCATCAGCATCATCGCCAGCCAGCATCACCGAGTTGACTTCGTCGTCGTTGTCCTCTCCGTGGATTTCCGTAGGACGTACCCCATATAAGGTTAGTAGGATTTTATCTCGATGCCATCAACTGTTTACCGTCCAAGAGGAGGTTGGTATGCATGCTGGGTAATTGCACTGCTGCAAGCAAGTAACCACACCCCCTACACCGATATGAACTATTGCTAGATAAATCAGTCACAACTTTGCTGGTGAGATCTCTTGCAAACATCATTGGACCAGAGAGGCATCGTAGAGGATGTTTTGCATCCAACTTTTTGCGGACTGTTATTGTTTTGAAAAAGTTTGAATTTCTGAACACTCAATTTCATGTTGGTTTTGGTACTCAAGTGCACACCGGGGTAACAGGTATTTTGTCTGCAATAATAAACAACTCCAGGATCTCTGTTTATAGTTTGCTTAGTGAAGGAATGTTTTTGTTCAAAGCAAGTAACTTTGCCATATGCCGTTTAATGTCATGATCAAAAAGTTTTCTAAACAATTAACCACCAATTTTGAAATGAAAATCAGGCCGTACAAGAGATTTATTTAAAAAGTCTACATGCATTAAACATTTTCAGGAAAGTTTTTCGATATATTCCGGTAATAGAAAGTATCAAAGGCGTCCAATCCCAATCTGTATGTAACATGGTCCTAGTCATGTTCAACGGTAAAAAAGAGCTACACAGAACCGAAGGGAAAACAACAAAAATAATGAAAGTTGGAACAAAGATGAATTGGAAAGTACGGAAAATGTTATTAAGTCAAATCGAAACAAATTCCGATAATAAATTAAACAATTCAAAATAAATTCTTACAACATAAGACATAAGACGTAAGACGTAAGACGTAAGACGTAAGACGTAAGACGTAAGACGTAAGACGTAAGACGTAAGACGTAAGACGTAAGACGTAAGACGTAAGACGTAAGACGTAAGACGTAAGACGTAAGACGTAAGACGTAAGACGTAAGACGTAAGAAGTAAGACGTGAGACGTAAGACGTGAGACTTATGACGTGAGACGTAAGACGTGAGACTTAAGACCTGAGACTTCAGACATACGACGTAATATGTGAGACGTAAGAATTACGATGTGAGACTTAAGACATGAGACGTAGTGTGAAAAGTAAGACGTAAGACTTGAGACTTCAGACGTGAGACGTAAGACGGGAGACTTAAGATGTGAGACTTAAGACGTGAGACTTAAGACGTGAGACTTAAGACGTGAGACTTAAGACGTGAGACTTAAGACGTGAGACTTAAGACGTGAGACTTAAGACGTGAGACTTAAGACGTAAGACGTGAGATGTAAGACGAGTAACTTAAGACGAAAGACGTAATACGTAAGACGTGAGACGTGAGACGTGAGACATGAGACGTGAGACGTGAGACGTGAGACGTGAGCCGTGAGACGTGAGACGTGAGACGTGATACGTAAGACGTGAGACGTTAGACGTGAGACGTTAGACGTGAGACGTAAGACGTATGACTTGAGACTTGAGACAGACGTAAGACGCGAGATGTGAGACGTGAGAAGTGAGACGTAAGACGTGTGACGTGAGACGTGAGACGTGAGGCGTAAGACGTATGATTTAAGACTTCAGAGACATGAGACTTGAGACAGACGTAAGACGTGAGATGTGAGACGTGAGACGTGAGACGTAAAACGTAAGACGTAAGACGTAAGACGTAAGACGTAAGACGTAAGACGAAAAACGTAAGACGTAAGACGTAAGATGTAAGACGTAAGACGTAAGACGTAAGACGTAAGACGTAAGACGTAAGACGTAAGACGTAAGACGTAAGACGTAAGACGTAAGACGTAAGACGTAAGACGTAAGACGTAAGACGTAAGACGTAAGACCTGAGACGTGAGACTTACGACGTTAGACGTAAAACGTGAGACGTAATGCGTGAGACTTAAGACGTGAAACTTAAAATGTAAGACGTGAGACGTTAGACGTGAGACGTAAGACGTGAGACGTAAGACGTGAGACGTAAGACGTGAGACGTAAGAAGTGAAACGTAAGACGTAAGACTTGAAACGTAAGACGTGAGACTTAAGACGTAAGACGTAAGACGTGAGACGTGAGACGTAAGACGTAAGACTTAGGACGTGAGACGTAAGACGTGAAACGTAAGACCTGAGACTTAAGACATAAGACGTAGTACGTGAGACTTCAGACGTGAGACTTCAGACGTGAGACGTAAGACGTTAGACGTAAGACGCAGACGTAAGACGTAAGATGTGAGACGTGAGACGTAAGATGTATGACTTGAGATTTGAGACAGACTTAAGACGTGAGATGTAAGACGTGAGGCGCGAGACAAAGACTCGAGGCGTAAGACGTATGACTTGAGACTAGAGACAGACGAAGGACGTGAGATGTGAGACGTAAGACGTAAGACGTAAGACGTAAGACGTAAGACGTAAGACGTAAGACGTAAGACGTAAGACGTGAGACGTAAGACGTAAGACGTAAGACGTAAGACGTAAGACGTAAGACGTAAGACATAAGACGTAAGACATAAGACGTAAGACGTAAGACGTAAGAGGTAAGACGTAAGACGTAAGACGTAAGACGTAAGACGTAAGACATAAGACGTAAGACGTAAGACGTGAGACGTAAGACGTAAGACATAAGACGTAAGACCTGAGACGTTAGACGTAAGACGTGAGAAGTAATGCGTGAGACTTAAGACGTGAAACTTAAGATGTAAGACGTGGGACGTAAGACGTGAGACATGAGAGGTGAGACACGAGACTTAAGACATAAGACGATGCTTCCAGGTGTTGCTTGAAACTTATTCAAGAAACTGTAGTGGTTGTGTAACGTGCCTGATGTTACAAATAGATGCAAAGAATTATTTTAATATTATAGTAGAACAATAACGTTAAGAAAAAAAAATCGAATTAGGGTTATGTATGAGTTCGAGAAAAAAAAACACATTTAAGCATGTTATCTTTATTCTTATGTTTTGAAAAGTATTAGTACTATACACTTTTAACAAGATTGCTCTCAATGTTTCATAACAAATTGTTTTAATCATTTTTGTATCACCTTAAAATTAATAGATCTTGCTACATTCCACTTTAGTGTTCACTGCAAACCAATCCATCCGTTGCCGGTTTTCCTGCGGAGCTTCTTCAACAATTACTGGCGCCCAAAGAGGAAGTGCATCAAGCCGGAAACTAATCTGCGAGGGATGAATCAGCTTGGCCACAATCCCGGCACCATAAAAATCCAGTGGCCGCGAATCGTTTTGCGTAGATACAGTGCAAGGCGTCGAGCGTACAGGTGCAGAAAAAAAATTCCGCTAGGTAGCACTTTTCCTTTTGCATCACTTGGCTTCTTCCGAAGAATTACTAAGTATGGTCCGGGCAAGTTGAAGCGGGCGGTAATCTGTGCAGTCTTCACAACTCTACGAGTGCTCACACTTCGACACAAGATCCACACCTACAACGGCACTACTCCAATGCCCGAAGAAGAGCGCTTACGCTAGAACGTTAGACAAAAGGAAGTTAATTTTATGCTAAATGAATCTAATAAAAGATCATAATTATCTGAGTAGCACCGCTTTTATTAGATCGTTTTATGTATATATGAATAAAAGGCTTGCTTCATTAACTGCATATTGTTCTCGAGAAAAGCGCCGACCTGGCTATTGTTGGTGGATTATTCGATCCAAGGCACAAGTCCGAAAGCTACTCGACTGAGGGGGCAGGAGATGAGTAGGTAGATGGTTCTCTTCTTGCTTTGGGGGGTTTTGCAGCATCCTAGCAGCAGAATATCGGTGGTAAAACGAACGGATTGTTTCATTCAGAAGCAGCAGCAGCAGCAGTTTATCCAGGACCAGGGAACGACGATGGTGGAATTCTTCAGCCTCAGCTGATGAGAACCCTTGAACTTGACTTTATTGGCCTGTTTCAGCGCGTTGCTGCTGGCCGCCCGGGAGGAAAAACTGGAAAAAAATTATTCATGCGCGAAATTGATATTTGATATTCCCATTCTCGCAACTCGCATTCACCTGATTAATTCCGGGCGACGCCGAGCAGGTGAAATTGCATCAGCGGAACCAATGTGTTGATGATTGAGGCGAAAATCTGGAATGAGGGAAGGTGAAACGGAATGGATATTGAGAGATAATTAATATTCATTTTTAAATGAGCAAAAAACTGGATCACAAATCCTTAAAATAAACTAAAAAATCAAAAAAAATATGTTTCGAAAAATTCTAAAACTGGTTTCAGTTTGAGTCGTTTAGGATTATCGTGTGATGATGACATTTATACCACGTTTATCATCATCCCTGTCATCAAGAATCATCGATTTATTGTTCAATTGGAATTAACCGAAGCATGTGGAGAGTAAAACAAACAGTGTTTTGGTTCTGCTTCTTGCTGTAGATAATTTCTACTGGTTGATCGTTCCAATCCTCAAAACGTTTTGCCCTATCGAAACATTCGAACGGTGAGTTTCAACACGTCCTCTCATTTTACAGATTGAAAAATGCTGAACAACTTGTCACGCCTCGCCCTTGGTTACGCCTTCATGAACGCATTAGTTGGCTTGCCCTTCGGTAGAAATGTGTCACAAAGAGAGCCCAGAAAACATAGCAACGTATTAGAAATGATAGCTCAAATCGTTTACAATTTTAATTCGAATCGCAATTCCCACCAAATATGTAAACGATTGTAAAAATGGTTACTTAAAGTCGGTTTAAATCGGATATGATGAAAAGTTGGCCATGTTTGCAACTTTGCAACATACTTTCAGGGTGTACGAATATTTATCTGACAATCTGCCAAACTGTTAACTTTCAGCAAAATTTTCAAATCATCCGCGTACATAAGTACTCCGCATCCAAAAAGCAGCATATTAATATCATTGCAGAACAGGGTGAACAATAAAGGGCCCAAATTACTTCCTTGTGGTACTCCTGTAGTCGGAATGAAATCTGAAGATTCAGATATTCCGATTTTAACAGCAAGAAGACGATTTGTTAAATAGCTTCTGATCCACGCACAAAATCTCTCAGATAATCCCAGGCGTTCTAGCTTTAAAAGTAAAATTAAGTGATTAACTGAGTCAAACGCCGCAGTGATGTCCGTGTAAATTGCGTCGACTTGTTTGCCACAATCCATATTAGATATGCAAAATGATGCGAACACTGCCAGATTAGATGTTACCGAACGTTTCGGGAAAAACCATGTTGATTGTCCGAAGTCCAGTTCCTGTAGGCTGAAAACATAACATCGTTGACAATCCTCTAGGACCTTCGAGCAGTCTTGGCGCTCTTTCTCTTCGAGTTGGATTTGACATGTGATGTCTTAAACAACATTGTTCAGTTTTACAGGGAGCATAGTATCAAAATTTTTGCCGAGGAGTCTACCGATAGTGAGATAAAAATGCTAACTTTTTTTATTTTCAAATTAGCCGCCGGATCTCACGGCTGGTGTCATTGTCTGAGATCACCAGTGAGCCGAGATAGACAAAGTCTTCGACTTTCTCCAGCTCGTCCCCTTCGATCTTGATCTTGTTATTACTGGACAAGCGGGTTCGGTCGGTCTCGGATCCGCAGGCCAGCATGTACTTCGACATGGACGTATTAATCATCAACCCTATCCTTCCTGCTACGCGTTTCAGTTCACCGCCGCAGATGATCTGCCGACTATATCAATGTTATCGGCAAAGCAGATAAATCGACTGGATCTCTTGAAAATCGTGCCCACCTTCTAGCGCCACATTGAACATCATGCAAGATAGACCCTCGCCTAGCCGAAGCCCCCTGCGCGATTTGAATGAATTTGAATGAATGAATTCACCCACCGTCGCCTCGATTTTCCATAGCTCGTCAAGGTCGATCATGTCGTATGCAGTAATGTGAAGATCTGGTCCTTCGTTGACCGTCCCTCCATTAACCCGGCCTGATGACTTCCCACGAATCTGTTTGCTTGTGGCGTTAGGTGGCAGAGTAGGATTCGGGACGGCACTTTGTTGGCGGCATTTAGGACAGTGATCGCTCGGTAGTTCTCACAGTCCAATTTGTCGCCCTTCTTGTAGATGGGGCATATTATCCCCTCCTTCCACTCCTCCGGTAGCTGTTTTTTGTCCCAGAACCGGACCATCAACCGGTGTAGACTATCGGCCAACTTATCCGGGCCCATTTTGATGAGTTTAGCTGCGACGCCGTCCTTCCCAGCCGATTTGTTGCTATTCAGCTGGAGAACTTAATTCATCGTTTGGAGTGGCTCCTCTGCGTCGTTGGCTACGCCGGCGATGTACCTTCCCTCATAGTCTTGATCTCCTGCATGTGCGCCGTTCAGGTGTTCATCGAAGTGCTGCTTCCACCTTTTGATCACCTCACGATTGTCCATCAAGATGCCTCCGTCCTTATCCCGGCATATTTACGGGATGCGTTGGATTTCTGATAGAACTCTCGCGTTTCTTGGAAACGACGCAGCTGCTTCAGCTCCTCAAGCTCCTCCTCATCCAGGCGGCGCTTTTTCTCCTGGAAAATTCGGACTCGCTGCGACCCCCGCTGTCGGTGATTTTCCACATTTTGACGGGTGCCTTTTTGCACTACTGCCGTCCGCGCGGCATTTTCTTCGTTCATCACCCTCCTACACTTCTCGTCGAACAAATCGTTCCGTCGAGTTCGTTCCACATGACCGATGACGTTCTCAGCAGCACTCTTGATGGCTGTCATGATGGTATCCCAACAGTCCTCGAGAGGGGCTTCATCAAGCTCGTCCTCTGCCGGCAGCGCTGCTACGAGCGATTGCGCGTAGTCTGCCGCGAGGTTACTTCAGTCATGTGATATTTAACTGAGGCGGGCTTCGGTTTCGTATGTTGTTCATCACGGAGAGTTTTGGACGCATCTTCACCATCACCAGGCAGTGGTCTGACTCGATGTTGGCGCCTCGACATGATCTGACGTCGATGATGTTCGAGAAGTGCCGACAGTCTATCAAAACGTGGTCGATCTGTGATTGCGTTTCGTACGGTGATCTCCAGGTGTATTTGAGTGGGAGGTGGTGTTGGAAAAAGGTATTAGGTACGGCCATTCGATTAGAGGCGGTGAAATCTGTTAGTCTGAAGTCGTTTTCGTTGGTCAGGAGGTGCGCGCTGAACCTTCCAATTGTCGGTTTGAATTCCTCCTCCTGGCCGACGTGAGCGTTAAAATCCCCGATGACGATCTTGATATCATGTTTTGGGCAGGCGGTCGTATTCATGCTCCAGCTACGCGTAGAATTCGCCTTTGTCGTCACCGGTACAACCGAAGTGAGGGCTGTGCACGTTCATGATGCTGATGTTGAAGAACCGACCCTTGATTCTCAACCGGCACATTCGTGGGTTAATCGGCCACCACCCGATCACGCGCTTTTGCATCTTTCCCATCACTATAAAAGCTGTTCCAAGGTCGTGTGTGTTGCCGCAGCTCTGATAGATGGCACGACCATCTGGGTACGTTCGTACTGTGGAAACTTTCTAGCATACGCGGCTCTTTAATTCATTGGAGAGCATGAGGGCACTGCCGCGAAATTTAGAGATCAGCAGCTCCATGTTCCAAGTTTTCAATTGATAGTCCCTTTTCGTTGCGTGGGTCTTTGCTGATTTTCATCTGAAATTTGTTGTTCGTTGTTCATTGCTTGTGTTTATTTGTAGTCATGGGCTCGCAAGGCCCACAGCTGTACTCACAATCTCGCAGGAGGTGCGTCGTGATGTTGCTGTTTTGTGTCCCGATCACCACCCGGAAGTTGTTGAGCTCCGTACGCCGTCCCTGACATGAAGAACAGACGCGTACGGAGCCCCCTATTTAACTCTACATGCGACCAAAGCATCCACCGGGGTTGGGTACCCGATCTCCGCTAAGGTTGCTCGCACCCCAGCTAGTACCACGGGGAGGTAGAGAATCGGAGTTGTAAGGCCAGAGGTGATATGACCACTACCCGAAGGTTGGGTTTATGGGGACTCGAGTTGCACATTGTCTACCGTTCGCCTGCCTGAAATACCATACACATCGTTAGTGGTTGGTGTAACCTTCGCGATCACATCACTGAAATCTGATATGAGAGTCGGTGTCAATTACATCGAGTGGATAGGTTTGACGAGCAGTATTCGTGTGACCTGTGTAACCTGTAACCTGTACATGACGCTCATTAGACCGGTTGGACTCTACGTGCACGGCACGAGACGTGGATTTTGCTCGAGGAGGACCTGCGAACACTCGGAGTGTTCGAGCGACGAGTGTTAAGAACCATATTTGTTGGTGGCGTGCAGGAGAACGGAGTGTGGAGACGAATGATGAACCTCTACAAACAAAAACAAAAATTGTTTCCGATGTTCAACAGGCTCAAGCACATTTCAAGTTTCAACGGGCTGTGAAGCTTTTCTCTGCTGTAGCATTTGATAACTGTTTGTCAAACCCATGCCATAATTGCATCTTTTCAAACATTTTGCAAAAAAAACGGTAAAAACAATTTGATTTTGTATTATCCCAATAATAGTAATCCCATCTAAGGGCGGAGTAGAGCATTAATTACCACATGCATCTTTAATGTTTAAGCTGAAAAAGAGTTCTGGGTTGTTTTACAAAGAAACTGAACTATACAACAAAATTATAAAATATCCCTAAAATATCAGGACATGTTACTTACATCCACATTGATGGAGGGTCTGATTTCAATTATTCCGGCAATTTGAGCGTCAAAGGTTTCGTGCTTCAACTGCACCAGCAGGCACCGAAGCTGCTTCCAATTTGTACAAATGCAAAACAATCAGCAATACCAATTTTTATCGAACTCGCTACTGCCTCAACTGGATGTGCCAGGTAGTAAGGTACCTACCATTTCTCGTAATTGAGTATCATCGATTTTCATCAAAGTTGTTCGAAGCAACACTTTGGATACATTGCATTGCTGCAAACATTTCGGGGATGGGAAATTAATTTTGGAATTAATTGTATCGAGAGGAGGATTTTCCCTCACCTTTGCCCTCACGGTGGACCAGATTCCTACAATGGAACGTATCATGAAGCAGTAGATCCATATCAGCATCCATCGAGTGATGTGCTCCGTTCGGTTGAAGTCTTGCCCATTCAAAGCAAAATAGACGGACGTGAACTCGTAGAAAATCTAAAGGAGAAAAAATGGTTTTGATTCTTCTGATATATTTTTTTTCTGGTTATTGATTACTATGAGCAATAAACCTTTGCTGACTAACATGTACCAGGACAACAGTTGAAAAGAATAAAGACTCAAGATATCAAGAAAATTTCGATACAGTTGTGAATGCTCTTTAGAAATTTTCCTTATTCGTTTATAGCAATCGTTATTCATAGAGTTTTGTGAAAAGTAAGCTAACTTAAAGTAGATTTTCCCAACACTTTTATCGAATTGCTCCAGGCTTTGTACAAATGGGTTTAAAATAATAAAGCACTGGCCCACCAGAAGATACAACCCGAAATAAATTAAATGGTTCACGGTGATATTCCATGCAAAAGACAGTAAACTTCCTGTTCTCGCCAAGCTACCCATAGCGATACTGATTGTTGCAACAATATTAATAAAGTTGTATTTGAAGTTGAGTTCAGGTCCACCATGGGAAGTGCAGATTCGATTCTTCATAGTAATGATTTTATTCAAAAGTCTCTCATAACACCCCAAATTTATCATATTGAAAACCACCATGTAAGTTTTAAAAACCAACATCATCTCGTCGATGAAAACCTGAACAACTATAACAACCGTACTGACGGAGTGCCTGTTAAGCATATATTCCTCGATAAAGTGTCTCAGTTCATACGGCTTCGCGATTATCACTGCCAACTGAAGAAGTGCTACAAAAATCAACATCGGATAGCTTCGGACGAATCTGTTCCTACGAAAATCAAATCGAAAAGTATACATTCCGAGCAGCAAAAACCAACAATGGTGGAAAAGAAAATTCCATCGGCCAAAGGCGGCTTTTCGATCCATTGTGGATCCGGTTGTAGGACTGAGTAGCAAACCATCGATCCAAGAATTTCACACAACCCGGTCGCCTCTTAATGATGGCGGGACCATTCGAGCGAAGCTCGTTGATTGATGAGCCAGGTTTTACATATTCATACGAAACAGTCGGGACGCCGCCATTTATTTGTTTGCTAAAATGATAATAAGTTCTGCGATGATGCAGATGGTTGGAAATGGAAAAGCTAAACTTATGGATTTCGCTGGTTGGTTGATTAGAGAAGAAAGCTTGTATGTGAGCTGAGCCATCATAGATTAATATAACGTTTATAAAAACCAACCAACAAACGATTTTGCAATAACAAAATCAATAGAAAATATTTCATCTATAAGAATACGACACAACATCCATAATTCTAAGACATTTTCTTAAAAATTATACACAAGCAATGTTTGACGTACCTTAATCCGGGGTAAGATTGATCACTTTTTTCAATATATTTTGATTATTTTTTCTGTTAAGGGGAATGTTGCATGTTTCATATTTTTAAAACCAGTACTGGACTCCTATGAAAGTAAAACATGAATCCAGAAATTTATTTGACTACTTTAAATTTGATTTAAAAATCGTTATCGTCTCAGTTCAGAATTTGATGTTTTGGGGTGACATTGATCAGTTTCTATTCTGACGGATCTAACTAGTTTTTTTGATCATAAAGGATACAAAACACCTTCATAATATTAACACATGCTAGTTCATCAATTTAACCTAGATTTTTAACGTTTTACTTTGAAAATATTTATAATCGAAAAAAGAATCATGATGCTGCCTACATTTAGGGGCAAAAATTATTATAATTGTTAAAGTTTCAGCTTCAAAATACAAATGAAATTTTGCCTTCACACATTTTTCTAGGCTCTCCCACTAGTTCCATTTTCAATTTTACTTCGAAGTTAACGATTTGATAGGGTTCCTATCCATTTCTCGAATTTAGGCCTACTCTTGGAAAATTTCCTTATATTTCAAATATCAAAAATTTATCATTAAATGACTATAAAAATAACACTATAACTGTTCATATACAAAGAAAAAAAGTGGTTCTTTCACATTGAACAACCCATTTGCTTCTAAATTCTTTTTGGTATCATCAGAAGAGCTGTTTATTTGCGAGCCTTGAAAAAAATAGATATTTCAAGCTATTGAAATTCGATTTTTCTTACAGGAAAATTTTTTTAAATACAAACCAAATTTTGCCTATTTGATACTCAACTAATAGGCTTTCAAACGTAGAAAACAGTTTTCAAAAATTCAAACTATGGACTGAGTTATTGATGATAATGTGGAAAAATTTATTGTTGATCAAATTTACCCCGGTGATCAAAGTTACCCCGTTTTACGGTAATGGAAAAATTTATTGAACTGTATGACCTGTTCGAAATCAATAGTTGGCTAGAACGCCAAGAATACATGCGAGATATGCATGAAGTTCATCGATGGAAGATTCAGCAGTCGACCGATGGGGCTCGACTTGTACGCGCTTTTTCTTATTAGCTAACGAGCCGTTGTAATGAAGCTGAGATTGCTGGTTCAAGTCCTATCGGTGAGCCGATGTTTCTTTTTCGAAATATTCATTGCATTGAAACGACTAGATTAAAAAAATTTGCAAGTGATTTTCACAAAATTTTCTACTAAAGAAAGTTTTGGCATATTGAGATAATTTATTGTATGGAAAGACATCTAATTTGAATTGGAAGAGATCCCATATGAAGTTTTAAAACACGGAGAAGTTTTGGATAACTTTTCCATAAGTAACCCCTGCATGATGTATTTTATGGATTTAAATACAATCAATCATTTTCGTCCAAAGAATTCTTTTGATATAACGCTACTTTTGAAATGATTGCATTTAACTTTATTATATATGCAATGCTTCTTTAACGTGGTTCAGTTAATAAAGAAAGAACCAGTGAACGAGAAGTTCAACATTTTTTCGTTGAATTTAGGGTCGAATAAAACCTACCCAATCAACCAGTTTTTTAATGAAAGAAAGAAATATCCTCACAATTTTTCAAAAATCTAGTCAAACTCGAATCTCTCCATTTACCACCTTCAACATTGGGAAAGAAATTCTCGGCACGAATGCCATGAAGATAATAAAGTTTCACCTTTGAAATTTAAATAAAAAAAATTCGAAAATTTTCATTGCAAAAATTAGCGCAATTTGTATTTGCTCAAACCTTTATTTTTAAAACGAACTAAACTTTTATACTTTCTCTAATATTTCATCGAATTAGGGAAGAATTAGGATCTCATTTCATTTGCTTGTTTACATAAAATCTTTCCAGAAATATAACCAACTTACCTACTGCAACTGACAACTGTCCAAAATCAAAAAATAAGTTCAAAAATAAAGGGTCTAGGATATAATTTTCGGCCATTAAGATCCTCGTGTTTAAAAAGGGGGCTCCAATATATGGCTTACTACTTTTGTGTAATCAATCTTTTTAAATCTTTTCTTTTTTTTCCAGAATCTCTTTAAAGGAAATCTCTTTCCATTGAGATTCAAAGTATAAATTTGTTTAACTTATATCGCCACATATCCTCGCATTAAACTATAAACTTTGAGTTCTCAGCACGAGTAATGTTTTGCTCGCGTCGCGTATTAGATTGTTTGTTGTTGTTTCTGCTGCCAGACGTGCTGAGAACAGTAGCGTCCATTACCAGGGGGCTCAATGGAGCCTTTTGGTATGGGGGAGTGTGGTGGGCCGCTACAAAAAAAAAAAAAAACTTATTTTGAAATCGAATGACAAAAAAGTTCCTGAATGAAAAAATGATATTTAACAGATAGACGGCTTGGATACTCATTATTGATTGTTTTAAAATTTAAACTACATCTGGATGAGATCAACTCTAGAAGAATAAAATGGAAGATAAAAAATGAAAGGCGAATAGGTTAAGCTGGTGCGTTTTGAAGAAGAAACGTTTGAAACAGTTTATATGTGATTCGGTGAATAGTAATAACGAGTCATTGAAAAGAAAATTATGTCTTTTCGAACACATCGCCCTCGGGAATGATGCAACCCATATATAGGGGACTTATTCTTATTCATTACTTATTCAAATTTGATATTTGTTATGTTATATTTTAGTTTTGGAGCGTTTTAAAAAAATAATAGGAAAAGTTCTGATTTGGAGATTTGGCTAAGGAACCAGATAATCCCAAGGAGCAAATGTCCTTGATCTTTCTTAGATGGTTATTTCAAAATTAATTTCAATGAAAGGAAATAGAAGCAATCTAAAACAAATAAACAGATAGTTGAACATTTTCGTAATTTTTCACTATCTGAATTTTTTTTATTGTTTTTTTTTTGTACCCTTTTACTTCTCTTCTTTACCACCAAATCAAAATCTTTCCTATTTATTTTTTGAAAAGTTTCAAAATTAAAATGCGAATGCGAAATCTGCACATTTGTTTTTTTTTTATTTAAAAACCGGACAATACCCTGGTAAAATCCAATTTGCTCAAATATCAATTCCCTTATGAACAAATAAGAGCAAGAAGAAAAAAATCACAACCATTCACTTTAACCTTCATTTGCGGTTAGGGTCTATATTAAGGTTGCCAGAATTCCGGGCAAAACCCAGAAATTACTTAACAAAAATCAAGATAAAAAAAATTGAAAAAAAAATCATTTTTTCATCAAAATTCATGAACAGATTTTAAATCGTATTTAAGCTTCGAAAAAACCTTTCATGATAATTTTTGAAAATCTGCTCAAAAAATTTTGTTATGGTGAATAAATAAAAAAAAAATACAGCACAATTTATTTTTATTTTGTTTGAAAAAATCCGGCAAAATTTGGTCGTTTTCCAATCAAATCCGGGCAACCAGAGTCATCCAGCAAAAAATGACAGTGAGCCGGTTAGGGTTATATAGAACCGGATTACTGTTTTGGATATAAAATCAATACTACTGAACAGAAGTGCCATTTTTAAATCGTCCGGATGCCTTTAGAAATATTGGGTTATGTTTTTCGTGGTCTTCTGAAACCGATCTAAAAGTAAAAAGGTCCCTAAAAATGGTTTTTTTTGCAACAAACTTAATTCGTATTGAAAAACTATTTATTGATATAATTTCAGATGAATGATAAAATTGCGTGTCTGTTCAATAACATTCATTGCAAATAGAAATAATAAAATCAAATTGAAAAGACTGATACAGTGACCGATTTTGAGCACTAAATCATAAAATTTCAACAAATTGAGGGCCAAATTAGAGGTATATCGATTTTTTCTTCACGCTTTTCGTTACACTGAGCACAACTACTCCGAAATTTCAAATTTATTTATCAAATAATATTACCTAGATATTAGAAATGTGAAACCACCCAAACATCATAATGGTCCAACCTAAATACTGAAGAGCTGAGATTTTTGAGAGACTTTGAATGTTCTATGAAAACGATAATCAAATTAACGATAAAAAAACCAATATTTGAATTTTGAAAATTGGTTAATAGATAAATGAGATACAGCGAAGGAAAGCAAGAAATTAAAGTTATTTTTTTAAGTAAGACTTTTTTCTACCGGGAGATCCGAGATAGCGGTCAAAACTTTTATTGAAACCCTACATATTTATGAATCGTTGGAGAGATGTATTTTTGACGATTCCAAAAATTTTTAAAACCCTTAAATATAACAAAATGGTCAAGAACTCTACAATTTGAAAAAAAAATAGTTTTCTTGGATTTTTTATTGGAAACCAATTTCTGTTAACCTGGTGAAACATATCAACTTTATTTTTGAATATGAAAATTAGAAAATTATAAAAACAAAATTGCTCAACATTTACAGCCAGGCGAACGCCATCAGACTACAGGTAAAGTTTTCCCTAAGCGGATATTTTACTAACAGCTTTGGAGGGTTAACTCAAGAATATAAAATCTGCATATTTGGTACATTTTATGTTGAAAAAAGGTACAGAGTACTCCGGAAATCTTTCATTGTGTATTTTTCGCGGTTCAAATGTGATAAAAATTCACATAAAAAATTTAGTTATTTTCATACGTGTTGATAGTTTTACAAAATAAATCATTAATCAGCCCAGTTTTATGAATATGAGCTGATTATTCAGTATTAAAAAATGGTTTTCAAAATGTAAGTCATTGATATTTTAATTTTTTCTTAAGTTTCCATTTATGGCGTATAAGATCGGAAACTATTTTTTTATTACTTTAAATGAATCTCCTTCCTTTGCGGTTAAAGAAAAGGAACCAGACCCGGATTACTATTTTGATTGTATCTTCAAAACTACTGAACCGATTTCCATAAATTATACCATTTTGGATTGTTGATTAAGTCGATGAAAACAACAAACATTTTGGATTGTTAACATGTTAACTATCTGTTTACGAAGAAAAAAATCATAATTTTTTTATAGCGTCTGAAAATGGAACTGAAAGAAAAAATGATCAAAAATATAACGTTTTTGAACAAAGGGCCGATTCGACTAATGAAATAACTTTATGTCTACTAAATTCAGGCTGATTAAAAGATGCATTTATAGTTATAAAAAAAATTTTGGTTTCTTATGTCATATGTCATGAATGTAAGTATAAGGAAAAATTTAAATCTTCGAATTTCTTCTTGAAAACCATTGTATTTTTTACTGAATAATTAACTTCTATTTATAAAACTGGGCCAATAAAATATTTGAACTTTAATAACGTGAAAACTAATGGAAACTTACTGAGTTTTATTTTTTGTGTTATTTTTATCATATTAAGGAACGCGAAAAATATACAACGAGAGATTTAAACAGGAAATGGATTAAAAATGAAGATATAAAATTCTTGAGCTCATTGAAGTGTCGTATTGAATTTCTTTTAATATTATTCAAAAATAAATTTCACATTTAAGAGTTGACATGCTCAAAGTAAATGTTGATATTCCTAAGATTTGATCCCCAATATGTTGAAATTCCATGATTTAATACTAAAATTGGTTCCCCTATCAGTCTCTTCATTATTAATTCATCACTATCGGTTGGAATTGAATGTGATTGAACAGATCAGCAATTTGTTTTATCAAACTTGCTTGATCCTCATAAAAAATATAGATATGAAATCATTGAATTACTTTTTTTTTAACTTTTCAAATAACCAGCTGTGGTCTGCAAAAACAAGCTTTTTTGTTGTTTTAATATGATCTCTTAATCTATGTGAATTCATACCAATCAAAAGTTTTACAAAACGATTTCCACAAAATGAGTAATCTTTGATACAAAACACCCATTTTTAAGGACTTTTTGGATTTTAAACCCTTTTTCTGAAGACCATAGATATTCAAACTCAAATTTATAAGAACTATCTAATAGCAGACATTTGGACGATTTCAAAATGGTATAGTTTATGAAAATCGGCTTAGTAGTTTTCATTTTATAACCAAGACAAAACAAACCGGCTAATTGTCCTCTGGTAGTCCTATTCCAAAATCTAGAAATGAGAAAATGAGAAGCTTTTCATTTTAGGAAAAGTGAGAAAATTTCATGTATATAACTTCAACCGTTCCTAAGATATCGTGTCGAGAAAGTACAGTTCCAGTCATGTAGGCCCTAATCGCACAGGAAGGTTAAATCAGCTAAAATTTAGCTGACATTGTGAAATTTTATTATTCGAACCGGGATGGCCACAATCTTGGCTCAAAAACGCTATCTTTTCGTCTTAATGCTATTTCGTCTAATGCTGAATTTTTAGACGCCACCAAAATAACATTATTTCTTTTCTTTATAAATAGATAGTGAACAAATAGAACTCTTTATAAATAGATAGTCAACATGTAGAAGATTCTGATATGGTATAACTTATGAAAATCGGTTGAGTAGTTTAGCAGATACAACCAAAATAGAAATCCGAGTCCATTTGACCCTAGCCGGATAATTATCCCGCTTTTAACGAAAGAGAAGGTGTAAGTTCAACCCGTTCTATTTATCTTTCAAAATAAGAAATTTTAATTTGCAAAAAAAAAGTAGTAGATATTTAACTTTCTTGAACCTTTTTTTTGGGTCACTCTTATCATAAAAACATCAGACTTCAATCAAACTAAAAAAACGATGTCACAAGTTGCATTCATAATGTTTTCACTGCCAGAAAAAGAGATAAATACAATGATAGGAAATAGGTATAACTTTAATTAACAAAGGTTTGGAGCAAAACCTTGCAAACGTAGCTATCACGTCTTAAGCTTAAGCCCACAAAAAAGCACTGAATACTAACTACCTTTTTTGCTTTACTTTAGTTTACATGTACTATAAATGAAGCAAGTTAGAGCATCGTTGAAGCAGAAGCGAAACCTTTCTTAACATCAATTCATCAAGATGATCACACCCTTCGTAATCATCATAGGACATATAATGATGACAACATGGAGCCAAACACCTCCGCTGGAGGGATCACCTTGTAAAGTTTCTTTTAAAAAGGAGTCTACTTGTAGGTATCGAAACAAATTCTCTTAAATCCATTTGCACATATTTATTTTTGAAAAAATAATCTTTTATTTCAGTCACTTGCAATGGACCCTACGAGGTTTACCAAGATTGTCTCTGCGTGCAAAAAACATGTCTGACGCCTTCAGTCAGCAATATCGAATGTGAAAAGTGCTGGCCCGGGTGTGCCTGCCAAGAGGGGTTCGTGAGGCTGGCCTATAACTGGCCATGTATGCCGTACGAAGGATGTTTTTGAAGTTAAATTTTCTGTAAAATAAATTAATCATTATAAGAACAAATTTTAAGAATACAGTTCGATGACAACTAGTCACCTCATTGAAAAAGAGCTTTTCCAAGGCGCATGTTCATTAGATATGAAAACAGCAGACGAACTTTCACTGCGGTACAGTGAGCTTTATCCAAAAATTACTGGAACGCCATCGCGGGGAAAGCAAACGAAGCAAAAGCAAAGCGTTAGCGTAAACGTTAGTCGTCAAGCACGTGCTTTGCTAACAATTGAAATTTGAAAACGTGTTTGAAGAAGCTAATCGTTTGGAATAATGATATTAAGCAGAACATGTTCACATTTTTAAAGATTTTTTTTTTTTTCAATAAAAGAGAATCTGAACTCAAGCTTCTGGAAACTTGAATTGAAGTGCCATCAAACCGAATAGAGGGCTAACATTATTAAATAAAGAGTGATTAATAGAACGCTGCAAGCTTTGTATGGAAATTTTAAATTCTTGAATTTTTACACCTTCCATAACTTGTTTTGGTTGTTTTTGCTGCCGGAAATAGCAATCAATATTTTGGAAGCGATACATCTGGTTCTGAATTGGCGCAACGAGTTTTAATTTTGTATGTAAATTTGTTTGGGAAAATAAAAATTTTCATTCAAAAATCGCCAAAGCTGTGCTAAAGCTCCAAAAAATTATTCTTTGGATGAAAAATATTTTTCTTGATTCTTGCAGTACTATTCATGTGAACAAAGCACAAACCTAACTTGTACTCCAGAAAAGTTATTCGATATTATATAAAAAAAAATCAAAATTATTTTTTTAAATTTTTGCATTTTTGTCTGCTTACTTGAAAGCTGTGTAACCGTAGGATGGAAATAAGAAATCTTAAAAAACTGCTTTGCATTGACAGATAATTTATTAATTTATGTAACCTTTGCAAAAATCTTTCATGCAATTAATAACAGCTCTAGCAAGCAAAATCTGAAATTTTTAAATATTTTTCAATGGGTTCAGATTATTAATTTTAAAATGGTTATAACTTTCTTAATGAATTTCTTAGCTGCTTGTCATGTTACCAAAAAAATTAAGCTTAAGAATAGTCAAAACAAAAAATCAAAGACTGACTCCATATCCAGCTTATTTGAATTTTCTGGATGATTAAATGTGCGAAAATTTCTTCTTACATACAAATTTCTATACAAAATCGAAACGTGTTGCTCTAACTCAGGAATCAACCAAATCATCTCAAATTTTTCGCTGATGCTTGGTGACCTAAATGGCATCGAAAAAACATATGGGATCAAAAAGTCATTTTTTGCAGCGGTCTATGTTCAACATCAAATTGCATCACCGTGCAAACGCTGTAAAAAAGACCTATTGGGTAATTTTGTTAAGAAATTTGCAGTAGGATAGCTGAAAGGGTATTATTTTCAACGTACTTTTTTGTGTTATGAAAGTTGAAAAAACAGAGGAACCCAAAGATCAATGCTGCAACTTTATTTTACGAAAAGTTCAGATAAAATACTCAACTGTTCCAACGGGAAGTTTGGAAACAACTTGTAGTCGTGCTGCAACTGTGAGTTTGAGATTAAACGTTACAATGTAGTTCTAAGAACCAACAGAATAAGATTTGAGGTCCGAATGGTTGATTTATTAGTTGTTTGGAGCTACAAGCGATT
The DNA here is from genome assembly GCF_029784155.1 of Uranotaenia lowii. NCBI lineage: Eukaryota > Metazoa > Arthropoda > Insecta > Diptera > Culicidae > Uranotaenia > Uranotaenia lowii. Next base: position 318,174,629 of record NC_073693.1, read on the forward strand.
GAGTACAGTTTTAGATCAAATCTTTATGCTTCTATCCAGAAATAACGGAGCGACTCCATACGAAGTTTTGACTAAAATGATTTTTCAATGTTTTTTTTTTCATTTTTGATGATATGTATTTCAATAAATTATTGATAAAATAACTCATAAATACAATTCTTACAGCATTCAATACATATATCTAGGATTTGGAAAGGAATTAAGAAGACTTCTGAATAGAAAAAAACAATTCGCAAAAAAACGGTTTACAGTTTTGACTCCATCTGCAAAACAAAGTACAGGACCGATTTTCATTACAAATGACATTTTGAAGTCGTCTCGTAAAATTCAAGATATATACAAAATGGTCCAATGATGGAGTTGAGAATCAAAGTTGCAATCAGTGGGAAGCAGAAATTGCCAAATTTGTAATTTAAATCCAAATGTTTATTTTACTTTCATATCTCCAAACCCAAAAAAATCGTGTTCATGTAATACGTTGACATTTTAAAAAAGTAAAACCGATTAAACCTTAAAATTAAAAATTATTTATTTGAAAAAATGTTATAATAAATAAGAAGCTTTTGTCAAAAGTTCTTCTAAATGTGACAAAAGTTACCTTCGAAAACAATGTTTCAGAATGGAAGTTAAATTTTCAAGACACAGAATCATGAATCTGGAATAAGTTATAATTGAAAAGTAGAAATACTCATGTTTAGAGAACCGCTCAATGAAATTTGCAATTGAAGAATGAGAGCGTTTTATTGATATGTATAATTCGAGAATGATCATTTAGAGAATGATATGCTGAATTCACGGCATTTCCATTAGTAGAGAATAATTTAAAAAATAAAGTTCATCAGAATCAAAAGTTTGAAATTCGGGCTTAATCAGTTAGAAAAGTTTTAGGAAGAATTTCGAATCTTAGATCTTAGAATAAACATTCAATAGCGGACTTCAGTTCTACCGATTAATCCTATTTAGTCAACTACATTGGCTTTATTTATTTATTTATTTTTTTTTTTTCAAAACTAAAATGATTGTATTCGCGTTTGCCTGAATATTTAAAACAAAATTCAAAAAAGTCCGGAATGGTCCGGTTGCCCGATTTTAGCCTGGATATTGTTTGGATTTTTGGTCGAAAATTTTTGAATCGAATGTCCGACCCGAATACGTACTTAAAAAACTCTGGCAACCTTAATGTAGAGTGTAAAACCAAATTTCAATAATGATCGAAAAACTAACATTTGCATTTTGGATTATTTAAACTCTTCACCTTCCAGATTGCCTGATTTTATTAATTTCATCCCAACAAAGCCTGAGAAAAATTACAATTTAAAAGGATTTTTAATGTTTTTTTTCACTCTCTTCACTTTTTTAAATTTCTCCTTTTTTCAGTTTTATAAAATCTAAGAAAAAGTGAACCTATCCACCGAAAACGTAATAAAATGCTTCCTTATCATAACATAATTTTTGAGATCCTCTAGTATCTTCTTTATTCAATAAATGAGAGATAATGATGTATTATTTATTTTAGGGTATGCATTCTAGAATCCCAGGATTCATTCGAACATTACGGGTTTCCAAAATAAAGGGGACAAATAAAGCAAACTAAGGTCTAAATTAGGCTCAATTTTTCTGTGATTGTTTTATATAAATTGTTTTTTTTAGTCTGAAAAGAGATTTGAACGCTGCTGACGTGTTTCATGGTGGTTTTTGTCACTATCTCATAGATTTTATTCAAATTATCACCGAATTCTGCTTAGATTTGTCCGGATTTAATGTTAAATTCTAGATCAAAAGCCCAGATATTGCAAGGTATTGTAAAAGTTTGTACTTGTTCAGCCAAAACATTGCCAAAAAATTCTATAATGCTTACTCTAGGGGGCCCCTTATATAAGAGTATGAAGCTATTCGAGATATTATTTCAAGGGAGCCCCCTTACCAGTTATATGAGCAGGAGGGCCCGGGGCAATTGCCCCCTTAATATGGCCTTGATCGTTCCACTTATCAAAAAATGCCCTGAAGTGATATGAAGCAAAAAAAAGCCACTTTAAAGTCCAAGAACGTAAATTCTCCCAACTCACCCTACTTAGGTCCATCGAAAAATACAGTGCTATTTTGAACCAGGCAGTCAGTGAGCATCTCGAGAGAGAAGAAATAACGAAAAAGTAAGATTCTGTATAGAAGAAGCTGCTTTCATGTGTTGCGCAAAATCTTTTGGGGAGAGTTGGGCCTAAATGTACCTTTAAATTGGAAATTGTTTATTGTTTATTGCCTGTAACTTTGAAAAAAAATCGACTAAGTATTATTTATAACGATTTTACTAAGACGCATTTCGATGTGGGGAACCCTTAAGTATAAAATTCACAATAAATCCTTCAGTTAATAGATTTAAAAAATAATAGTAGGTATTACAGTTCTAAGAATTGAATCAGAGTACAGTGTTAAAATCTCACATGAATATAAGATTTATCGGTCAGTCTGAAGTCAAATTCCATGACATAAAGAATTAAGCTTAATTCCCTCCAAAATTTGAGATACAAAGAAAAACTTCGAAAGCAATACAACAAAGTCATATAAGCAACTTCTGTACTGCACAAGCAATAATCACGTACATTATAATGAGAGAATAAAAAGGATTTATTGTTTCCGTTTCTATTAAACTTTCAATTGTCTATTATAAATGTGGCTGAGATGAATACCGTTTTATCAGAAGGTTCTCAGAAGTTCAACTAAAACGTGCTAATCGATTCAACATAAAAATGGTTAAGTCATTGCTAATCACCTTAGGGCTTGTCTGTATCGTTCCTTGGAGCCGGGCATCGCCTCTTGAAGGATCACCGTGCCGAGCGATGGATGCCGATAAATTTGATGGTAAGTTTTGGCAAAAAAAGTATATTCAAGTTGATATTTAATTTTATTTTTACTCTCCAGCCCGTTGCCCAGGGAAGTACGAAGTCTACGAACCATGCGTCTGTTTGCAGAAAACTTGCGAGGAGCCGGATGTCAGAAATATTCCATGTTTTGTGTGTACACCTGGATGCGCTTGCCAGGAGGGGTTCGTGAGACCACAGTTCGGCGAACCATGTATTCCGATTCGCCAATGTAAAAAGATTGGAAAATGAATGAAATTAATAATCAAGAAATAAGAGCCAATTTAAGGATTGTTTTTATTGTTTTGAAATTCTAGTTTTCACGAAAAATCCGATAACAATACAAATATAAAGAACCAGGGATTGAAATGCTCTTGCTCAAGCGGCTGAGCATCAATGCTCTTGAAGCTCGAGAGCGAAGAAAGCTGGAGCCAATTCTAGCCCAACAATAAATGCTCAAATTAAGCTCATACCTCTTCGGGCTCTAGGAGACAAGGTTTTGCATTTTGCTTTGAGTTTGTTAGCTCAAGGAGCCGAAATTTCTTGAGCTTGCTGGCTCAGCAAAATTCGAACACTTGAGCTTAGTGATGTGTATTGACTTTGCCATTGTGGTGCTGTGTGAGCCAACGGCGTTTTTTTGTGCACCAGAAACTGTGAAAGTGGTTGTTGGGATTATTAACATGAATGTAAAAGATTTCTTGTAACTGGTAAAAGTTACCAGCACTAGTAACTATGAAATAGTAAAATTTACAATTTTTCGGGAAAAACGCCAAATGAAAGGGCATTTTGCGAGGATTATAAAAATCAATGTTAGAGAGTTCTAGTAACTAGTTAAAGTTACCAGCACTAGTAACTATGAAATAGTAAAATTTACAATATTTCGGGAAAAACGCCAAATGAAAGGGCTTGTTGCGAGGATTATAAAAATCAACGTTAGAGAGTTCTAGTAACTAGTAAAAGTTACCAGCACTAGTAACTATGAAATAGTGAAATTTCGAAATTTTCGGGAAAAACGCCAAATGAAAGGGCTTTTTGCGAGGATTATTAAAATCAATGTTAGAGAGTTCTAGTAACTAGTAAAAGTTACCAGCACTAGTAACTATGAAATAGTAAAATTTACAATTTTTCGGGAAAAACGCCAAATGAAAGGGCTTTTTGCGAGGATTATAAAAATCAATGTTAGAGAGTTCTAGTAACTAGTTGAAGTTACCAGCACTAGTAACTATGAAATAGTAAAATTTACAATTTTTCGGGAAAAACGTCAAATGAAAGGGCTTGTTGCGAGGATTATTAAAATCAATGTTAGAGAGTTCTAGTAACTAGTTAAAGTTACCAGCACTAGTAACTATGACATAGTAAAATTTACAATTTTTCGGGAAAAACGCCAAATGAAAGGGCTTTTTGCGAGGATTATTAAAATCAATGTTAGAGAGTTCTAGTTACAAGTAATAGTTACCAGCACTAGTAACTATGAAATAGTTAAATTTCGAAATTTTCGGGAAAAACGCCAAATGAAAGGGCTTTTTGCGAGGATTATTGAAATCAATGTTAGAGAGTTCTAGTTACAAGTAAAAGTTACCAGTACTAGTAACTATGAAATAGTCAAATTTACAATTTTTCGGGAAAAACGCCAAATGAAAGGGCTTTTTGCGAGGATAATAAAAATCAATGTTAGAGAGTTCTAGTAACTAGTAAAAGTTACCAGCACTAGTAACTATGAAATAGTAAAATTTACAATTTTTCGGGAAAAACGCCAAATGAAACGGCTTTTTACGAGGATTATAAAAATCAACGTTAGAGAGTTCTAGTAACTAGTAAAAGTTACCAGCACTAGTAACTATGAAATAGTGAAATTTAAAAATTTTCGGGAAAAACGCCAAATGAAAGGGCTTTTTGCGAGGATTATTAAAATCAATGTTAGAGAGTTCTAGTAACTAGTTAAAGTTACCAGCACTAGTAACTATGAAATAGTAAAATTTACAATTTTTCGGGAAAAACGCGAAATGAAAGGGCTTTTTGCGAAGATTATACAAATCAATGTTAATGTGTTAAAATTTTTTAAGTACAGACCCCGTCCGTTTTTGCAACATGCCCGAACATTTTGTGTTGCCAAAATCGAACTGTTTTTTTTCTGAAACTTTTTTCTCTTATTTTTTTAAAATAACTATTTTGATTATCATAAACGTTATTTTAAGTCAATTTTCGACCGTTTTTAGATTTTTTAAAAGTTTTTTTTCTCAGGTTTTTGATGCATTTTACACTACTTTTTTTGTTTATAATCTTTGTTTTTTTTGTCATTTTTGCTGTTTTCGTCATTCTTTATCATTTTTAAGATTATTTTGTCATTTTTAGTCTTTTGTTTGTACAGACCCCGTTCGTTTTTGGCAACATACTCGTACATTTTGTGTTGCCAAAATCAAATGTTGCCAAAATCGAATGGTTTTTTTTTTTTTGAAACTTTTCTCTTTTATTTTTACAAAATAACAATTTTTATTATCATTTACGTTATTTTAAGTCAATTTCCGACCATTTTTAGGTTTTTTATAGTTTTTTTCCTCAGGTTTTGATGCATTTTACACTACTATTGTTTTGTATATAATATTTGTTTTTTTTTGTCATTTTTGCTGTTTTTGTCATTCTTCATCATTTTTAAGATTATTTTGACATTTTTAGTCTTTTGTTTGTATTTGTTTTTGATTTTTATAAAATATTTATCTATTTGTAACTTTTGAGTACTTAATAAATTTTTTAAAAAACTTTTGTATTTGTTGTTGTATTATATGTATCACCATTTCTGAACGTTAATACGTTTTTTTGATTTTTGTCTAAATTATATGGGTCCTGTTATAGAGAAAACTAAAAGGTAATGTCGCTTCTAAAAACCGTTCGATTTTGGCACATGTGCCAAAATCGGATGTTGCCAAAATCGAATGTTGCCAAAATCGAATGTTGCCAAAAACGAACGGGGTCTGTATTACTGTTCCATAGTTATTTGTGCTGTTAACTTTAACTAGTTACTAAAACTCTCTGATATTGATTTTAATTATCCTCACAACAAGCCCTTTCATTTGGCGTTTTCCCAAAAATTTGTAAATTATACTTTTTCATAGTAACTAGTGCTGGTAACTTTAACTAGTTACTAGAACTCTCTAACATTGATTTTTATAATCCTCGCAAAAAGCCCTTTCATTTCGCGTTTTTCCCGAAAAATTGTAAATTTTACTATTTCATAGTTACTAGTGCTGGTAACTTTAACTAGTTACTAAAACTCTCTAACATTGATTTTTATAATCCTCCCAAAAAGCCCTTTCATTTGGCGTTTTTCCCGAAAAATTGTAAATTTTACTATTTCATAGTTACTAGTGCTGGTAACTTTTACTAGTTACTAGAACTCTCTTACATTGATTTTTATAATCCTCGCAACAAACCCTTTCATTTGGCGTTTTTCCCGAAAAATTGTAAATTTTACTTTTTCATAGTTACTAGTGCTGGTAACTTTAACTAGTTACTAAAACTCTCTAACATTGATTTTAATAATCCTCCCAAAAAGCCCTTTCATTTCGCGTTTTTCCCGAAAAATTGTAAATTTTACTATTTCATAGTTACTAGTGCTGGTAACTTTAACTAGTTACTAGAACTCTCTTACATTGATTTTAATTATCCTCGCAAAAAGCCCTTTCATTTGGCGTTTTTCCCGAAAAATTGTAAATTTTACTATTTCATAGTTACTAGTGCTGGTAACTTTTACTAGTAACTAGAACTCTCTAACATTGATTTTAATAATCCTCGCAAAAAGCCCTTTCATTTGGCGTTTTTCCCGAAAAATTGTAAATTTTACTATTTCATAGTTACTAGTGCTGGTAACTTTAACTAGTTACTAAAACTCTCTAACATTGATTTTTATAATCCTCCCAAAAAGCCCTTTCATTTGGCGTTTTTCCCGAAAAATTGTAAATTTTACTATTTCATAGTTACTAGTGCTGGTAACTTTTACTAGTTACTAGAACTCTCTTACATTGATTTTTATTTTTAAGAGGAGAAATCACCGTGAATTTGTTTTATGAAATGAATTTGCGGCTTTATCGGTGAGGGTTAAAGAGTTGAAATGAAAGACGGATAGAAGATGAGAAGAAAATTCTAAGGTGGTGAAAAGAGCGAAGAGCATTTGAAATAGAAGCTTGACCACATACTAAATTCTTTGTCCCACACCAATTAACTGTATTGAAGAAGTAGTACCCAATAGAGAAGGCACTACATTTTTCGATACAGTTAATTATGGATGGTTCGACCGCGGTCGAACCATCCATAATTAACTGTATCGAAAAATGTAGTGCCTTCTCTATTGGGTACTACTTCTTCAATACAGTTAATTGGTGTGGGACAAAGAATTTAGTATGTGGTCAAGCTTCTATTTCAAATGCTCTTCGCTCTTTTCACCACCTTAGAATTTTCTTCTCATCTTCTATCCGTCTTTCATTTCAACTCTTTAACCCTCACCGATAAAGCCGCAAATTCATTTCATTGATTTTTATAATCCTCGCAACAAACCCTTTCATTTGGCGTTTTTCCCGAAAAATTGTAAATTTTACTTTTTCATAGTTACTAGTGCTGGTAACTTTAACTAGTTACTAAAACTCTCTAACATTGATTTTAATAATCCTCCCAAAAAGCCCTTTCATTTCGCGTTTTTCCCGAAAAATTGTAAATTTTACTATTTCATAGTTACTAGTGCTGGTAACTTTAACTAGTTACTAGAACTCTCTTACATTGATTTTAATTATCCTCGCAAAAAGCCCTTTCATTTGGCGTTTTTCCCGAAAAATTGTAAATTTTACTATTTCATAGTTACTAGTGCTGGTAACTTTTACTAGTAACTAGAACTCTCTAACATTGATTTTAATAATCCTCGCAAAAAGCCCTTTCATTTGGCGTTTTTCCCGAAAAATTGTAAATTTTACTATTTCATAGTTACTAGTGCTGGTAACTTTTACTTGTAACTAGAACTCTCTAACATTGATTTTAATAATCCTCGCAAAAAGCCCTTTCATTTGGCGTTTTTCCCGAGAAATTGTAAATTTTACTATTTCATAGTTACTAGTGCTGGTAACTTTAACTAGTTACTAGAACTCTCTAACATTGATTTTAATTATCCTCGCAAAAAGCCCTTTCATTTGGCGTTTTTCCCGAAAAATTGTAAATTTTACTATTTCATAGTTACTAGTGCTGGTAACTTTAACTAGTAACTAGAACTCTCTAACATTGATTTTAATAATCCTCGCAACAAGCCCTTTCATTTGGCGTTTTTCCCGAAAAATTGTAAATTTTACTATTTCATAGTTACTAGTAGTGCTGGTAACTTTAACTAGTAACTAGAACTCTCTAACATTGATTTTAATAATCCTCGCAAAAAGCCCTTTCATTTGGCGTTTTTCCCGAAAAATTGTAAATTTTACTATTTCATAGTTACTAGTGCTGGTAACTTTAACTAGTTACTAGAACTCTCTTACATTGATTTTAATTATCCTCGCAAAAAGCCCTTTCATTTGGCGTTTTTCCCGAAAAATTGTAAATTTTACTATTTCATAGTTACTAGTGCTGGTAACTTTAACTAGTTACTAAAACTCTCTAACATTGATTTTTATAATCCTCCCAAAAAGCCCTTTCATTTGGCGTTTTTCCCGAAAAATTGTAAATTTTACTATTTCATAGTTACTAGTGCTGGTAACTTTTACTAGTTACTAGAACTCTCTTACATTGATTTTTATAATCCTCGCAACAAACCCTTTCATTTGGCGTTTTTCCCGAAAAATTGTAAATTTTACTTTTTCATAGTTACTAGTGCTGGTAACTTTAACTAGTTACTAAAACTCTCTAACATTGATTTTAATAATCCTCGCAAAAAGCCCTTTCATTTCGCGTTTTTCCCGAAAAATTGTAAATTTTACTATTTCATAGTTACTAGTGCTGGTAACTTTAACTAGTTACTAGAACTCTCTTACATTGATTTTAATTATCCTCGCAAAAAGCCCTTTCATTTGGCGTTTTTCCCGAAAAATTGTAAATTTTACTATTTCATAGTTACTAGTGCTGGTAACTTTAACTAGTTACTAAAACTCTCTAACATTGATTTTTATAATCCTCCCAAAAAGCCCTTTCATTTGGCGTTTTTCCCGAAAAATTGTAAATTTTACTATTTCATAGTTACTAGTGCTGGTAACTTTTACTAGTTACTAGAACTCTCTTACATTGATTTTTATAATCCTCGCAACAAACCCTTTCATTTGGCGTTTTTCCCGAAAAATTGTAAATTTTACTTTTTCATAGTTACTAGTGCTGGTAACTTTAACTAGTTACTAAAACTCTCTAACATTGATTTTAATAATCCTCGCAAAAAGCCCTTTCATTTCGCGTTTTTCCCGAAAAATTGTAAATTTTACTATTTCATAGTTACTAGTGCTGGTAACTTTAACTAGTTACTAGAACTCTCTTACATTGATTTTAATTATCCTCGCAAAAAGCCCTTTCATTTGGCGTTTTTCCCGAAAAATTGTAAATTTTACTATTTCATAGTTACTAGTGCTGGTAACTTTTACTAGTAACTAGAACTCTCTAACATTGATTTTAATAATCCTCGCAAAAAGCCCTTTCATTTGGCGTTTTTCCCGAAAAATTGTAAATTTTACTATTTCATAGTTACTAGTGCTGGTAACTTTTACTTGTAACTAGAACTCTCTAACATTGATTTTAATAATCCTCGCAAAAAGCCCTTTCATTTGGCGTTTTTCCCGAAAAATTGTAAATTTTACTATTTCATAGTTACTAGTGCTGGTAACTTTAACTAGTTACTAAAACTCTCTAACATTGATTTTTATAATCCTCCCAAAAAGCCCTTTCATTTGGCGTTTTTCCCGAAAAATTGTAAATTTTACTATTTCATAGTTACTAGTGCTGGTAACTTTTACTAGTTACTAGAACTCTCTTACATTGATTTTTATAATCCTCGCAACAAACCCTTTCATTTGGCGTTTTTCCCGAAAAATTGTAAATTTTACTTTTTCATAGTTACTAGTGCTGGTAACTTTAACTAGTTACTAAAACTCTCTAACATTGATTTTAATAATCCTCGCAAAAAGCCCTTTCATTTCGCGTTTTTCCCGAAAAATTGTAAATTTTACTATTTCATAGTTACTAGTGCTGGTAACTTTAACTAGTTACTAGAACTCTCTTACATTGATTTTAATTATCCTCGCAAAAAGCCCTTTCATTTGGCGTTTTTCCCGAAAAATTGTAAATTTTACTATTTCATAGTTACTAGTGCTGGTAACTTTTACTAGTAACTAGAACTCTCTAACATTGATTTTAATAATCCTCGCAAAAAGCCCTTTCATTTGGCGTTTTTCCCGAAAAATTGTAAATTTTACTATTTCATAGTTACTAGTGCTGGTAACTTTTACTTGTAACTAGAACTCTCTAACATTGATTTTAATAATCCTCGCAAAAAGCCCTTTCATTTGGCGTTTTTCCCGAGAAATTGTAAATTTTACTATTTCATAGTTACTAGTGCTGGTAACTTTAACTAGTTACTAGAACTCTCTTACATTGATTTTAATAATCCTCGCAAAAAGCCCTTTCATTTGGCGTTTTTCCCGAAAAATTGTAAATTTTACTATTTCATAGTTACTAGTGCTGGTAACTTTAACTAGTAACTAGAACTCTCTAACATTGATTTTAATAATCCTCGCAACAAGCCCTTTCATTTGGCGTTTTTCCCGAAAAATTGTAAATTTTACTATTTCATAGTTACTAGTAGTGCTGGTAACTTTAACTAGTAACTAGAACTCTCTAACATTGATTTTAATAATCCTCGCAAAAAGCCCTTTCATTTGGCGTTTTTCCCGAAAAATTGTAAATTTTACTATTTCATAGTTACTAGTGCTGGTAACTTTAACTAGTTACTAGAACTCTCTTACATTGATTTTAATTATCCTCGCAAAAAGCCCTTTCATTTGGCGTTTTTCCCGAAAAATTGTAAATTTTACTATTTCATAGTTACTAGTGCTGGTAACTTTTACTAGTAACTAGAACTCTCTAACATTGATTTTAATAATCCTCGCAAAAAGCCCTTTCATTTGGCGTTTTTCCCGAAAAATTGTAAATTTTACTATTTCATAGTTACTAGTGCTGGTAACTTTTACTAGTTACTAGAACTCTCTTACATTGATTTTTATAATCCTCGCAACAAACCCTTTCATTTGGCGTTTTTCCCGAAAAATTGTAAATTTTACTTTTTCATAGTTACTAGTGCTGGTAACTTTAACTAGTTACTAAAACTCTCTAACATTGATTTTAATAATCCTCCCAAAAAGCCCTTTCATTTCGCGTTTTTCCCGAAAAATTGTAAATTTTACTATTTCATAGTTACTAGTGCTGGTAACTTTAACTAGTTACTAGAACTCTCTTACATTGATTTTAATAATCCTCGCAACAAGCCCTTTCATTTGGCGTTTTTCCCGAAAAATTGTAAATTTTACTATTTCATAGTTACTAGTAGTGCTGGTAACTTTAACTAGTAACTAGAACTCTCTAACATTGATTTTAATAATCCTCGCAAAAAGCCCTTTCATTTGGCGTTTTTCCCGAAAAATTGTAAATTTTACTATTTCATAGTAACTAGTGCTGGTAACTTTTACTTGTTACTAGAACTCTCTAACATTGATTTTAATAATCCTCGCAACAAGCCCTTTCATTTGGCGTTTTCCCGAAAAATTGTAAATTTTACTATTTCATAGTTACTAGTGCTGGTAACTTTTACTAGTTACTAGAACTCTCTAACATTGATTTTAATAATCCTCCCAAAAAGCCCTTTTCATTTCGCGTTTTTCTCGAAATATTATAATTTTACTATTTCATAGTTACTAGTGCTGGTAACTTTTACTAATTACTAAAACCGTCCAACATTTATTTTAAAAATCCATGCGACAAGCCCTTTTATTAGTTACTTCACTTGTGCACAAAAAAGCAGGCGTTGGCTCGAACAGCAGCAGTGAAAACAAGCTCAACGATTTTGAATCGGTTGAGCCAACAAGCTCAAGCTCCTCTGGAGGCATGAGCTAACGGGCTCACGAGGGAAAAAAAGAGCTAAGGTTTCTTCCAAATAAGAGCTTAGCAATACGAAGCTCCGGAGACAAAAACGATAGGAGCTTCGTCGATTGCTTTGTAAGCGGAGCTATGGAAATAAAGAGCTATGAAGCTCGCTCAAATGAGCTTAATTTTCAATCCCTGTAAAGAACTATGGGGCCATTCATTCATTGGGGTGGGCTATAGCAGCTTGTTACGTGTGTTATAGCGCTGATATGGTCTAGTGGATAGGCTGGTGCGAGTCTGGTAACCCAGGCGTACTGGGTTCGATTCCCGATATCGGCAAGAAAAACTTTTGGGTTCGAATCCCATAAATTGCCGACAGGTAAGCTGTGTTTCATTTTATAAATTACTAGCTGATCCCGTACGAACTTCGTTTCGCTTTAAATTGGTACGTTAAAATGAGTTTAGAAAATGAATTCGAAACATTCTTTCGACAATTTTGGGGAGAAAATTCAACAGTGTTTAAAGTCTCTACTATTACTATAACTTGAAATTAAAATTAAACGGTTGATTGGCTTTTTATTAAAATTTATGTGAGAGTGTTTTCTTCTCGATCGGTTGCAAAATCTAGACATTATGGCAGAAACATGTACTATTTGTTTATGTGCACGACTCTTTTGCTTGACCTTCACACTTAAATTGGTATCAATTAACTGCCTCCAACAAAATTATTGCACAAAACACTGAACTTTCAATGAAACCCTCTTTTTCTGTCCCATGGCCCGAAATTCGATAATTGAAACCAATTTTACGTTCCTCAAAACTCCCTTATGCATTTTTTTTTCTTTTAAAATTATATGTAAAATAACGTCAGGAACTTGAAAACAGTGAACAGTGAATATAGACGCCCCTTTCGCCGACCCTTGACACGGAACATGCTACCTGGAGTCAATGGCTCATAGTTTATAACCCTCATCTGAACATTTTCATCTCAATCCGATGCATGATCACGACAATATCGCGAAAACAGTGAACAACTAACATGGACGGCCTTGTTTTCGACCACGATTCAAAACTTGACACTTGAAATCAATTATCTTTTCTGTTAAACTCCCATGTGTCAATTTTCATTACAAATTCATTACAATCAAGAGAATATCGTAAAAACAGTGAACAGATAATAACCCCTTTTGTCGACCCCTGAGTCCAGATTTGAAACCTGAAAGCAAAAGAGCGTCCCTCAAGACTCCTATGCGGAAATTTTCATCTCAATCCAATGTAGAATAACGTCAAAATCGCAAAAACATTAAAGTTGGGTATGGACGACTCCTTCAGCCGACTTCTGATCTGCAATTCGAAAATTGAAATCGATTGCTCGTCCCTCAAAACACTGATGTGCAAATTTTCATCACAATACGATCTATAATAACGCCAATATCGCAAAAACATTAATCAGTGGATATGGACGACCCCTTTGGTCGACCCCTGACCCTAAATTTGATAACTGTAATCGATTGCTCGTCTCTCAAAACACTTATGTGCAAATTTTCATCACAATCCGGTGTATAATAACGCCAATATCGCAAAAACATAATTCAGTTGATATGGACGACCTCCTTGTGTGACCACTTACACAAATTTTGACACCTGAAATCTATTGGTCGTCTTTCAAAACACTCATGTGCAAATTTCCAACACGATCCGACGAAAAGTAACGTCAACATCGCGAAAACAATATTTGTCTTGTATGGACGACCCCCTTCAGAAGGGGTCATCCAAAAATCTGAAAACATTTTTCATCCTTCCTGGACCTAATGAGTATCCATGCCAAATTTCAGACCTCTAGCTTTTAAGACGGCTGAATCTATAGAGGACAAACAAACAAACAAACAAACATACAGATAATTGCTTTTTATATATATAGATATAATTCAGAAGGAATGCATCTGGGGTTCATCTGAAGAGACTATTGCAAGCGGAGTGGATTGCTAACCATTGTAGGTCTCTGAAGGTTGGATACATTTCCTCGACGAACCATCGGCCGTGGAAGCCTAAGAAGCAATTCGAAGGCCAAGCCACACAGACATAGGCTGGACCTTGCTACCGATGGAGGAACCATACATACATACATAAAGTCTGAAACGAATGTGTTACGAATTATTCGAACGGCCCCTAACCAATTGCTTAATTTGAGAAATCAAGTCACAGTCAAGTCTAACTTCACAGATCTTGTTAATGTAGTAGCTTTATTATAGGCATTTGATGTTTTGTTTGATTAAAAAATGGATTCGGCAAGTACAATATCTCATACCAAATTTGTGCCGGATTGGATCACGGAAAGCAGCCGCTCAACAAGCCTGAAGTTTGTATGCGATTTTGAGACATTTTTTTCGGGATAAATTCATCAATAAATTTGGACCCCTTCTGCCGACTTCTTTTGAAAACGATTTTCTTAAAACTTCAGTTATGATAAATATTTCATCCCAAGACTGCGTTTCGATTAGAGTTAAGATAAAAAAAATTATTGGGCTTCAAGGCTAAGTTTTTTTAAGGGTTCTATTCATCACTGTTAATGAGGCATCAAAATGTTCGACCGCCCCGACCGGAACACTCAAATTGAAATGCATGCCATTCCGTCAAATAAAAGCCTATTTCAACAATTTTTGATACTTTGGATAGCAAAATCTTTAGATTTTTCAAATATTTGGTTGTTGATTATAGTTTGGTGAGTATTTCAGGCGAAACTGTAGAGCAGAGTTGGAATTCTAAATCCTTTTTCTTGTGTTCATCATATCTTCTGGGGAAAATAAACGATTTCAAATCCCATTTTTTCTTGAAAAATTCACAGAAGGTTAGTTTTATTGTTTTAAACAACTTTTGTTGATCGAAAAATTTTATCGTTGAGAAACATTACTGACCAAATGGAAAGGAACATTGGATAAAAAAATGAAAATCATTGCCGTTTTTCTCGATTTTAAGCGAGCATTCGATACTTTTTCTCGCCAAAAACTGATTGACACGCTCTCAAAATACGGGATAAAAGACACAGCTCTTAAATGGCTCCAATCCTATTTAGAAGAAACCACGCTTAGCGTACCCCAAGAAAGCGTTCTAGGACCACTGCTTTTTATTTTATATATAAACTACATGAAGAAATCTTCTCAAATACTGTGATATTAATTTATTTGCCGATGAAACTGAGATATTTATAACTTGTGATGATGCTGGTGCTGCTGTTCATAAATTGAACTATGATCTTGTGAATTTGAACAAATGACTAAATTTTAAAATGTTAAGACTAAATGTCTCTTAAACTAAATGTTTGGTCGTCTCTCACAAGCATATTAACTGTGATTCAGTAAACATTTGTATCGAACGGGAACGTCTCGATATAGTTCATGAAATAAAGTATCTCGGTGTAACAATAGATTAAAGATTAAACGTCATACGTCAGTGAAAAAAATTGCCAAAAAAATTTGGTTTAATGTGTCGTTTACGTAAAGATTTGTCACAGTGGAGTTTAATTTATTTGCATAAAACAATCATAGCCCCGCATTTTGACTTCTGTCCGTTTATAATATGTTTCGCAAATGATCAGCAAATGGCACGGCTACAAAGGCTCCAGATCAAAATCATGAGTTTTAATCTTAGACGCCATCGAAAGACGCCTGTTCAAAACATGCTAAGTGCTCTACAAAAGTGCTACAAAGCGCTCTACAAAAAGCTTACATAATCCAACTTATACGAAAAGTAGACAAAGACAAAGTTTATGTTTCTCCTCTTCTATCTAACTTAGGATCATCATTTCCTTAAAAATCAATTCAGAATGGTTAAAACTTTCAGACTTAACTAACAAAAGTTTTTTTTAAATGAATAAAACACATGGACTTAGAATTTCGGAAGCTTTCAAAAGGATAATTTTTCGAAGAATAGTTCAATTTATATTTTTTCCACGTCTTGAAAATTCTCTCAGTGTAGTTTTTTTTTTCAAATTGAAAATGATGATTTATTTATCATTTTATTGTGTTTTAATCAAAAAAGTTTTTTATTCGGTTTAGAGTGAATTGTGTTGAAGTTTAAATTACTAAATTTGATAAATTTTTTAAGTTTAAAAGAAATTTCAGATTTAATAATAAGGCTGCCAGTTATGCTTCGAAAAAAGAAATTTCAGTTGTTTTTGAACCATTTTAACAAAAATTATATAGAAATGAAACTACTAGTCAGTCTTAAAATGTATCCAAAAATGGTTGAACTGGACTGTTCCTTAGCCTTTGTGTTTATGCAATTTATAAAAAAATATGTCAAACAGCTCTCCTCTACGATAAAGTTTTTCTTTCAACAAAGTTTGTTTAGAATCATATTACTAAGTTTCTATAAAGGGTAGGGTCTAACGGGTAAAAAAAACACCATTTTCACGATTTTTTTCTAGAGCTATCGTTCAAACAAATGTATTCAAATTTTTTGCATTATGCAAAGCATAGTTAAAAGAACATTTAGTAATTTTTTCGTGGAAAAATATTCAAAAATGAGCCGGTGACGGAGCTTTTTCGAGGATGCCTTTTAGAAAACAGGATTTGCGGTGGACACTGTATCTCAGCACAGAATCATCTGAAGTCAAAAAATCAGAGCAAAATATTTTTAATAGATGTTTTTCTGGACCCCAACGTTTTTATTTAACTTAAAAAATTTTTTATGAAATTTTTGTGGCTGTTTGAAGTAAAAACTACGATTTTTCACGAAAAAATCCGCCATTTTTTATCTGTAAAATCTCCCCAAAGTAAAAAAAAAAAAAGAAAAACGTTGGGGTCTGGTATTTTATATGTAGAAAATATGTTCCAAATTTGAAAAGAATCGGATAAGTAGTTTTCAAATGACGATGTCCACGGACTTTAAAAATGTGCTTTCGAGAAAAACGCGTTTGAAGTTTCTGCTCTTGCTTTCTTGCAGTATTAGATAGGAGGAGATAAAGGCCTATAATTTCTACAGTTTTGCTTCAATTGACTGGAAAATTTGACACAACATTTTTGAAATGTTTTACAATATGAAAATAAGAAAATTAAAAAATCGATTTTTTGAAAGTGTTAGACCCTCCCCGCACCCCCCCCCCCTCCCCCCAACTTAACATCAAAATTTAACAAGTGCTGTTGTGAACAAATTTTGCATTTAACCCCGCGTTTGCTTGATGCCCTGTTTGATGGTAGTTATTAATAAAAAGTAGATTTTTTTGAAAATATTGTTTAAGTTCAAAACTTATCTATCTATGTAATGAACATGATTTTTTTTTTAAATATATCTTTATTTGTACCAATTCATCATTACATTTATATAACATTAATACATTAAATAAGGTGTTCAGTTCAATAATGAACTTTCAGAGCCCTATAGTTAAATAATCACTAACATTTATTTATTTGACTTAAATTTGCTGAGCGCAATCAAGCATTTTTATAAAGGAGAACATCCTGTCGTGTAAAAAATATTTTAAACTAAAAACTAAAAACTAAAGCTATCCTAAAATTAAACTAATTGTAGAGAGAGCGAATCTCTGCGATGGAAGACTGCATCGATTTGCCTCTGAAGTTGGAGATTATTTTGTTGGCCATCTCTTCGATAGTTTCAATGCCTGCAATCCGATGAAGATCTTCGGTGCTGTGCCAAGGTGGAAGCCGCAAAATCATTTTCAGAACCTTGTTCTGAATCCTCTGGATGGCCTTCTTCCTCGTCGCGCAGCAGCTAGACCAAATCGGAACTGCATACATTATCGCTGGTCGGAAGACTTGCTTGTAAATAAGCATCTTATTCTTCAGGCACAGTCGGGATTTCCTGTTGATGAGAGAATAAAGAGATTTAGTGTATTTATTACATTTTGATTGAATATCTTCAATGTGATTTTTAAAAGTAAGATTCCGATCAAGTGTAAGTCCCAAGTACTTCACGTTATCAGACCATTCTAATGAAACCCCATTTAAAGTTATGGAATGATTTTCATTAGGTTTTAAAAAATTTGCTCTTGGCTTATGGGGAAATAAAATAAGTTGAGTTTTGGAAGCGTTAGGAGAAATTTTCCACATTTTCAAGTAATTCAAAAAGGAATTTAAATTTTGTTGCAATCTACTGCGTACCACCCGTAAATTTCGACCTTTGGCTGAAAGCAAAGTATCATCAGCAAAAAGTCTTCTACCTTTTCCTTCTGGTACATCAGGAAGATCAGAAGTAAAAATATTGTATAAAATTGGCCCAAGTATACTACCCTGAGGGACACCAGCTCTAATGGGTGTCCTTTCAGAGCATGCATTTTGATAGCTTACTTGTAAGGTTCGGCTAGTCAAATAATTTTGAATAATTTTGGTGAGATATACAGGAAAATCAAATCGAGCTAATTTAGCTACTAAACCTTTGTGCCAAACACTGTCAAAAGCTTTTTCAATATCAAGAAGAGCAACACCAGTTGAATAACCTTAAGATTTGCTAGCGTTAATCATATTAGTTACACTCAAAAGTTGATGTGTAGTAGAATGTCCATGACGAAAACCAAATTGTTCATTAGGGAAAATAGAATTCTGATTAATGTGAATCATCATTCTATTCAAAATAACTCTCTCAAATAGTTTACTTAAAGAAGGAAGCAAACTAATTGGTCGATAACTTGAAGACTCTGAAGCACTTTTTCCAGGTTTCAAAATTGGAGTTACTTTGGCATTTTTCCATTTATTGGGAAAATAAGCCAAATGAAAACATTTATTGATGATTTTAACTAAAAAATTTAAAGTGCTTTCAGGCAACTTTTTAATAAGAATATAGAAAATCCCATCTTCCCCTGGAGCTTTCATATTTTTAAATTTTTTGAAAATCAATTTAAGTTCATCAATATTTGTCTCACAAGAACTTTCAAATACATTTTGTTTAGAAAGAATATCATCAAATTCAAGGAAAATTTGAGCATCAATTGGACTTACAACGTTTAAATTAAAATCATGAGCAGACTCAAATTGTTGGGCTAATTTTCGAGCTTTTTCTGCATTAGTTAAAAGAAGTTTATCCCCATCTTTCAAAGTAGGAATTGGCTTCTGGGGCTTTTTCAGAATTTTAGTTAATTTCCAAAATGGCTTTGAGTAGGGTTTTATGTCCTCTACTGCTTTAGCAAAATTTTCATTACGAATGAAATTTAAACGACGTTTGATCTCTTTTTGAAGGTCGCAATAAATTAATTTCAAATAAGGATCCCTAGTACGTTGATATTGGCGTCGACGAATGTTTTTCAGTCGTATCAAAAACTGAAGATCATCATCAATTAAAGGTTGATTAAATTTATGTTTAACTTTGGGTATTGAAGCGGCTTTAGCATTGACTATTGAAGTTGTCAAATTTTCTACAGCCAAATCAATATCTTCTATTGAATTCAGTGGAACGTTTACATCTAAATTACGTTCAATAAAATTCATATATCGCTCCCAGTTAGCCTTTTGAAAGTTAAAAGCTGATTTTAAAGGGTTTTCAATGGGACTTTGGGATAAAGAAAATGTTACTGGAAGGTGGTCTGAATCGAGGTCCGCATGAGTAACTAATTGACTACAATGCTCGCCTAAATCTGTTAGAACCAAATCAATTGTGGAGGGATTTCTAATTGAAGAAAAACAAGTATGCCCATTAGGATATTCAACAGTATAATAACCTGCAGAGCAGTCATTAAACAAAATATTCCCATTTGAATTTGATGAAATATTATTCCAAGATCGGTGTTTTGCATTAAAGTCACCAATAATAAAAAATTTAGATTTATTTCTGGTGAGTTTTTGTAAATCTCCCTTCAAAAAATTCTTCTGTTCACCGCTACATTGAAAAGGCAAATATGCGGCAACAATTATAATTTTCCCCATAGAAGTTTCTAATTCAATTCCAATTGTTTCTAAGACTTTTGTATTGAAAGAAGGAAGAAGTCTAAATTTGAGACGACTATTGATGACAATAGCTACACCCCCACCTTGTCGATCAAGTCGATCATTTCGTAAAATTTTAAAGAAAGCATTGCTTTTCAAGTTATTGTCTGGCTTTAAAAAAGTTTCAGTGATGGCAGCAATATGTATGTTTTGAGTTTTCAAAAATAAAAAGAATTCATCTTGGTTAGCCAGCAAAGATCTAGCGTTCCAATTCATAATATTTAAACATCTATTTGGATCCATGAGGGAATCGCAAAGTCATAATAATTTTGTTAGCATAATTAAAAGAAGTTTGGAAAGCTTCAAACATTGAATTTGCTTTCAACATAAGTTGCATCATTTCCATTAAATTTTGATGCAAAAAATTTAATTTTTCCTCAGTAATCAACAAAATTGTTAGGATCAGAAAATGAAGGAGAAGAACAAGTATTTGAATTTCGGGGATTTTCCCAAGCCTTCGCATGAACGTTGAGACTTGGTTTTTTCCCATTTTTATTAGTTGAACCTGAAGAGGGAAACCCATTTTCAACCACCTCTGAGAACGATAAACAACGTGTCTGGGGCGCAGAATCAGCACAGGTAGCATTAAAATCACTTCGGGTATTACCCAGCCGTGATTCCAATGTAGGCCGAGGCTGACCGCGAACAGGCAGGTTGTTTGCCGGTCTGACGTGTGAAGACGAAAAAGAGGAAGGAGGAGAAGAAACTTTTCTGGAAACTTTGGGATTTTTCCTAGAAGCAACAATTTTTGCCCTAACGGGACAGTCTAGAGAATTCGAGGAATGATTACCTGCGCAATTCGCACACTTAAAAAATTCTGTTTTTGGCTTATCACCACCAAAAAGGCATTTAGATTTTTCATGATCGAATGAGCCGCAAAACATGCATCTGGCATTCATTCTACAATTTTTAGTGCCATGACAAAAAGCTTGACAACGACGACATTGCGTAATATTTTGAAGAAAATTGGTAGAAGATTTACGAAAAGGTTCGAATTTGACTCGACAATGAAACATAAGACGAGCCTTTTCAAGAATTTGCAAATTATTAACCTGATCCTTTTTAAAATGGATCAAATAAAGTTCAGGAGCAAAACCAACACTACTGGTATTATTCGTGTTGGTTCTTTTCCTCATTTGAATTACTTGAATTGGAGAAAAACCTAACAAAGAATTTAATTCAGATGTGATCTCATCCGGTGTCTGATCGCCGGTGAGACCACGAAGTACAACTTTAAATGGACGATCACTTCTAGTGTCGTACGTAAAAAATTGGTGTGTTTTATTATTCAAATAATTTAAAATCTTTTGAAAATCATTAAAAGATTCCGCCAATATACGAGCAGTTCCCCTTCGACCGATCTGAAAAGAAATCTTCACATCCTTGACGGAAGTGACGATTTCTTTTCGAAAGGTATTGAAGTCAGGAATCGTGACCGTTATTGGTGGAATCTTTTCGTTTTTAAGAGTATAAGAAGAAGAAGGTTTCTTAGTACTCTTATCAGAATTAAATATGAATATTTCCTCATCACCGATGTTATGAAGGACATCGAATGAATTGGAAATTTCAACTTTTTTGGGCGATGGACCTGAATTAGGTTCGGCAATCCGTTTTCTCCTGGCCCTTGAGCCGGCCGAAGACTTCCCCATGCTGGAAAGAAAAGAGAAAAATATGAATAAAAGAAAATAAAAATAATTATAGCACTGAAAAGTGCTGATTGAAAAACAGGTAAGGAAAAAATAAATAATGTAAAAATGTTCCTGCAGGTACACAGCAACGATACGATGCTCCGGCGTACGTGTTGACGGCTCAACGGTACAGATGGAAGTGAGTAATGAACATGATGATTTGTGATTTAGAAGCGTAGATATTAGCTTGTATTTTCGACAACTTTAAATTTCGAAGATATTCCCATTCAAGTGATAAGGTGAGAACAAGCTCTGATTAGAAGCGTGATTATCAGGCGAAAAACTTTAGGGAAGTATCCTCCAATGGTATACATATATTCATTCAATAATTTACTGATAAAAAGGACTCAAAAAAGAGCTTTTTTTAAAATTAAGATAATTGAGCCTTCAAGTATGCAATGACTCTAGAGTAGTAGACAAACTTTGAGAATTCTTTTTGTCTGACACTCATAAACTGTGAAATGAAAAGAAGGCCAAAAGTTAATAGAACTACAGTAGTTTTTCGATTTTATCACGTTCAAAAAAAATTTCACCGTGAATATGGCGAAACCGTGAATTTGGCGAAACTAAAAATTAAAGTAGAAAATAGTATTTTTACTGTCTTTAATCAATAATTTGTAATATTTTCAGTAGTGGAAACGTTTTGTATCAATAAATTTCGATCATAAGGCGTAATTATCAAAGATTACTAAACAAAAAGGATCGTTTTCAGTTCAAATTATTATTCTCTAAAGCAAATTTTTAGCCTTTTTCTTGAAATAAAACCATGTTGTATATCCATTTGATAGTCTACATCTTATTAAAGTGAATTATTTTGTTTTGATGGAAATTTAACAGTCGTTAGTGTGATTCTCGAAATTTGCTTTATGGGCAGATAATCTTTTGTCTTTATATGTAGGAAAACAGAAATCTTAGTCATATTTGCAGACAAAGCTAGCAGAATTTCATTTTATTCTTCCAAAATTATCCATTCAGACAATACTAAAGGCTATTCAATAAGGATTACGCACGCCACCCTCTAAAATAAACAAGTTCAACAAAGAAATCAGAGACACTTATCTCTTTTCAAAAACGCTTAAATTCACCCACATTTTTATATGATTCTCATAACCAAAAAAGTTAATTTTTTTAAAGCGACTAATCAACCCAAGTAACAACACTAACATCAGCGTGACGTTAAAATACTTGTGTCGATTATTACAAGCGTTTTTAAAATCCAAATGACGATTATAAACACTATACAGATAAAATAAGCAGTTCAATAGCATTTTCATATTATTGGATACCTATACACTATAACATTAACCATAAAAAATATCATAAACAAAGACGCTCTATGCTTTTGAATGAAAATTAAGGACCTGGTAATGGTTTCTGAATGATTTCTTAAAAATCGTGATAAAATCGAAACAATACCGTGATAAAATCGAGCGTGAATTTGACGAGTATTGATAACATCGAATAGTGATAAAATCGAGAAACTACTGTATTATCTTTAGATTTTTCATGATTTTCTCCAAAGCTTGGGAAGCCGTGATTCAAGGATCAAGCCTCCTTTAATAAAGGATCAAGTCTCCTTTAATTTTCAAAATATCACAATTTTTTTAAGTCTCACGAAAACTCTTCTTGTCCATCTACGTGTTCATATATCGATCTAACTTTTGCAGCGTAAAAACTTGAAATTACACGCTGTCAGAAAATGAAAAAGACGGCGATCCGCAAAATTTATCCGTAAAGATATGATGAAAATAAGAAAAAGGGATCAAGTATATTGTCAAGAGGTAATCAAAGGTTTTTTATAAGAACGCTTTCAAGATCTTTATTTAATCCGTCCTAAGATGGCCAATCAATTTTAATGAAAATATGTTTCTGATTAATGGCACTCGAACGGTATGAGGCATAACTAATTGATGTCATGCCAATAAATTATAGACATCGCACTCCTCTTTCGTAACACACGGTTCTCCATACTCTGTTCGATAGAATCCCTCACGGCAAACGCAAGCCGGAACATTCCGTTTACATACAATGTCATCCACGTCTGGTCGTTCGCAGGTTTTCTGACCACATGCACTGCAATCAAATATCTCGTTCTGTGGACATGTTTCTAAAACAAAAAATCAATAGGATTTTAAAAAGCACTCTTCAATTCCGTTCCAAACGATCCAAATACTTACCGAAAGGAGTATCGTCAGGGCACTTGGCACCACATGGCGTTCCCTCTAGAGGGATAGATTCAAATCGTGCACATAGAACGATCAGCAATGTGACACCAAACAAGGAAGCGATGTGCTGCATTTCTTTTTTGCTGCCCCAACCAACTGCATAATCAGCTGACAAATGACAACGTATTTATAATAGTTTTTTCTATAGAGATTAACTTCACTTATAACGTAAACCAGTTGTAAGAAAGGATCAATGACTTGGGGAATGATAAATTCTTTTCATAGCTTCTGCAAGTGTACGACTGTACGTGCAGTTTCTAGAAACAAATGTGATAGCGTTATTTATTATTGTAGTACTTTTTTTTGTAAAGAACTTATTTATATACCTAGGCAGTTGAACTGATGCTGTTTAATATTCACGACAACAGCGTGCCATTAGATCGCTGCTAAAAATAACTCTCTGCTCTCATATGATTTTTTGAAACCTTTTGGGTCACCAAGCATAAGTGTAAAATTTAAGACGATTCGTTTGATTTCTGAAAAAGTTCAATGCGTTTTAATTTTGTGTGGAAATTTGTGTGAGAAGAAGCTAAGTATTTCATGAAAATGTTATAACCATTTTAAAAAACATAATCTAAATCAATTTAAAAGTATTTAAAAAATCGCAGACTAAGCTTGTTAAAGCTTTCAACTATTTCATGGAATGATTTTCCCAAGGCTATATAAATCAACTTACTTATTGACTATGCAAAGCAGTTGATTGCGATTTTTTATTTTCATTCTACGGCTAATTAGCCTCAAAATAAGTATTCAAAAACGCTAAAATAAGAAAAATTTAATTATTATCTTTTCAGGGGTACAATTAAGGTTAGTGGGTGGTTTACAAATGTAGTGCAATAATTAAAAAAAATATTTAAAAACCCATGTTGAAGTTTTTTTTTTACTTACAGTAAATCTCTGATGGTTTTTCTATGGAAAATTCTGCCTTCCCATACAAATTGAAAGTCCAAAATATGGCTAGCAAAATGTTCTTCTCTAAACTCTGAACTCTAAACTCTATATAAGTGGTTTTCAAAGTGGTCCCTACCGCCCCCTTGGGGGCGTTGAGAGCTTCCAGGGGGGGGGGGGGGGCGAGATCAATTTTAAAATTTGGGGGGCGTTGGGAATGCTCAGGGGGCGGTGATTCACATTTTCACAAATCACGAAACAACGTAGATTTGAAATAATAACGAGTAAGTTCGATGCAAAACAATGGACTTACTTTAAACAACTAAACATCAGTTTCAAGACTAAAATATCGTTAATTCCACAGAGCTGCAAGCAAATTTTTGATCCAGTATCAATTTTTTTTTAAATGTAACTGAAAGATTTATTAAATTGTCACAGATTTTGTATACGCTCTACTTGTTGATTATGTGTTGTAAAATTCTTTTGGGGTATACTCAAAAAGATTAGTTTTAGATGGCAATGCTTGATAATCTTTAAAATCTGCTTAGCAGAAAAAACCTTCGAAAAAATCTGTGTTAAAAGGTGTCATCTGTGATAATTTTTTTGGAAAGAAAATATGAAAGTTTTTTAGGTAAGAGAACTTTTCTTTGAAGTTCTTATTTGTTCATCTTTATTTCAATCGATTCAAAAAATCAATTGTGCCATTTGCCATGGATAAACTTTTAATCTATTTGGATATCACTAACATTGTCGGAATTCAGTTATTATAATATAATTTAAAATTTAAGGGTCGCGAAGCCTGAATAACTTTGCACATGATTTAAATTCAGATATTAAAAAATAATACTATTTTTACGTTACTTCACTAGCTTGACAGTAATTCATTTGTAACCAATAATCCACATTAATGATAAATATAGATTTTTTTTATACCAAAATTCAAGATATATGAATTTGTATCAAAACAACTAATCAATCGGTTTAAGTAATTGTCCAGGAAACTTTACATAGAATTATGTGTTTACTGGAGGTTTGAAGCAAAAATAAATAGTAGGTAAGGAGCCGTTCACTAATTACGGCTAAAGGCTTAAAAGTAAAGCACTTTTTAGGTAAAATTTAAAAAAAAAGTGTATTTGAAAAGCACAATCTAGACAAATACAAATATAATACAAAACAACAGATGAAATGTCATAAACGATTAAATTAAAGATTATTCAATTTCCACAATCGAATAAATCATATAAAATCTTAATTCCGATTTAAAAAAGAGAGATCATATATAAGTACAAGGTACCATTTGTTATGTTTATTACCTGAAAATTATAAAAATCTTAAAAAATATCATTATATACAACTAGAATTGGAGCAAAAATGTTTAACGACAATCACGTTGTCAACTAACCTCAAAGCTCAGACTCATTCAGCGGTAAGCGATAAAGTTTTAGGATTTTTTGGTAAATCGTTAGTAAAATTTAGAGTTGGAAGGTCTATCACTGAAAAAACTGTCTAGAAGTTCATTATTTAATGACATGTTGGTTTGAATTTGTTCTCTAGAATTTTTATAGAACCTGCAATTTTTTTTGTTAATTCATAGACATTAAAAGATAAAGAACATAACATCAAAATTAACCAACAAATAGGTTAAGATTTAAAAAAAAACCAAAGAAATATGGTTTCGAATGACTGTGGCTGTGATGAATTTATAATGTAACAATTCTTACGTAAGATTTTGGAAACTCCCCCAAGCTCCCTAGTAAGACATCGTAAGCAAATGTGAACACCCCCCCCCCCCCCCCACTCCTCTCAGGCGCTTACGTAATTAGTGAATAGCCCCTAACCAAAAGTAAATAGTAGGTATGTAAATAAAATTCTAAAAACCTAAAAAATTACGAAATATAGTTTGAAATATGCAGAATCGTTCGATATTATTGAATTGAAACCCACCATTATCATAGTAAGTTGCTATCGAAATACCGGTATCTCAGAGTATTTTAATTATAGGGTACCGCAATCATGCGTGAACGTACCCCCACGCCGGGCATGATGACGTAGTTGTTATGAGATTCTTCATACATTCCATAGGAATAAAAATGAAATCTACGTTTTTCGTCATTTGCATTAAAAAGTTCAGTAATTAGTGTTAAGGAACTAAAGTTAGTGTTGAAACAATTGATTTCAGTATGAAATATATTGAATAAAGAGCTTGGAATCATTCCAAAACTCGAATAAGAAAATAGTTACGAGAAAAGATGATTTATCAATTAAGTATTTTACTATTAATGAACTCGAAATTTGCGTGTTAAATGATTTATTAGGACTATTAGATGTGTCTTCTTGTAATATTTTCCATTTTTAAGCTTTCAATATGCTTGGAAATAGTTTCCAGTAATTACAATTTCCACCAAAATTCAGCTATTTCCGAGGTTAATTCGCATTTTATACAGAACCACAAACAAAATCGTATTATTTTAAGAAGCTCATAAATCTGGGAAGTCGAATTTATGCATTTGAGGACAGTGGCGTACAAATTACTGCCATCAAAAATATTTTTTATGGAAAAACTGTAGAATTCAATACTATGCTCGCTATTTTTCATAACAACTACGTCATCATTCTGGAAATCTGCCAACCAATATGGCGGATGAGGTAACCTGTTATTTCGAAGAACTTTGCCGGTATCTGAACTTTTCATTTACCATCGTTGAATAAAGAGGAATCTTTCGATTGCTTTGATTCAGTTGAATCATTCAACCAAGAAGGCTCACAACACAATAGAGGGGAAAAAAACTTTGCGAGTTTTTTTATCTTGATTTTAACCGATAAATTCCTAAATTTGCTTGGATATTGCCAAGGTTTTGGCTAGTAAACTTTGAAATCGAATGCCCGAATTTTTCAAGATTTCTAGATAAAAACAGCTCGGATTTGCCCTGCTTGGATAAGTGTGGAAAAATATCTGGTGAGCTCCATTTTTTTATCTAAATTTGTTGCAAATGACCGGATTGCGAAAACTGTATCCAATTTATTATTCTTGATTTTCAGTTCGGTTCATCATTGGAACAAAATCCTGATTCGAATATTGGTTTTGCATTTAAAACTAAAATTAGATTCATTTTCCATGTTCGAAATTAGTTCATCATTCCGGAATATCAATAGAACATATTAAAAATAGCAATCCATTTTAAAAATTAGTTTTCTAGAAAAACTTCTGATTTTAAAATTCTTTAAAACATATAAAAATGCTCACCAAAGTATTTACAATGCATTAAGCTCTTGTGCGTATTTTAAATTAGATTTTTTATTAAGTTAAAAAAATTGCTTTTTGCTAAATTCCTCATAACTGATTTTTTTTTACATTTTGTATTATCTTATATAAAGAAACATTCATTACAAGTAGTCACAAGTCATTTTTTAGCATATTTTTACAACTACATTTTAAAAAATGCTTTCAGATATTCGAATATTTTGCGGATATACTGCTAAATTGCAAAAAAAAACTGACTCTTAGTCAGAATATTGAAAGCTTTTCAACATAAGTTTTACTAATTGCTACACAAGTTATTTCAAAGAATGCGACTGATCACTAATTTGAACAATAGGATTTTCCATAAACTGTAATTTTGTTTCAAATACCTTACCTATCGTTCGAAATTTCATAACTATTTTTGACCCTGCGTTTACACGGTTCTGTCGATTGTGGTTAAGCGCAATGTTAAACCTATTAATCCACCTATCTTGGGGCCCTGTTTCCTGTTTCTTCTTGCGAACAAGAATCTTTTTTGCTTTTTTTCTATCCGTCAGGAGAAACGTTTGTGGTGTTTTCCTCTCAAAGCAGTACGGAGTTGAAAAAGTCAAAATTTCAACCAATGGGGAACCAGAATGGTTGATGTGTTAGTGGGCAATCATTCATAATTCTCTAGGATTTGACATTTAGTCCGGTTCCTTGACAGCTAAATGTCAGGTTTGTTATGGGCCCACAAATTCGTGGGCCCCTGGGGGAGGAAGATTGAAATTCGCAGTATCGCTTTCTGTATCGTTTTTTTTACTGTTCGGCAAAAAGCCAGCAATTGTTGAAAAGATTTGTAATCGTTAAAATTTAAATTTCAGATGATCAGTTTCGTGTAGCGAGTCATGTAACTCAGTTGTTTAGGTGCTGAATTTATTTTTTCTGAGTTATTTGCTGCAGATTCAAATGTACACATCGAAATCGAAATCAACAGCTAGAATAATCAATATCAGTCTGTCAACTCTCTCGTAAATATAAATGTTAACTATATAAAAATGTTGTTCGGTCTATGGGATCTACCCAAAATCTAAATCTGTTATTTAAGCTATTTTTAGAACAACCATTAATCGAACAATTTTTATTTATCAGCTTCAAAAATTTTAACGAAATTTGAGCGACTCAATACGCCTGTTTATGCAAGATTGCCAGAGCAAAACAAATCCTAATTAAATCATTGTATTATGCAAAACAAGTGCTTTTTAGCATCAAAAATTTTTTTATTGAAATTCACTTAAAAAGAAAGTAAAATTTTGAACCTTCGCACTGGGCGGTAGATTGATGAGAGAAATTTGACGTTTGAAAGATTTTTTTTTTAATTCAGACTTCCTCCCCCAGGTGGGCCCGTAATTTTGATGGTTGTCAATTGCAAAGGATAGGGATGCCATCCCCCTGGTTTACACCACTTTTTTTGCATTTTTGGTGGCCATGATCTTAAAAAAAATAAAAAAATACATACATATATCCTTGTGCGCAACGCTTTCAGGGCCCGTCCTTAAAAAAATTCTATAAGTCAAAATAAAAGATTTCTAGAATTCATCGAAATTGAAATTTTTTTGTATAAAACTACACTACGTTTCGCTGCTAACCCTAGCTATTTTGTCCCCAACACAGGTGAACTGGATTTTGAACATCAAAAGTTACGCCTATATAATGGTGTTCTCATGATGAATAACTCATTAGTAAACAACATTCGATCTCACTTTCCACTAAGCTCCACATCGACCAGCGCCCATAACCACTAACACGATATATTCATTACTTGGCGTCGTATTCATTCGGCATACTACTTGCCAGTTGAGTGAGTTCATTTGGTAGTGAACTGGCCCACTATCAACTATTTCATTAGTACATCGACGACCGTTAGCGCGAGATGACGCATTATGAAAGCTCCTATGAAATAATGAGTAATGATTTCTTGGAGTAGATTTATGGTTCAACTTGGTAATTTATATAGGGATGCTTCATGGGGTTCTAGTCAACTTTTTCAACAAAGTGCAACGGAAACGTAATTCAACTCTAGTCGAAATACAAAACAATTACTCCGGCACACTTCTGTAATCGGAAAAAAGAGTCCAACTTAACTGCGGGTGGCGTCGTTGATCGACCACAACTATGGACGCCAACTCGATTAGCATATCCATAGTAGCCTACTGCGCCATACCACAGCCTAACGTTGCCCAAAAGCGTCTCTCCAACTGACGTTAGCTCCATTGTCGGTGCCGAATTGACACATGTTTTTGTTGACAAGAAATGTTTTTGAATGTTCCATATTCATTTGGTAGCTTCGGACATTATTGCCGTTAGAGGTTTTTTCCTTTGCTTTTGTGCGTGCCGAACTTTTGTAGTGTTTGATTAGTGATTACCTACATTGGGAGAAGCGGCTCTAACGAAGAGTATAGTTAAACAAGTTCAATTTGAATATTTACTTTCGACCATATAACCATGCGAGCTGTCGTTTTGTCACCTTTCGGTTGCTTGTAAATGGTGAAGCTAATTTCTCTTCAAACTGGTGAGTACCTAATAAACAAATAGCTAAATGGAGAGAAAATGCTCGATGATTATTATAAATTCATGTACGCATCACCACTAAAGGCTCCTAATACTGTAGCTCTCGTGAATTTTTTTCCATGATTGACCAAGTTCTGAGATGGGTAGTGTCATCCTTAAATGTCGTAGGAGGAAAATGACAAGATAGTTCTTCCCCTCAGTACGTCATAACAATACGTGCTGATAATATCTTAACAATAATGAGTAAGGCATCTAGCTCCAATTCAGACGAATGGCTGATGTGTCAACATCAATGAACTTCCAAATAAATGTCAAGAGTGCTGACAAAGTCTGGTGACGTCTAGATGAGTAAAATTTATACGAACTTCACAAAAAACTCTGGTCGATTTTTATTATAAAAAAAACAATTATCAACGAATACACACCAATTTTTGTAGAAAAATTCAGATAAAAATAAACATATTTTTAAAAGGCCGGAATGATCAAAATAAAAAAGAAATCGAAAGAAATGACAAAATAACGAAACTGAAAACAAAAAAAAAACGAAAATGTAAAAAACTACGAAAATGACAAAAATGAAAATAATGACAAAATTGACAAAAATGACAAAAAAAAACTCAAAAATGATCAAAATGGCCAAAATTTAAAAAAATACCGAAAAAAAAATTAAAAAATAACAACAATGACACAAATGACAAAAGTGACAAAAATGACAAAATTAAAAAAAACGAAAAAAACAAAAATTAAAAAATAACAACAATGACAAAAATGACAAAAATGACAAAAATGACAAAAATGAAAAAAATGACAAAAATGACAAAAATGAAAAAAATGACAAAAATGACAAAAATGACAAAAATGACAAAAATGACAAAAATGACAAAAATGACAAAAATGACAAAAATGACAAAAATGATAAAAATGACAAAAATGACAAAAATGACAAAAATGACAAAAATGACAAAAATGACAAAAATGACAAAAATGACAAAAATGACAAAAATGACAAAAATGACAAAAATGACAAAAATGACAAAAATGACAAAAATGACAAAAATGACAAAAATGACAAAAATGACAAAAATGACAAAAATGACAAAAATGACAAAAATGACAAAAATGACAAAAATGACAAAAATGACAAAAATGACAAAAATGACAAAAATGACAAAAATGACAAAAATGACAAAAATAACAAAAATGACAAAAATGACAAAATTGACAAATTTGACAAATTTGATAAAATTGACAAAAATGACAAAACATGACTAAATTGAAAAAAATAACAATATTGACAAAATTGATAAATTGACAAACTGACAAAATTGACAAATTGACAAAATTGACAAAATTTTCAAAATTGACAATAAAGACAAAATTGACAAAATTAACCAAATTAACAAATATCACAAAAATGACAAAAATCACAAAAATCACAAAAATGACAAAAATGTTATAAGTTACAAAAATTACAAAAATGACAAACACTTAAATGACGTCAAATATGTACAAAAACATTTACAAAAACCGCAAGTTAAATTTGGATTTTTATGAATTTAACAATTTTAAATTTTGAAAATAATCGTCAACTTTTAATGTTTCAGTGACCTCCATCAACGATGTATTTTAAAATTTTTCGATTGGATTTCAACATTTTAAAGTTATTCATCCCTTCATAACCCCAGAAACATTTCCAATATTTACTTTTCTTTTGAAAATCAACTCAATCGCATCTGGAGCAAAATTGATGGCCAAAATCACACCACAAACCGACTGCATTAATGGTATTGCTGACGAATAAACACATACGAAATGGCTTGATTTTACAGCCATAAACGAACTCCCATATGGTGTTTACATTCCGAAACTTCTGCCAGCTTTGAGAAGTTTATGACTTTTTTTATCGGAAATGATCACTCAACAATTTATATTCGTAAAGCCAATAATTATAACAACACCAGAGTATTTTTGAGTTATATCGAAATAACATTTTTTTTTCACAAAATTGTCTCAGTCTGAAGTCAGCCTGAAATCAGAAGAAACAGAGCTTGTTCCGAAAGATCTTAGACAGCTGAATGGAATTTACGCACTTGGCTATCCAATCTCTGCTAGCCTTGAACTCCGCGGGGAAGTTTGTCGTTTATTTTGGAAACAAACAAGAAGTCACCCTTTACGTTTTTCTAGACGAGAGAAACAATCTAAAGTTGACTCGTTTTTTTCAACTTCCAGCTGGCCAGGAGAATTATTGCGCATTGCTTAGGAGCTAAATTTGTTTTGATGAATGTAACGCCTCTGCTAACATAGGCATAATACTAAACTTCCTCTGATGAGGAAAAACTTTTGTAAGATCAGCGCGTTAAGCCAGATTGCTATCTTCAGAGTTTGAGAACATTCATTATTCTTTTTTTTTTCTAATCTCCCTTCGAATCTGCCGTTCCTCAGCGCCTCGCCTGGTCAGGTTCAAGTTACGCGAAACTAATTGAATTTACATGTCCGCTCCAGATCATTGAGCGCGACTGGCATGAGAATGTTTTATCACCAGGTCGCTATCGGCTATACTCAACGATGTGGAAGATCTAGCTAGACTTGTCACGATCTTGACAATGAATATGAATGCTGCAGTTGACGATATGACCAACCTTCAAATGACGCAATTTTAAAATTAATTAATGGTTTTGAATTTAGAATAATCCAAGTTTCTTATTGCCTTATAATTAGTTTCAGGTTCAGATCAAAGGAAAATTACCAAAAAAAAAAAAGTATTACATTCTTAACAAACTGTGATTAATTTTGATGAGTCCAGTTAGGAGAATTCAAAAAACACTGACAATTTAATAAACTGAGTTGATTTGAAGTGATTTTTGAATTTCTCAAACCAGGCCCGTGCGAAGGACCCGTCCATGGGGGGGGTTTTCGAAATTCAAATTTATATAAAAATAATAACAATACCAAAAATAAACAATGAAAAAGGAAAGAGATTTCTTCACCGTTTCTCACTTATTATTAACACACAAACTAAAAAAAAGGACTGATGAAAAAAACAAAATTTTCGAAACCTATTACAATGAAAGTTTCAAACTTTCGATGAGTCACGAAAGAAGAAAGAAATTTGTTTCAAAAAAATGTCTTAGCAAATTTAAAATAAACATTTAAAAAATACAGAGGTAAAAACAAATCAGATTTCTTAAATAAATGTCCAATCTGGTGCAAAACTTACCATTATTAGCTGTTGGAAAATGATAATATTTCTTAGTTTTTATTCATCTTAACTTAAAATTCTTTTCCTCATCTTCAACTGAAAATTTAATCAAAAATTCCGCTGTATTTTTTTTTTAATTTGAACAAAAAATATTTAATCGCGATTTGAAATGTTATTTATTTTGAACAGAATTTATTCAATGTTTGATGGTTAAATTAAACTTGATAAAAAGAAGAATATATTTAGATTTATTTTAAAAGTACCAGTTATAGAAGCTAGAAATAAAACCTTTTATAACGTTTAATACTTCAGTTATCAAAATAAACGGCTGAAAAAGTTAATTGAGGTTAATTAAACTGATAAAAATGCAAAATAAGGAGTTCATAGTTTTGTTATTCATATTGTAAGCACAAATCCAAGTTTTTCAACACTGCGTATTTTTAATTAGTTTTAAAGTTGCTACTTCGATCCAAAAAACAATATTTCATATAAAAAATATTAATAAAAAGTTTTTAAATTTTCAATCCCAGGTTTTCAAGCTTCAAATTACAAGCTCTGAGAATTTTGTCACTTTCGATTGAAATATTGGCTCCTAGAAATAACAGAAAGTAGAAACTATGTTTTCTTATGAAAAATTTGGAGTTAATGGCTTATGTTTCAAGAAAACGAAAATTCAGAATTAAAAAAACAAAGACAAATTTGTTAAAAATATTTCTAAAAATCAAAACATTTAGACTATAAAATTCGACAAGTTAATAATAAAATTAAAAAAAGCTGTGCTATAAAATTCTGTAAATTTTTCGAAAATGAAAAAAA
This sequence comes from Uranotaenia lowii, assembly GCF_029784155.1. Lineage (NCBI taxonomy): Eukaryota > Metazoa > Arthropoda > Insecta > Diptera > Culicidae > Uranotaenia > Uranotaenia lowii. The sequence continues at coordinate 318,209,109 of NC_073693.1, forward strand.
ATGAAATGATAAGGAGTTTAAAAATGTATCAGTGTTAAGTGAAATCAAACATAACTGATAACTTTTTAAATGCCTTAATCCAAAGGTGATTTATTAATTCCGCCGGAGGCGGAAAAAATTTCTGACTTGCTTCTTAACACTTATTTTCAAATACATTTTAAGATCAAGTAATCTTCCATTACTACGGTGGAAATTTTACTTGGAAAAAATCTTCATGGGGGGGGTTTAACCCCTAAAACCCCCCCCGTTCGCACGGCCTTGTCTCAAACCCTGGGATCTAAAAAACTTGGTTTTTCATTCAAAACTCATCCATGATTTTTTGCACAATTCTTGTTTACAACCAAACTCCATACTGTCTAAAATGGTGGAAGTAAGGTGTAAATTGAATTTAAATATATTGACCACTTCTCAATATTTGTTTATGATTTCCAGGAAAATAATAGATATGTGTAAGAGATGTGTATTACAGTTTTTTTTATCAAGAATACGAGAGAAAAATTTAAATATTTTTCAGTATAAACAAAAATCATTTGTCGAAATATTTTCAATCATACTTTATTCAACCAAACAGTTAGCTTGACTCCAGTTTTTTTAAGAGACATTTCAACTTCGTCTATCAATTTCGTGCTGTCCATTAAATAAATTCACGCTTTTTGCTATTCAATTTCATTGCCAATCTTATTCATATCTCTAGTTTAAAGCCGTTACATTCTTGTTATTTCAATTCAAAAATGCTCCACGTATGCTGCCCTCTCAACTCGCCTTTCAGTTTCAAACTGTACTCTTCACTTGCTTGATATTTTTATTGATTTGTTCAGGCTGTCCTCTCAGCTCGCTTGAAATTTTAATCGATTTAGTCAGGCTGTCCTCTTAACTTGTCTTTCAAATTCAAGCTGTCCTCTAAACTCGCTTGAAATTTTTCATTGATTTGTTCAGGTTATCTTCTCAACTCGCCTTTTATTTTCAAGGTGTCTTTAAACTCGCTTTAAATTCAGGCTGGAAAGTTCAGGCTGTCCATTCAACTCGTCTTGCAAATTAAACTCGTTTCAAAATTGTATCGATTTGTTTAGGCTGCCCTCTCAACTCACTTTTCAATTTCAGACTGTCCTCTCAACTCGCTTGAAATTTCTATTGATTTATTCAGGCTGTCCTCTCAACTTGCCTTTAAATTTCAGGCAGTCCTCTTAACTCCCTTGAAATTTTTATTGATTTGTTCAGGCTGTCCTCTTAACAAGCCTTTCAAATTCAAGGTGTCTTCTCAATTCGCTTGAAGTTTCATTGATTTGTTCAGGCTGTCCTCTTAACTCGCTTAAAATCTTAATCGATTCAGACAGGCTCTCCTTTCAACTCGTCTTTCAAATTCAAGGTATCCTCTAAACTCGCTTAAAATTTTTACTGATTTGTTCATGCTGTCCTCTCAACTCGCCTTTCAATTTCAGGCTGTCATCTCAACTCACTTAAAATTTTCATTGATTTGTTCAGGCTGTTCCCTCAATTCACCTTTCAAATTCAAGGTGTCCTCTAAACTCGCTTGAAATTTTTATCGATTTGTTCTGGCTGTCCTCTCAACTCGCCTTTCAGTTTCAAGCTGTCTTTTCAACTCACTTGAAATTTTAATTGATTTTTAGAGGCTGTCCTCTCAACTCGCCTTTCAATTCCAAGCTGTCCTCTCAACTCACTTGAAATTTTTATTGCTTTCTTCAGGCTGTCCTCTCAACTTGCTTTTCAAATTCATCGTGTCCTCTAAACTCGCTTGAATTTTTTATGGTTTTGTTCAGGCTGTCCTCTCAATTCGTTTGAAATTTTCATTTATTTATTCAGGCTGTCCTTTCAACTCGCCTTTTAAATTCAAGGTGCCTTTAAACTCCCTCGAAATTTATATCGATTTGTTCAGGCTGATTTCTAAACTCGTCTTTTAAATTCAAGCTGTCTTCGCAACTCGCTTCAAATTTGTATCGATTTGTTAAGGCTGTCCTCTCAACTCGCTTATCAATTTCAAGCTGTCCTCTCAACTCGCTTGAAATTTTTATCGATTTAGTCAGGTTGTCCTCTCAACTCTTCTTCCAAATTCAAGTTGTCCTCTCAACTAGCTTGAAATTTTTATTGATTTGTTCAGGCCTTTCAGTTTCAGGCTGTCCTCTCAACTCGTCAACTTGATTTTTTTATTGCGTTGTTCAGGCTGTCCTTTCATCTCGCCTAAAATTTTTATCGATTTGTTCAGGCTCTCCTCGCAACTCGCTTGAAATTTTTATCGACTTATTCATTCTGTTCTTTCAATTCGCCTTTCAATTTCAAGCTGTCCTCTAAATTTGCTTGAAATTGTGAACATAACCAACCTGCCCTTACGAATGCTTAACATTTCATTTTTGTAATACTTTTTTAAGCTCGTTGTTGAGCCAATAGATGGCTAGCCCGCAGCAGCACGACAACAATCCTGATCCAACCGGCACCATCCTGTCAATCTGTTGGAGCTCCGGAGAGTTTTCCGGTTGCTACTACGACTTGGATCAAGCAGAACTTTACGCGGTTCAGCAAGCTCCTGACGCCGAACCCCAGTACGCCCAAGCCCGGAACCTGATTCGACAATGCAACCCACTTTTCACGCTTGTTTCCGGTTCCAGTAAATTTACCAGTGAAGCTTCGGAACTACTTGGTCTTTCAGGTGATACTCCGCTGCAACGGATTGGATCCGGTAAATTGGAAAGCTGGGAAAAGGCACGGGTATGTGATTTTGGCCCTAAGGCGTTGCAAACGAGTGTGGCTAAGGTCATGTCGCTGAATTTGCCAGGGCTTCCAGCAGAAGCTTCGACCGCTGAGAGAAAATTTTTCCTGGAGAGTGTGATTCCGTTCTCCCAAGAACTTTTGGTTCATTCGATTGGATGTATGCTAACACTGTTGGGGTTGATTTTACCGGAACAAGCAGGAACGTTGATAACGAAGATTAACATTGTTGCACCGGAATCGCTGCTGATCGTGGATAAGTTTACGTACGAGGCATTGCAATTATTTGATTCGCAACTGCATCCTTCCGGATTTAAGTTTAACATGGAATCGAACTCGCGTTCACTGTTTAATTTGTACAATCGATGTTGTTCGCACTTGGGCAAACGTAAGTTGGTTAATATCATGCAGCAACCGAGTCGAGATTTGGAAGAGCTCAACCGACGTCTGGAAACCGTTCAGTGGCTGAGCGATCCTCTCAACAAAACTACAGTCGAGGAAATGCGAAAATATCTGAGAAATGTCACACAAGTATGGTGTCAGTATAGGAAAATCTGTCGGAAAAATTCGGACATTAGTGTTTGGAAGTCTTTTAAAAAAAATATTTACTATGCTTATTTGTTGTGTAAGCTCTGTTTGGGTGCACAAAATAGCTCACTTCAAGGAACTCCAATTGGTGATCTTGCCGGATATGTAGCGGAGTCTGATGGCCCTCTTAAACGATTGCTGTATACATTGGACAAAGTGATTGATTTAGAACGGGTTGAAATTTCTGGTAAAATTTCCTTTAAGGATGGACTCGATCAAGAGTTGGATCAACTGAGAATCAACTTCGATGACGTCGGTTCAAAACTTTTGGAAACTTCTCGCCTTGACATTGAGAGTATTTCAATGGATATCGAAGATTTGTTAGTGGCTTTTCTGCCAAGCTACGGATTTGTATTCTGTGCTAACGACTTTGAAGATCTGCACGACTCTAATGTTTTCGAGAGATCGGCTATGACCCTAGTGCTTCGGACAGAAAACACAGTTTACTTTCAAAATGAGCTCTGCAAAGAGTTGAACGTGGAGTTCAGTACTTTGATGGCAGGAATCAACGAACGTGAGAATGGAATTCTTGAAAATTTGATAGTTTTTATTAATGAAATAATGCCTCAAATTGGTGACATTTTTAAAATTGTTGCCAAGTTAGACGTGTTGATGGCGTTTGCCTCTGTTGCCGAAAGCCAAGTTTACCGGAGGCCAACTTTGAGTAGTGATAAGGTTCTGCATATTAGAAAAGGTAGACATCCACTGTTAGAACGTTTGAAAACATATCATCCAAATGACACCGAAATGGGAAGTGCGTTTGATTGCCTATTGAAGATTTACAGCTCTCCGGAAACTACTGGGAAGACCGTCTACCTCAAAGAGGTAGCCATTATCTGTTACTTGGCTCACATCGGATCATTTGTTCCGGCAGAATCGGCTCACATCGGAATTCTGGACTGCATCTACACTCGGCTGGACTTTCCAGAATCAATCTTAAATGAAAAATCCTCCTTCATGAGTGAACTGTATCAAATGTCCACTATTCTGATGAACACCAGCTCAAAGTCGCTAGTGATAATCGACGAATTTGGAAAAGGAACGACCTTCTGCGAAGGAAAGGCACTTCTTATTGCCAGCATTGAATATTTGGCAGAAAAATCTGAAAATGCTCCCCTAACGCTGGTAGCTACTCAATTCGAGCCTATATCCAGCTTTCTAAAAGAAACCCAATTTCTCAAGTTTACCACAGTTGAACGACCCGTTCCAAGTCCAGCAAAAAGTCCGTCAACTCAAACTGACCATGGTCAACAAAGGTAGGTCTATGAACTGTCTATCGAACCCTAAACAATTTTTCAACTATTTTCAGTCAACAAATGGTCTTCAAAACCGTAACGCAAACTATGACACTGGCCTTGGTCAAAAAGTTTCTCGCCTCCGAGAGCATCGATCCGGACGCTATTTGGGAGCTATATCGAAACGTTCCCATCACGCAACCACCAGTGGTGTGAAAAATGTAATTTGTAACGATTTTTGTGTAAATTGCCGAAAGCCTTGTAGGACAACCCACCCTGGGTTTTACATGAACATACACGTTTTCACATATCTAAAGAACAAAAAACCAAATCCTAACCAGAGTAACCTCGAAGAGATATTCAAAAAAATCGGTCCATCACTTATTTATCTTTCATTATCGACAGTTTGATTGCCGCCTGGATTATTAATCGAGTCTCGGGTTGACGAGATTTGTTCTGGCCGGACCACCCCCTCCCCCGAGTGACCATGAAAACATTTATCGAGTTCTCACGCTTAGCGAACCGGCATCGGGCGCTTTGCCGGCCGGTTCGTCACCATCCTTACGGAAGGTCCTTTCGGTGATGAATCAACACGCCAAGTAGTAGAACCAATTCTGTGGTCTCCTAAATCAATAACAAACAATCCTAATGACTGACGACGCTTTTGACTGGAACCGTGAATTGTTCCATTGGCACCTATTCGATGTGTGTTCCGAATCCGGTTCCGGTCAATAAAAACACCATCAATTGAGGAAAATGCTAGACTGTGAAGGGTTTATAAAATATGCAATCGTATTGGGAGGCAGAACATTGACTTAAGATTGAAATTTGCTTTTATATTATTTTCCCTTTGTTGAAAAAATTCCCGAATACAATGCCACACCATTATTATTTTGTAAACTGTATGCAATTAAACTTCTGCTTATTTTTCTAATATAACCTCTGATTCAACTATACTCGAGCACTCCATAGAATATAGTGAGCTCAGCTCATACGGCTGTATCAAGTTGTATCTTGGAGCCAGAAAACGCCTGATAATGGATTCCAAGAAATACCCGGATCAGAAAAGCTCGATTTACGTTTGCGAGTCTCCGAAACATCTGAAGTCGCGCCAGATATCTCTACGAACAAAAATCCGAATCTTCAACTCGAATTCAAATCCGTATTGTTGTACGGGTGGGAAACTAGGTATGCATATGCGGTAACGACGTGAAAACTGCAAGTAGATATTTGTAAATTGCAGCCTGCGGAATTGTGTGTATTGTGTATAAAAATCAACGGATCAAATTTAGATCCCAATGATAACTAGACTATAGGTAAGAATTTAAAATTTACATGAATCAATAACTAGAACACAAATCATCATCAGATAAGTGATTAGGTTCAAAATCTAGGTCCTCGAACGTATTTTTGTACCCAGCTGATAACTCGATTTGTTTACATTTGGCGGCCTTTTAAAAATCGATACCGTGATATGCTTCTTTCCACAAGGCGGGCAAGATTGTGCTGTCCAGCGATGCTTGAAAGATAAGTCTGATAGGTGTTAGCAGATGAGCAGAAACCGTTTCAGAAAAATAGCTAGTATTCCATCCGGGCCCTTAGAATTAGAGTGTTTGAGTTTGGCTATTGCTTTTAAAATGGCTGCATTGTCGGCGAGAATACCATTTAGAGAAGAGCTTAGAGGTAAGAGTGTAAGACATTACACACAGCCCTGATTAGTTGGTCTGCAGAAATTAACCCGCTTGGGAAAATGCTAGAAAATTTCTTAGTGAACAGATTACAGATTTCAAGGTCAGTGCTAGCAATATCGCCGTCCAGGTACATGTAGGACAAAAGTCCGGAATTCTTTTCGCTGGTTTTGTAATACTTTCAGAAAGACTTTGGCGTTTGAAATTTCGCTGCAACCGGTTCAGATATGTAGGTAGCAACGTTTCCTGGATTTTTATAAGCATAGTTCAGTTTACGGTATTCCCCTTTCGTGCTGCTTATTGTAGTTTTGGAGAGCGCACTTTTTAGCAGTTTTCTGCCGCAGTTCTCTAGTAACCCAGGAAGAACGTAGATCACCATCAACGCTGCGTTTTGGCACATGGCGATCGATAGTGTAGTTAAGTATATTCGAAAAGTTTTCGACAGCTGCGTTAGGATCCCCGTTTCAGGCGGGCAAGTTGAAATCACCAATAACGAGTATGTCATTCTCGGGAGAGCTCAAAGAGCTAACTTTAGTGAGGCAACGCGAGAAAGATTCAGCTAACACCTGGTCTCCGAAACGATCGGGAGGCACGTACACTACGCACAAGTAAAGTTTCCGGTCACCGAGTTCGATGCGGAAGTTTCAAATCTTCCCAGGAGTTGTCTTCGATTAACACAGATGGGAGTTCAAATTTCACTGCAAGTGACACTTCACCTCCGGTTGACTTTTTGCTGTTTAATGGACAATGGTCGCATCGGAAGACTGCATAGTCTGGACTGATAATCTGACTAGAATCGTGCCGTTCAGCCTTGTTTCAGTGAAGGCGATGATGTCATAGCTAAAGCACGATGTAACAAGCAGGTAATCGACAAGACACGGATTTACACCACGAACATTCTGATAGAGGAAACTGATGGAGTCAGACAATTTGGGTACAAGAAGAGAACAACGATCACTGGAAAAACAGACTCCATCACGCGGAGAAGAACGGCCAATGACTGCATACTTACCTGTAGGTGCAGGCTTAAGACCCCTTCTTCCCAGACGAACTCAGCGCTGGGACGACTGTTGACGTAGGCAGGGAACAGCGCGACTGGATCGAAGGGATCAGAAGTCTACGTAATTCCAAATTCGGTGCGCTCCGGTGCAGGTTAACCAGTAGAAATCGTAGCAGGAGCGACGTACGGATGATTTTTTCGAGATGGATCTGTGGTAAACAGTCTTCACGAAAACACGCACCAAGTTCAACTTGTGAGCAAAATTTTAGGCGCTAGTTCACCTTGGATTTTTATACAATCCAATACATAGGATTTTTAAAAACAGCAACCCGAGCGTATAAGTTGTACTCGAGTGTGTGCACCGATGTTCGTACTCATGTTCGAACATTAATGTTTGTACACATAGATACGTCACACCAGGCAAAAGTTACGATATTTTAAGTGCTTGGATCGCTTAACGAATTTTGTTGTATTGTATACTAACGTGAAACTTCAGACTGTCTCAAAGTCTCAGAAAAATAAAAAAAAAACAGTGTAACTAGGCATTAGTAGCCAAACTTCAAAAAAGCATTATACTCAGTCTTCGAGCAACGGGCGTAAACTTCCACTGAGAAAATAGGTTCGTTTCATTTTGTTGGCACCACACTTAGGGATCCTGAAAAGTTGTCTTCAGTTATTGTACTGACCACACAAGTTATCTTCACATCATATATCTTGTGACGGAAACGGGCAGATCAATTGAAATGAAGAAGAAAGCATATTAAAAAGAAACTGAATGCGACTAGCCGCTGATGTTCCAAATTGATCTCGGCAAAATGAGACAAATCGTGAAGTTTTTAAATCTCAATTCGAGAAGAAACCATTGTGACAATTCATTCAAAAAAATACCTAAGAAAAATAAAACAGTGAAGAACTCGTATTTATTTCATTTTATTTCGAAAGGAACACTTCAATAGAGGTAATGGCAAATACAAGTTATTGACCAAATTTAATTGATGATTTTTTTTGTTCCATTATCAATAAATTTTTGGTCGAGAAGAACAAACCTTTGACCTTGCAGAGGTTGGCCAGGCGCAATTCTCGACAATGAACCGGTAACGAAAATTCTGCAAAGGAAATTCGACAAGGCATTAAACTGAATACACCACTAAGACTGATTATTTATTTACCTCTGAGTTCTTCAGGACACCAGATGCATCTTCCGTATTTTTTCGGATTAGTTTCAGCACATCACTTAAGTTTAAATTGATCTTTTGGCCCGAATCACAGCAGCAGTCATGAACGATGGCCAGGGATGTTCTCAGGAGTAAAGTCTCCCCACGGTAACCGAAACCAAAATAAAAATTAAACACTACCAAAGTTGACTGCTGTGATTGATTTTAGAACATTTTGAACATGAAAGCGCACCCAAGTTTAAACTTGAACTCTACACTTGAGTTCGAGTATGTTTACATCAAAGCAAGTTCAACACGCACCTCATTAGTAAGGTACAAGTGTGTTTACAAACTTGTATGCACATCGCACATGGGTTGCTCCGTGAAGACTGGTGGTAAAGCAGAAACTGAGAATGCAAGCTAGATGGTTTCGTCGTAATTAGGTATTTTCCTGTAAAAGTGATCTGGGGAACCCCCTCGCACCCACGAACTCACGTCCAGGATAACTGATGACGCTGGCTGGAAACAGCACGGCTGAGTCGAAGGGTTTCGGGGTCTCTAAAGATCTCAAAACGATGCGTCCTGTGTTGAAGCCCATGAAGGAACCGATGAGTCTTGCTGGTCATTGTAGAATCTTGTAGAAATTGTAGATTGGGTGAAATTTCATCACACAGGGAAAGCTTTCCAGACGAAAATGAGTACTTGTCTGTAACAGTAGGCTGGAGGACCTCATCGCCACCTTCGAACTCAAGGTTGAGACGGCTGAAGACGCTAGCTGGAAACTGCGCGACTGAGTCGTGGGACTTTAAGGCCTCCCAAGTGCCAAGATCGTTGCGTCCCAGGGCCGCCGGTGCGATTGCAATGCGGAACAGGGCAAAATACGGTCGGGATAGTGGCTTCCATTTGTTGAAAACGTTGAACCGATGGGGCAGGAGTCAAAAGCTGCCGATAGTATTTTTTTGGCTTATCCACAAATTCTCTAAAAAGCAATAGCAAGGTTCAATGCAGCATCTTTGTACAAAGGATCCACAATACTGCTCGCTGCCACAAACCACAACCGATAGGCTCAAGATCATTATTGACCAATTGATAATCTCCACACTGCGTTTTACTCTTCGTGTTGGCCATAGTGAATTCCACTTTTATCGGCGGTACAAGTTACAGGGTAACACGTAGGACACCAAATGGAATGGAACAATAATGAGAAACACGGTGGAATAGTGAAAAAAACTCAATAAAACTGGATCTCAAACGTGGAACTACATACATAGCCGGTGTCATCAAAAGGCACTAGAAATCGAGATTCGGGAACGTAAGTGGAGATGGATTGGGCACACGCTGCGAAGAGATGAAAACGAGATTTGCAGAAAGGCGCTTGACTGATTGGCATCGAAGAAGAAGCAGCCCAGAAGCTCATGGCGGCGTAGTCTAGCCGCTGAAACCCGCACAGTTGACGAAAACCTTGGCTGGCAGCAAATGAAGGCGCTGGTTCCGTAACGCCTGCAGAGGCGAAACCGTGTCTGTTGTCCATAAATAACAATACATCAAAGCTAAACTCATCGCCCATTTTGCCGACAACCAACAGAAGCGGTTGCAACGCATTCAATCTGATATGCCGCTGGGAGATTTGAGACCAAGCCAACTTTCTAACGACATGCGTCTAGTTGCGGGTTCTGCGCTATTCGAACAAGTTTTATTCGATCTCTGGGCTACAAGATTACCTCCTTACATCCAAGCTGCAGTGATTGTTTCTCAAGGTAGTGCGAATTAGAAGTGTGTGGGGCTCACTGTGTCCTTGTTAAGGCGCCCTAATATAGTGTAAAGTGAGCTGAACATATTATGACAACTATTCACCGGTCGTCGGCGCTCTTACTCCGGACTCTCGGTAACAGCCGCCATTATTGAACTTGGGCCTGCTAAAAAGAATAAAGCTTGCTCTTTACTCTTATACAGACTTCCATAAGAATGACAGCTAATGGGAGTGAAATTAGAGTAAAGGCTATTGCTTTCTCTGTTTAACACATGAGAAATCGTATACCGAGATATCGGAAACGCACAAGAAGCTCCGTATAGCGATTCTACGGGTTTTCGCAATATAAGCATCATAGGTTCAACCGCCGCGCCGACTGCCCATAGCTCCAGTTACAATTTAAGAACCCGGAATCACGACATGATCCCGATCTCGATCTCGTAACCGTTTTAGGTTCACATATCGATAAACTTAACCATCCGATGATGTTTGTTTGTACCATCGAAAATTTAGCCGTGAAGCACGTATCTGTCGACAACCGTGTTCGTTCGGCAGACCCTCAGCATTGTCATCTACAAATCAATGACGTTTTAAGCTCATTTCCGAAACAGTCAACATCTTTCGGTTAAATATTGCGGATTCATCTTCAAAAATGAAATTTTTGAATGACACTGGAGCTGATATGTATGTTATACCGAAAGATTTTAACGTAACTCCGATTCAAGTTTGTGTAGAAACTTTTCTCAAAGTCAATCTCGAACTACGACGTGAGTTCCTTTGGAACTTCTTAAAAGCCGGTGTAAAGGGTGTCCCCGATGACATTACCACACTATGAAACCTTTTAACCGATGAGTAAAATTTAATGAAAATTTGGGTGGATTTAGTTCATAGTGCGTTGTTTACATCTCGCAAGTTTTAAAGTCCTGTTACCAAAACTCACTGAAATGGAATCAAAAGAACACCTCGTGCGTGATAAAAACTTGCGCATTCATCACGAGAACAAGGATCTCTCACATCGTTTCATCGCTAGAACGTTTGGAATCGCGAATTCCACGGTGACGCGAGTGATTAAGCGGTTCGAGGAACGATTGACACCGATCGAAAGCCCAGAAGTGAAGGAAAAAGTATTCCATACAATACCAAAAATCACAACCACGTAGTTGGGGCTTTCAACCGAAACTCGAAAGCCTCCGTTCGGGATGTGGCTAAGAAGCTGCATCTAAGTCGAAATTTCGTACAGAATGCCAAAACTAAGGTTGGGCTTTGAACGTGCAAGGTACAAAACTGTATCGCGACGTGAAGCAGAACAAGTCCGCCAAAACCCGTGCCAGGAAGTTGTACCTCAACATGCTGACGAAAGCTGGACGCTGCATCATGGACGACGAAACATATGTTAAGGCCAACTTCAAACAGATCTTCGACAACCTGTTTTGCACGGCCAAGGATAAGTTCAGCGTTCCGGAGCATGTCCGCACTCAGAAGATGTCCAAATTTCCGACTAAATTCCGGGTTTGGCAAGCCATCCGCACGTGCGGGAAGCGGAGTGCACCATTCGTGACCCAGGACACGATGAACGTACAGGTGTACACGATAGAGTGCCTCCAAAAGCGGTTGCTCCCACTCCTGAAGGCCCACAACGTCCCAACAATCTTATGGCCGGATTTGGCCTCATGTCACTACTCCAAGGACGTTCTGGAATGGTATGCGGACAATAAGGTCAATCTCGTGCCGAAAATGTTCAACCCTCCCAACACTCCGGAGCTCTGCCGCATCGAGAAGTACTGGGCAATAATGAAGCAGCACCTTCTTCGACGACCTAAGTTAGTGAAGACAGTCGAGGAAAGTATGGGTTTACATGCAAAAAACGGTTGATTCACAGGTTGTGCAGAATCTTATGGCCGGGGTTAAGGTAAAGATACAGACATTTGCTTATGGATTGTAAATAAAATACGAGTAAAATGGTAAAACGAAGTTTTATAGTTATTTTGCAATTCCTGAAAATTTGATGGCAATCGGATGAAAACTCGAATTTTGCGAATCAATTTTGTGTGATTGGCAATTTCATCGTGAAGACTCTTTAGCATCTGGCATTATAGTTGCTCGCAGAGTTTCCGTCAAACACCAGAATCGCACCATCAGGAATTGTGTGTGAGAGCACAGTTAGTAGTCCACTGTATCGAAACAACCAGTCAGCCTGTTTTTGCCCGGCTCCGACGTCTTCCCCCGGACAAATTGGCCGCCGAAGGTCGATGTCAAATTGCTCATGTAGCTCGGCGTCTGTCGGCCGGCTAGCAGCAACTAGTCTAGCCCGTTACATATGGTAAGAAAAGCCAACGGTTCCTGGAGTCCATGTGGTGACTATCGCTCACTCGCTATTCAAACCATTCCCGATTGATACCCCTTGCCTTATCTGCAAGACTTCATCTTAAACTTTTTCAAAAATAGACCTACAGAAAGCTTCACTAGATTCCCATCCTTTCTGACGTACGCCCAGAAGACGGCCATCAAGACGCCGTTCGGCACCTACGAGTTCCTTGTTATGACGTTCGGTCTTAGAAATGCCACCCAAACTTTTCAACGGTTGATCCATTAAGTAAATAGTTCGAGGACTGGAGGCGTCTTCCCATACATAGACGATATCTTCATAGCATCGAAATCACTCCAGGAACTTCGGGAGCACCTTCGATTACATTTTTCTCGTCTCAATCAACACAATCTCAAAATTAACGTTGCCAAGTGTGAATTCGACCAATCTGAAATAAAGGGTGGTACGGTCAAAATTTGGTCAATATTAACTTGACGTATTTCTTTCAATTTTGCATTTAAAAAACCTGAACACCCCTCATTTTGAAGGTGTGTGTGTGTGTGTAGAATGTTGCTCCTATTTTGATTTTGGAATTCACTCTTCAGTTGTCAAAATGCCGTCCAAGGAAGAAGAGCAGCGTATCAAAATTTTTCTCGCGCATCGCGAAAATTCGAGCTACTCGCACGCAAAGATGGCAATATCGCTGAAAGTTGCCAAATCAACCGTAACAAATGTAATTAAAGTGTTTGGGGAACGTTTGTCGACAGCCAGGAAGTCTGGATCGGGGGGAAATCGAAAACCGGAAGCCGCTGAGACGACAAAGAGAGTTGCCGGTAGTTTCAAGCGAAACCCTAACCTCTCTCTACGAGATGCCGCAAATAAGCTGGGTGTATCGTCTACAACCGTGCATCGAGCCAAAAACGAGCTGGACTATCGACTTACGGGACAGGAGTTTTATACGACAAAAGGAAGGGGAAAGGTAGCACATATTTTCAAGCACATGAAACTGTCAAACTTCGCGAAGAAATATCTAGTTTGGCAAGCCATCTGTACCTGTGGCTTGAAAAGCAGCATTTTCATAGCTTCCGGGACTGTCAACCAAGAAATTTACGTGAAAAAGTGTTTAAATAAACATATGCTGCCTTTCCTGAAGAAACACGGTTGTTCCGTACTGTTTTGGCCGGATTTGGCATCTTGCCATTACGGTAGAAAGGTCATGGAGTGGTACGCCGCCAACAACGTGCAGGTGGTTCCCAAGGACAAGAACCCTCCCAACACGCCAGAGCTCCGCCCAATTGAGAAATACTGGACTATTGTCAAGCAGAACCAAAAGAAGACCAAAAAAATGCTAAGGACGAGCAGCAGTTCAAGGCAAACTGGCTTTCTGCAGCGAAGAAGGTGGACAAGGTGGCTGTACAAAATCTGATGGCAGGGGTTAAGCGTAATGCCCGGCAATTCGGATTTGGAAAAGCGGAAGCCTAACTGAATATTTTTCCTGAATTTTATACAAATTAAACTTAAAAAAGAAATTTAATTTGATTTTTTAAATAAACGATTTCACCGATTTACAAGCGTTTTCCCTTGACCAAATTTTGACCGTATTACCCTTTAGTTTTCTGGGCCACTTGGTTACTTCAGAAGGCATCTAAATAGTACAAAATTTCAAACAACCTAGTACAGTGAGCAAGTTGAAAAGTGTTTAAGCAATGCTGAATTTTACCGCCGTTCCATCCCTGATGCTAGAAAATCTCATCCCATTGTGCCATTTATGCAAGTATTTATCAGAAGGAGTTTGAAGAAAACGAATATTTCTAAGTTTTATTCAAGCAAGTGTACCACGAGTTGTCAGCTATAATAACCAAAATATTTTTTTAATCATAAAGATGAATCTGAACAGCATATTCGAAATTTATTCAGGCATGATTTTTTTTTGCAGGCGCATAATTCAAACGCTCTATCCTATCGCAATCGAGAACACTTTTTTCGCCCTATCCTATAAGCTTGTGAAGTTTATCCTATGACAAATGATGGGACCAGATTATGTGTATAAAATGATAGAGTCATTTTTCTGAAGCAAAAGATATAAACGATGACATATCATTACCCGTAATTAGGTCCTTTGCCAGTGTTGATGCTAAAGCTGTCATTAACAAACATACCGATATGGTTTGGCTTTTTCTTGACATTTTTTTCTTAATGGACAATAGACTCATAAATGCTTCCACCAAAAATCAAGGCAACTTAAAAGATTAAATTGATGACCATGAGCCTTTGTTAAAATTATTACATCTGTACTCAGTCTAGCAGCTTTGCAAAGACACAAATTGGTATCTAATCTCATAAATTTAGATTAGAGGTTTTTTTTTCTGAACATCAAACCCACAAAATTTTTATTTAAAATAGAGCAAGATATTTAGCTACTCGGTGCACTGAGGTGTATGTTTCAATTGCATTCGTCAAATATGATGGTCATTGATAAACGAACCTGGATCCTGCCACAATATGTTGCATCGCGTGTTGACCGCACATGCCATCAGAGTAAATAGAAAACTGGCCATTCGAAATCACGCCAACTCAACCGTCTCCGGATCTCCTGAAAGCCTCTCGTAGTACATAGGTTGACTGCAACCTCGAACCAGTGACGTCGAATCACTCAAATGTTCTGCGTGCCATAACTATTGCGGGACTTCAAGTTCAAACCTGCACCCGGTCATGACCAGGGCTGAAGCATTCCGACAGCCACGATGACGCGAAAGTTCTCCCTAGCTGGATTATCAATCTGCGTGCGAGGCAGCGTATTCGACCTATAGTATCTACAGAACAAAATTGAAAGTAAAGTAAGGTGAAATGGCGTTTATTGAATCCTGCCGAAGAAAACCGTACCCAGCATGGTGACCGAGGGAAAAATGTGCTGAAAAAAATCAATAATTCATCAATTATAGACAGACGGGGTGAATCAGTGCCGTCATTTGGTTGGTGTGTGGTCTATTGATTAAAAATGTAGCCGCCTTTCATGGTCGCTTGTGGGAGGAAGCAGGGCCCAGGAAGCGGCTGCAGTGCTTCGATATCAATCTTCTGATTTAATAACTCATACGAACTGTATGTAATATTTAGTCCATTTTCCTTATCGATAATCTACGCTTCCGACTGGTCGGCGGTTTCAGTGGGACCAGCGATGATACAACGACTCACAGGGAAAATAAATTCAAATACATCATTTCAATGTCACTGGAAAGTTTTCTAATAAAAATCATTCATACATGGGTACAATTTTATTCCCTATTCTAAATTTAGAGGCTTGCAAAGTTTTTTTCGTTCCGAATTTGTTTTGTTTTGTATTGTTTCGAACCTGTATTGAGAACTCTTTTTCATATATCTAAGAAAATTATTTAAGTTTACATACATTCTACAGTTTTTAAGTTGATAGACTAAAAATTTCGGAATGGCTCACAACACATGTTAAAGTAGGAAGTGAGTTTAAAGACCTCAACTAAAATATCAAAATTGTATTTGATTTTTTTTTCAATGTTGAATTCATAAATTCACATAATATGAATTGGATCAATAGGACTCAAAGCTACAAACCATAAAAAGTTTTTCTTTAAAAACAGTAGAACTTGTAGTGAATTTCATTTCGAATTCTCGTTGAATTTAATCAACAAACTGAAACGCGCTCCATGCGACCGTGCGAGTTAAAAGTAGTTTACAGAATGCCGTTATTATTTTCATATTTCCCACTCTTTTTTTTACAAGAGCGTGGATATTTTTAGTGATATGTTCATGAAAAATATTTGTTTATTTGTTTATTTGTGTAAAACATCAACGGATCACATGTTAATCCTAATGATAACTTAATAAAATACTGAGTTAAAAACTTGTTAAATCTACAAAGTTCTCGAAACCATTAAAATTTTTCTTCGGAAAGTAGCCCTTGAAGCGTCGAAGTCGAAGTACTCGGCAAAGCGGTTGAAAGTTCTCAAAATTCCAATTAGAGCGCTGTTGGCTCCGTAGTTATTCAGCCGGATGGGAACATAGAGTTGTAGATTTTGGTTCCTTAATCCTCGGGGTCGCACACTGAAAGGAATAGTCTCCAGCAGCATGGGAGAGTCGATCCTCGACGCAAGGAGATCCGCTACGACTAGAGCAAGTGCAGCGTTAAGACGAATTTGAAGCGTGTCTAAATCAATTAGGCGGCAACAGTTTTCGTAGCTGGGTAAACGAAACGGATTTAACCAGTTCAAATGTCGCTGGGCTTACCGTATGAAACGCCGCTGGATAACCTTTATTCTTTCAGCTCCGTTCTGGTAAAATGGGCACCAAACTGCAGATGCATATTCAAGCGTTGAGCGAACTATGCTGCAATACAGACTTTTTAGGCAGTACACATCTTTAAACTCCTTTGTTACGCGAAATAAGAAGCCAAGACTTCTAGACGCTTTATCGACGATGTAATTCGTATGAGTCTTAAGGCTGCCACACAATACCCAGAGGGAGGCAACGTTACACGTTTTGTCTATGTATCGTGTGACCAACATCTTTTAAACAAGTGGTCGTGAATCTCGTTTTTAAGCTTTTTTTCCTCAGATTTAAGCTTTTTTTACCTTGAGAAGATAGGAGACGAAAGCTTAAATCTGAAGAAAAAAGCTTAAATCTGTCAAAAAAGGGGAAATCAGAGGGGAAATCTGACAGATGTGCTCCATACGGTTTGAATAGCGTTGCCACCGTCTGACAATACCGCGTCGGACGTCGCGTCGAGTCAGCTGTCAACGCCGTCGTTGAGTACTAAAACGCTGACGCGACGCACTCTACAATTTTAGCACCACAATACAGCGTCTACTGACAGGGCTGACAGAGAAATTTTGAGGCAAATCTCGGCATACTCCAACACAAAATGTTTCATTGAATTTATTTTTATTTTTTAAAAACGGGAACATAAAAATCAAGCTCATATTTATAATTAATCCTTTATTATTTCATCATTATATCAAATGTATTTGAATGTTAAAAATAAATGTCAATGACGTTATTCAACAAATTTATATAATCGAGAAGACAAAATGACAATGATATGATTTTCGAATCCATTTGTGTCAAACATTGACGAAAAACATTAAAAAAGAATGGTTCAAACCTTTTTGACGCGCTAACATTTTGAATTATTTCAAAACCAAAACGTCGACGCTGGAGAACGCTGCCGTTTAGAACAAGTTTAGCGTTTTAGTACAACGACTTCACTGACGCGACGCACGCATTGTGGTGACTCAAACGGAAAATGGCATCCCCAAAATCAACTGTCAACGCGACGCGACGACGGGCCTTTAAACTCCAGCCGATGGTCTAAGATAACGCCCAAATCGTTGATGTGGTCCACCCGGGCGATGGTTTCGTTCCCAAGAGTGTACTCTGCGTGGAGAGGGTTCCGCTTGCGAGAAAAAGAAATGACCGCACATTTGCTGTGGTTCAGAGGCAAGCAGTTGCAGTTGGTGTCACACCAGTGAGCGAAGGTGTTGAACTGCCTTTGCAAGAGATCGATACCGTCTTGGCCATTGATGGTGTGGAAAAGTTTGAGGTCGTCGGCATACGCAAGTTTTGTACCGTTCAAGAGAGTGAGAACGTCAATAAAACAGATGACAAAAATTATCGGTCCCAAGTGGCTTCCCTGGGGCACACCTGAACCAGTTTGCACTGATAACTTTCGTCCCGTTAAATAGCTTCGAAACCAGTCCAGTAGGGAACCACAGAATCCTAAGCGTTCGAGTTTAGCAATAGCAATATCGTGATTTACTTTATCGAAAGCAGCAGACAGATCAGTATAGATGGCGTCAGTTTGTGACTTCATGGCGAAGCTGTCTTGCACGAACGATGTAAAAGTCAGAAAATTTGTTTTCGTGGATCGTTTCGGCAGAAATCTGTGTTGATCGTTGGAAACGTATTGTTTTGAGGACGAGAAAATCGGTTCCAGAACAACCCATTCGAACAGTTTGGCTATCGAACAAAGAGTTGATATTCCGCGGTAGTTGTTCACATCTTTCTTATTTCCCTTTTTGTGAACAGGGAACATGTAAGCTTCTTTTCAGAGCGAGGGAAAGGTTGCGAAATCCAGCGAAGCTTGAAAAATATGTCTGATGGAAGTCAGCAAATGTTGCATGAAACGTTTCAAGAAGATAGCTGGTATCTCGTCCGGACCCGTAGATGATGAATTTTTAAGCTTTGTTCTCGCCTTTAAAATGGCTGCGTCATCGAAGGCAATACCGTTTAAGGAAGAGTCTAGAGGTGTGATATTTCCTACAGCCATATCCAGTTGCTCCGAGGAAATGGACCCAGTTGTAAAAACGCTAGAAAATTTCTCAGCAAAGAGGTTGCATATTTCAAGATCGGTGTTCGCTGTATGGCCGTTCAAAAACATTTGAGACGGAAGCCCAGATTCTTTCCGCTGATTTTTAACGTACTTCCAGAAAGATCTCGGGTTGGTCTTAAAATTACGCTGTAGCCGGTGGAGATAGTTCTGGCAGTAACGCCTACTGCTTTTTTGTACGCCGTGTTCAGCTTGCGGTATTCTTGATTTGTGCAGAGGGACTTGTGCTTGCTGAAGTTTTGAAGAGCACGGTTTTTTGCCGTCTTCAGTTGTCGCAGTTGATTAGTGACCCAGGGAGCTCGTGGGTTGGAGGGTAAGCTACGTTTCGGAACATGGAGGTCATCACAACCTTTAAAACTTCCAAAACTGTCATTTTGACACTCAAGAGTGGAGTAGGGCTAAGATGTTGTGTTTTGCTTTTTTCTATATATTTTTCTAAAATTTGTATTTTTCTTTTAAACGTAAAAGTATGTGAAAAAGTCTAAAATTCTGAAAAAATCACAAAATATAGGTTGAAATAAAAGAATTGCTTGGCATTACTAACTCGTACATATCATTAACATCTAATTCTCAAGAGATCGCTACCTGCTTCAATATTAAAATATTTGGTCTAGTTAACATTCATGGGAATGCTATCATCGGGCAGTCTACGCGTTAATTGAATAAAACTGAACGAAATGAAAATTTAATAAATGGAGCACGCGACACGAGGGCCAAATTCCGGAAAGCAAATGGCAGAAAAAAAACCTAAGCAAACAAGCACTAATTCATACTCATACAGCACAGAGAATACTCTGATTCGACGGCACGAAACAGAACACCGAAAAATCGCTTCTAAACAGAAACCGACATTCAGTAACCAGTTAGGTTGCATTGGTTAGTTAGCTAGTTAGTAAGCTACATATATGAAGCTTGCGGTTCCACGCGACCGATTGCGTGTAATTTCTCTGTTTTTCCCGCTCTCGGCCAGCAAATGTGAAAGATATCATTGTTCTGTTTCACGCGTGCCGAAATGGCATGTGTTGATTTAATATTTAAACTTTGACGATAGTGGAACTTCGATTCGATTCCGTCCACCATGAAACGGTAAGGTTAGTTGTCGGGAGATGCCAAAGCGATAAAAGTAGAAACTAGCTGCTGATGCATCAGAAACTGGGAAACTGAACGGTTGAAGTCATTGCAGGAACACATCGAAAGGAACGAATTGATTTATCGCTATTGGGTCGCATTATTGAACTTTAGAACGGGCGCGCATGCATTCGGTTGATGAATAAACAACTTTGTTGACGATAATGTTCGCGTAAGAATGGATTCCATTCTTGCTTTATGAATTGATTATTGACTAAAGAATCTTTGATCAATCTGAATCATTTAACACATCTTATTTTAAATCAAAAGTTACTTTTCTGATGAGGTCATTTTTTATATGTACACTGTATCAAAAAATTGTCCGTACAGCACGTACTTTGAAATCCAAACAATCAAATAGTGCACTTTTCCAGTCAATAAAAATACTACAGTCCTTTTTGTAGATCAGTATTAAAAATGTTTATGATTTAAACCTTAAAAATAATCCAATTCATTTTGTATAGAAAATCCCAAAAACGACGTCAAAAAATTGTCCGTACACTGAGGCCTTTGTCAAATATTAGTCAAGTAAACAGTTATATGTCAGTCTGTCAAACGCAGAAATGTGAGTTGAATCTCAGCAAAGACAATTTCCAGTGGTCTGAGCGATAAATACGGTAAAATGAACTGTATTTAGCATAAACCAGTAGATTTTCGTGTTTCCGGATGTCAACGGGAATTTTTTTGTGAGAAGCAGACATTTTCCTGTTAATTAAATCAACAAAAATTAACAAGAAAATGTCTGCGCTTCACAAAAAATACCCGTTGACACCCGGAAACTGATTGTTGACCTGAAGAATGACGGTAAAAGCTTGTCCGAATTTGCAGGTATAGTAAAACGGCCACGATCGTCGGTTCAGTATGTCTTTCAGAACTTTAAGAAGACTAACTCCCTGGAGACCACTCCAGGAAGAGGCCGCAAACTGAAGCTTACGGATCGTCACCATCGCATCATTGTCAGGGAAATCAGTCAGAATCCTAAAATCAGTGCCCCGAAACTAGCAGACAGCCTGAAGAATTTTGAAAACATACAGGTTAATCCTCAAAGGGTACGGAGCATACTTCATGAGAAAAAATACCGAGGTCGTGTTGTTCTGAAGAAGCCGTTTATATCTGCTGGTGGCCATGTAATGGTGTGGTATGCTTTTAGCGCAAATGGCACCAGAAACTTGACATTCATTTACGGAGAAAAATATATAGATTTATCAGTCATATTACGATAAATATGATTGTTTGGCTCTGACCGGAAAATACGATCAAACCAACCATCAACTTATACGATTAGTCTCCAGGGAGTTAGTCTTCTTAAAGTTCTGAAGGACATACTGAACCGACGATCATGGCCGTTTTACTATTCTATGCGTAATTCGAAGACAAATGAATAAATGAATTCTGGACAAGCTTTTTCCGTCATTCTTCAGGTCAACAATCAGTTTCCGGATGTCAACGGATTTTTTTTTGTGAGGAGCAGACATTTTCCTGTTAATTTAATCCACAAATTGTTGAAATCTACTGATTTGTGCGAAATAAAGTTCATTTCATCGTATTTATCGCTCAGACCACTGGAAATTGTTTTAGCTGAGATTCAATTCACATTTCTGCGTTTGACAGACTGAAATATAACTGTTTACTTGACTAATATTTGACAAAGGCCTCAGTTTACGGACAATTTTTTGACGTCGTTTTTAGGACTTTCTATACAAAATGAATTGGATTATTTTTAAGGTTTAATTCATAAACATTTTTAATACTGATCTACAAAAAGGACTAGTTTCTGCAGCGAATGATGTCATTGCAGTATTTTTATTGACTGAAAAAGTGCACTATTTGATTGTTTGGATTTCAAGGTACGTGATGTACGGACAATTTTTTGATACAGTGTACATTAGACTGAGTCGATTTGAGGTCATTTTTGAATTTCTCAAACCCTGGGGTCTAAAAAGCTTCGTCTCATCCTTGATTTTTAGCAGAATTTTTAAGTAGCATTTACATGAGTAAATTGGAACTTTTAGGTTTTTATGGGAATTTGAATATTTTGTACTGAAAAATCAACATAATTTTTGTTTCTTCTGTAGATCCGAGCTAGCTGATGGTTTTTGTGCCAATTTATAATTTTTTGGAGCCTCGCGAAATATTGCATGAAAAGTAGTCATTCAATACCTCGCTAAGCACCCAGAAGCAATGTCAATTGTATTTATTGTTCATCAATGCGAAAAGACATACCCCTGTTAAACAGCTAATTACATTTTTGTCTAATAAAATACGAAGTTAAGTTCTTCAACAAAGTCGTTCAGCGGAAAATTTCCTTTGGAAAATTTATAAATTTTCACAAAAACCATCAGCTGGCTTGGTTCCACTGGAGAAACAAAAAAGATGTGGATTTTTTTGTATAAAATATTCAATTTTCCCATACAAACCTAAAAGTTCAAATTTACTCATGTAAACGTTGCTTAAAAATTGTGCAAAAAATCATGGATGAGTTTTGGACCCAGACGAAGCATTTTAGACCCCAGAGTTTGAGAAATTTAAAAAATGACCCCAAATGGACTCAGTTCAATAAGCATCAATCTTAACCCTCCAATCCCAAGCCTCTAGGTGGGGTTTACAAGAATTGGCAAAAGTCAATTATTACTTAGTTTTTGCGCTTAATTTTCCAAAATAGACTTATCTTATAATCCATGGAAATGACAATTATTTCTATTTTGAAAAATTATAATTTTGGTAACCTTATAAGACCTTGTTAGATGTTTTGTTTGGTCTTAAAACATATTGGCATCTATGTAGAAAATTGATTACATTTAAGAGTGATTTTTTGATAATAAAAATCCTAAGTTAGGCAGAAGAGATGAAATATAAACTTCGTCTTAAGGCGAAGTTCGGAAAAACATGGAAGCAAGGTTGCAGAACAAAAATCGTGTCACAGAATAAATTTTTTTTTCTGTGATTGTACTCAACAAAAATTGTGACGTTTATTTGTGACGCCATTTTACATAAATTTAATCGAGAAGTGATGTCCCACAAAAACAAAAAGCTTTTTTAAACATTATTCGTGGAATAATCATTATATTTTACCAAGCTCATAAAGTTTTTACAAATAAGTGAAGGACTCAAAGACAAATATTGGCATAAAACTGTGCAATTCTTTAAATACTTACAGAAAAAGAAAATTCTGTGAAAATATTTTAAATTTTGTGATCTGTTATACAGATTCTGTAATGAAAATTTGCTTGGAAATCTGTGAATTTGCAGATTTTTTTGTGATTTCGGCAACCTTGTGAAAAAATCCCCAAACAAGCAAGCGGACAAAAATATTCTCATTATTTTTTCAACATTTGCATGTTTTGCATTTTATGCATTTTATGATCGAAACTACTAGTCTAGGTACTTTTTAAATTAAGATCAAATTTTGATAGTGGCATGTTTTGCTTGCAACTTGACTTCAACAAGAACATATGGGAACGAGAAAAGTTCACGCTCAAAAACTTTGTACACTACACCGAAAAAACTTTTCACATTAGCGCTACGTGAAAATGTACATAGATTTTTGCCACCCTGAAAATCATGTGAAACCTACGTGAATTTCAGGTAGCAAACA
Source organism: Uranotaenia lowii (assembly GCF_029784155.1). Classification (NCBI taxonomy): domain Eukaryota; kingdom Metazoa; phylum Arthropoda; class Insecta; order Diptera; family Culicidae; genus Uranotaenia; species Uranotaenia lowii. Next base: position 318,232,628 of record NC_073693.1, read on the forward strand.
GAGCTCGCGTAGCAAGTAGAATTCACGTAATTTTCATATGAGTTGTAAGTGAAATCCATCTGAAGCGTACGAGGGGGGGATTTGTTCGCTACATGGGATTCACGTAGATTTCAATAACATATTAACGTTTTGTGTTTTGTTTCGCCCACTTGAAATAAGAAGAATTTGATTTCGAAAATGAATTTTATTTAACCGATGAAATCACATAACACGATAGCTTTTCATTTACACTTATACTATTTATAAATATTTCACTTCACTTCACATTTAATTTCACTTTACGACGACCGTCCAGAAAAGTTGCGCCTTCATTGCAGTTACTTGACTGACCAGCTGCTCGAATTTCAGATTCTGTTGGTATAGCAAAACATATAAAAAACAACAAAAATTTTTAAAAATTATTCACTACTTACAAAAAAAATAGTTTCTCCATCTCCTAAAGTTTCCTCAGCACTTGGATCCACGCCATATTGAGAACTGTTTTCCTTCACATAGATTTTACATGAAAAAACCACTCCAGAGTTACGTGAATATCACATAGAATGTACCAAATCCCTCTGTTCTTGGCGGATCACTGGATTTTCACGTAAATCGAATGTGTCTTTGTTTTGACAGTATTCAGCTATGTGAATTTCACGTAAAAATCGAGTGTTTTTTTATTACCTTCTAAGTGCTTCATGTAACTCAAGCAAAAATTCACGTAATGAGTGGCTACGTGAAAATCCAGGTGGATTTAACGTTTTCTTTTCTGATGAGTGTAATGTTTTTTACGCGGTTTGATTTTGTTGAGTTTTTCTAACACGGCTTCTTTTTACGCAATTTTTGCAATGGATATGATTCTTCTACACGGCTCTCGCGAATCAACGCGTTTTTTCGAGTTTCTTCTTTCTTCATGCGTTATCTTCATTTTAAAGTACTAGTTCACTCAAAACAATATGTTTTGGAAAGCTTCGTTCATAATATTTTCAACTATGTAAAACACTCAAAACGTTTTTTGTAAAGTTATCAAAAAAAAATTCCAAAAAAATATAATTTCTCGCCATTTTTCATCCTTTTTATCAATTTCTCGATCATGATTTGAACTTCTCCTAGTCAAAGTGTATATATAGAGAAAAATATTGGGGACAACCACTTTTCCGATTTTGTCGCCTGATCTCCGGTCTCAAATATTCATAGAATGATTTTTTGTACTCAAATATCCATCTTTGAAAAACATTGATGTTTTCCTTTTATTAGGTCTCGAAATCTCTCCCAGGAAGAAGTGGGGTTTCCATTAGTCATAGAAACTATTCTCGTATCCAAATACCATCCCATATCAAATTTGGTTTCTTTTGCTCGATTTGTTCTCGAGTTGTTCAAAAATTGTATGGGAGACTCACTTCCCTCTTTCTATCTTCTGACTGGAAGGAAGGAGCCAAATTACCATAGAAAAATTTCTCGTACTCAAATCCTTTGTCATGCTAAATTTGGTTCCATTTGCTTGATCGGCTCTCGAGTTATTCAAACATGTTTATTTGTTTCGAAGGCCCCATCCCTCTTTCCAAACATAATACAATAATACCAGTCATGATTAATTTTTTTTTTTTTAGATAGCATGGTCGGTATAATATTATTGTTGGTACTCGATTTTTGATAATTGTATTCAGATTTTTCAAAATTAATGTTTTCATTTTTTTCTTCATCATTATTTCAAATGACAATCAAATATAACGGACAACGAAATGCCAAGATAATTTGAACTCATGCTTTTAGCAAAAACAAGATTTTAACATTTTTTTTTAAATTTTTTACTTAGTTTTAAGTCTTGATGAAATACAAAACTCTCTCAAAAATGTACGTATATGTAGGTATATTGAAATAAATATGTAGATTGGTTTAAGAGAAAAAAATACAATTACGTAGAGAACAGTTTTCAGATATTTTAATTTAAGACTTAGTTAATGATAATTATATGCAAAAAATTTATGTTGATCAAAGTTACCTCGGTGATCAAAGTTCCCCCAGTTTACGGTATTTGAACAAATATATTCAAATTTTGAAAAATTATTTTAGATTTTTTTTCATCTTGGTTTTTTTAATTCATTTTGATGTACGGTTTAACTCTTCAATTTCTAAATTTTCACCAAAGTTTCACCAATTGAACCTTGACGAGAAAGATTCAAAAAATTATTGTTGAGAGGAATTTGTCTGCTACTTCTGTTGTGTATTCAACTGACTGACTGCACATTTTTTTCACAATCGATGACAGAATGTGGCGTAGTGATAAGTTAAAAAATCCACTTGGCAATCTTTTGTTTACAATTCCCAAACAGAAAATTTGTTAAACTTTCAGACGGCAGAACCGTTGTTGTTGTTTACAATTACTCATTTCCTGGTAGATATAAAAAAAAGGGGGGAAGTGGCACCAACAAACGCAAAACGGAGATCTTGTTAACCACCTTTAGAGGATTAGTCACATGAAATGGAGGCGAGAAACGGCGGCGTTGGCTTCATTAATGCTGGAGATGAGGTCACACACTTTGCAGGCGGGAGAAACCATAAATTCTTTGATTCAGGTTCTAGAATTGCTCACACGCATGGGAAACACGTTCGTCGTTATTTTGAACAGTTTTTTCCGAAGCATAGTTGGCGGGCTGGTTGAATGAACATAAACAGAATTCATTCGTTTGAAGAAATAACAGCACCTGCGGTGAAGGCCCGCTTTTAGTTGACCGCGTGGAAACGAACTTGACCGACGACGACGGCGACGCCAGGTGCTGCCCGGTCCCACCATTAAGAAGCCGCGTCGCGACGCATTCGTGTGCTTATGCTGGCTGTTGTTGTGATAGTCGCCGTCGACTAGCACGCGAGCTAGCATCGGCGAGTCAGCACATTCTCGGCTAGGCCTGAACAGAACGGGCCGCGAGCGAAGTTCCAGTTCACTTTCGAATGCCGTTCGACGTAGATCGTCGCCGTCGTCGTCGTTTTTCGTTGTCGTCGCCGCCGTCGTGAAGTCGCCACGTCAAGTTATACGCGACGGTTATTTTTTTTCCACCTAAAGCGATCGACTGACTGTGTTGTGTGTACTACATTAACCAAACCCGTTCTCGAGGTCATCCATTGATGCACCTTCGAAACCCACCTACGTGAATTGTTTTCAATTTTACGACCTCGATTGGAATTTCAAATAGCCAAGTATTTCCCACCGAGAGAAGTGTAGTGGATTCAGTTTTGGGGGTCGGGGACGGAAGCAAGGCTGCTCGACTTGAAGTTCAATGGAAGTGCGTGAGAAGTGCAAAATCGGCACATTACAGCAACAACAATCGGTTCTAAAGCAGCAACAGCGTTCAAAACTGGATTAGCTACAGCAACAATACCAGCGGCAGCAAACTACAAACGTTGAAGAAACTGTGTTACTGGACAAAGTGGGTTCAAGTGCGTACAAATTCCCCTGGGGCCACTACTAGAGCCTGGGACTTTTCGAAGATCGTTCTGAACACCGCTTCGCTAATTTGGAGTAAAGTTACGTGCGGAGTGCCAAGCACAACAACAACATCATTAGCAACAACCAGAAGAGAGGCAGAAAAAAAGGTTGGTTGGGGTTTCATAAAGGAATAAATATCAAGTGAATTTTAAATACCACCATGTGAAGCTCGCACAGCCACAGGCAGCACAATTATAGCGTAATTCTAGCATTGGTGCCAAGTGATTTCAGAGCGAGTAACCAACGACCGTCAGGAGCATTCTATTTCCATGACTCAATCCGTTCCGCCGGGCAGCCGAGGAAAATGTCTTTAAGTATGTAGCCCCGGTCGGTGTAGCATTGTCGCAAATTTAATGGTTGAACAGGCGTATTTAACTCTAGCAACTCGTCCAAAATTTTCTAAGCTATTTACGGTGACCCGCGGACAGAACACGGCACGAAAAATGGCAAGGCCGTTGCCGGAACCTAATTCTATTATACGAATACGCAACGCACCCGAAGCCAGCCGGAAGTAATCGGAGAACCTTGCTGATACTCTTCCGGAGTGTGGGGGGACTAATTTTTTGTTGCCTCGTCATTGTTGGACACAAGCTCTGTCAGCAATGTATGATGGAGCTTTAAATCAACTGTCCTGAAATCGTAATCGATGCGGGAAACATGTAACATGTAGTAGGAAAATTGATTTAACCCATTCTAAGTCCTAGATAGGCTTCTGGGAAATAAGACAAACCTACTGACCTATATCGGTCAATTTATCGATAATTGCGCTCGGTGCTTACTTTATGACCACGCAATTGAGGAATCGCCCCACAAGCAAGTTTGAGGACTCTAATGATTGCGCTCTTTGTTTTGACTGTAGCAGCGCACGTGAAACGATGAAGTGTAAACTGAACTTTTGCCTATTACAATTCCCTACGGGCTACGTGTGTATCGAATTAATATAACATGCTTCTGAAGTCATATGATTGATTTTTCCCACTTTAATTTGCATTTGCAGTCAAATCGATCGAAACAGCAAACTTTTCAGATTACTAGTAGAAATGAAATTTGTAACGGAGTATGGCAAACAAGCTCGATTGAACTGTTTGAAAAATTCTTTCTTTATCGTATCCTTACAAAATTTAAATAAATCTGTCTGCTCATGTTGATTAAAAGTTTTTTTAATACTTAACAAGATTTGGTCCTAAAAATTCAAACAGCTGTAACTTGTCAATCACTGATTCGAATTTCACAAATTGGCCTAGTTAAATTACTTGAAGTTTCTTTTTTTCATTCGTAGGATTTATTTTCCTCCAAACATAAATAATTCTGAAATTTTTATCAAAGTTTAGTGATTTCTTTCATTTGAAAACTTACCTTAACTTGTCTGTTGTGTATTGCGATGATTTTACTCATCGTTAAAAATAATGCCTTGAATAAGGCCCATGCAAAGCACCCGTCCATGATGGCAGGGGGGGGTTTCGAGACTCAAATTTAGCAAGAAATGATAACAGAAATCATTTTCCTATTAATAATCATCACACAAACTCGAAAAATAATAAATTTTACTGATACGATATTAAATCAAAGATTATTCAAACTATGTTCCTTATTCGGAATCTGAAATCAGATGAGAAAATTATCAATATTTTCGAAATGCCAAGAAACGATTACTTATTGAAACACCAGATTTAAAGGGAAATTAAATTTGATTTATTAAATAAATTTCAGATCACGTCAGAAATTAACCATTATTTTTGAGCTAAAGGTTTATTTATCGTACTTTTGATTTAATTTCCTTACTTGCAATAGATATCTTAAGGTTAATTGAATAATTCCCCATTATTATCTTGAATATTGTTATCTTATTTTAATCGCCGCTGGGATATATTCTTATTTAATTTTTGGCATTTCGGCGAGTTGTGAAAATTCAAGATAGAATATTTAGAAAGAACATGAAAGTATTATAGGTGGAAAGATCAAAGCTAGAGCGCTTTGGATAGAAGAAATTGAATAGTTGGTGAAAATGTGAGCAGGGCTTTTGTTTTGTGAACAGCTTTTGAACTACTTGCGTGATTCTTTGCCGCTCGCCGTTTTAATGTTGATAGGAAGCAATGAAGAAACCCATCGCATTCCTACCCACATTGAAACACGGACGGGTCGAACACATGAGATTGTGTCCGACCGGGCAAAAAATCACCCAAGCAGCGCTCACATGTGCTGTTCTATTGCTAAGCCAATTCTATCGATGCATGCTACTTTTTTAGGTACATCGGATGGTTGCTTCTTTTTGTTTCGCATATTATCCATCCGATGCTTTACTTTTTTGCCAAATGCATCGTGATGAATAGTGTTGTAATTTTTGTTATCCCATTTTCCCCCTTCTTTAGCCAAGTGATTCTGTTATCTTATTTTAATCGCCGCTGGGATATATTCTTATTTAATTTTTGGGTAGGAATGCGATGGGTTTCTTCATCGTTTCCTATCAACATTGAAACGGCGCGCGGCAAAGAATCACGCAAGTAGTTCAAAAGCTGTTCACAAAACAAAAACCCTGCTCACATTTTCACCAACTATTCAATTTCTTCTACCCAAAGCGCTCTAGCTTTGATCTTTCCACCTATAATACTTTCATGTTCTTTCTAAATATTCTACCTTGAATTTTCACAACTCGCCGAAATGCCAAAAATTAAATAAGGATCTTGAATAATAAAATAATATGTATTCACGATTTTAAATGTGGTTCCCAAATAGGAAAATATTTAAATACATGTAAAAAAAAAAGAGAATTTATTCAAAACACATTGTGGTTAATTAAATTTTATTTGATAAAAAGAATTTATTTTTTATTTTTATGTTCAAAATATAAGGCTAAGAAAGTTCATTTTTAAATTCAATTCATCATTGTGCTTAAACTAAGCAAATTTGATTTCTAGATATTTATTCAAGAAATAATTAAAATAAGGGATTTCAAGTATGGTTGTCAATATAGAGAGCACAAATCATTCGGATTAAAATCTTGCATTAAAATTTAACTTTTAAATTGCTACTTCGAATCATTTTTTGAACTTTTCGATTCAAAAAAGAAGATTTCAAATAATGAAAGTAAGTATATGATACGATATAACTTTTCAACCGCAGTTTTATAGTTTAAAACTTCAAGTTCTGAATATTTTGTCGCTGTAAATTGAAATCTTTAGTCCGGAAAAGGACGAAAGATATAAACATACAATGTTTTTCTTATCAAAAATTTAGATTAATGGACTTCCAAGAAGATTCTGGTTTAAAAACACAAAAAATAATCACAAAATTAATGTAAAATTTAAAAAAATATATATTAGGGCAATAAAACTCGGTTAATTTGTTTGAAAAAAAGTATAAAATATGAAGTTGAAAATGACTAGTTTTCATAAAATTTAGTGAGAATTTTTAAATACAAATGACTTACCTTATCCGAAGCATGTTTTTTCGGATTTTTTTGCTTTTACTTTGAATAACGAAAAACTGAAGATTTGTAGGTGAGTATTGTCTTAGAAACATAAAGTTACTTTACGAGGTTTTCAAAACTATAAAAATCGTTCGAGAAACACGAGAGATATAGCGGTTTTAAACGAGGAGTGTCAAATGAACACTAAAGGTATGATTAGGGATTTTATACGTGCGTCCATAAAAAAAGTAATGATGCAAATTTAAATTATCATTAATTCATTGAGGGTCTCCGATGAAATTGTTTTATTTGAATGCACCCGAATAAAGATACAAGCCGCCAAACTTCCCTAACTCCGCCAACTTCGCAAAATATTGATACTCAAGAGTGGATAAGGATTAACGAAGTTTCCCAATTGGCTACAGTTGAAATAGCTTCCGCGCATCTGGTTAAGCTTATTCCTCATAACCCGGCACTCCTGCTTTCGCTCGAATTTTCCGAAGTTGTGACTCTTATCAAGAATCCGGCATCTTTTTTTTCTCGATTTCAAGAACGCTGATTTTGTCGCAAACTTAAGTCAGCTTATAAAAAAGCATGCCCGCATTGTTACCAGAGTCACCTTATTCGAATACAGAGAGGTCCTAAGTCGTTTTGGCAGTACCTTAAGGATCAACGGAAAGAATCCGGCTTACCGTCTTACATGTTTTTGGAAGACAAAAAGGCAACTTCGTAATCTCTTCGCTGACAACTTCCGCAGTACTTTTGATTCTGGCTCAATATCCTTGAAGCAGTTGACTAATACGGCTAGTAACGTCCCACGTCAGAGTACTTCCTTTCATCACATCGTAGTTGATGACGATGCCATCTTGAAGGCAATTACTAAGTAGAAACACAGTCTTTCTGCAGATCCAGATGGCATACCAGCGACTTTCCAAAAGCGATTCGTTCCGCATAGATTTCCATAAAGCGAATCTTCCAAGCATCGCGGAATTTCTGCCTTATGTGCGATTGCCAAACTGTTTCAGCTGGTTGTATTAGATAAATTTTTCTCATATTGTAAATTTTACTTCTCTAACGAACAACATGGATTCATGCCTAAGCGCTCTACGAATACAAACCTGTTGACGTTCACGTCTACCGTGCAAGACAGCTTTGCTAGGGGATCTCAAATCGACGTCATTTACACCGACACCGAACACAAAATAGCAATCATCAAAGTAGATCGTATCGGTATTTGCGGCTCTTTACTACCCAGCCAACATGAAATCGTAAATGAAATCATCGTCGAACTCGTATATGGATGCAACTCGAATCGGAATCGTAAAAATGTACACTTACCATTCGACCATATCGTATATTCATCGTAGAAGATGTAACATCCAAATGAAATACGACTTAGTTACGATTTGTTGGATGAGGTCGTGTTTAGTTCCACCGATGTAAAATGAAATCTTATAACAATCGCATAAGATTTCTTAAGACGCATTTTATTGGTACACAAATTACTTTCGAACCGAAATCGTAAATGACTTTGGATAAATTCGTAAAAAATACTTCGTAGCATCGTTTTTCGTATCACTTAGTATGTTTTATAGAATGTCACTTTAAGAGTCAAATTAACACCGTGTCTTTCCGATATAGCTTTAATTTATAACAAGTATAATTATAATCGTATAATCGGTCACTTTATCCACGATATAAATATATTTAATGCGATCTAGTCAGATTCGTATTAACAGATACTTAGCGTTCGCCCACATCTTATCATCATAACAAAAATTTAACGTGTTAAGCGGACGTGCATTTTTGCGATCGCATGCATGCAATTTTGTATCTGCCTTTGAATTTTGTGTGAATTGACGACTAAAGTAAACGGATAAAACAAGATTATAAAGGTAAGTTTTGAAAAAACAACGTTGGCAGAAACCTCACTAACATTTTTTTTTTTTCTAAAATAAGAACTCTGCCCTTCTAGGCTCAGATAAAAAAAACCCCCGCTGGGTAATCAAAAGAAAATTGACGAGCAACCCAACATAAAAAAGCTGAAAATGTGTCGATTGACGATAAGGGAAGAAAGAAACGCGCACTTTCCGGATGAATCCGTCATCCAGAGCTGTCATTTCTGCAAGTGCCCTAAAGAGAAGCAGTCCAAAAGCAATTATACACATCGCACTTAAAGGGTAAGAACAGTACCTAGGATAATTATTTAAGTTATTCATATTATCAGCTTTTAAAGCGATTTTATATGATAAAAAAATGAAGAAAATTGTGTAGTGTATGCCAATGTTTTTATAATAAAAATCGGTAAAAATCAACAATAAATTTTATTTCTTCCTAGAGTCGCATTTCAATCACAGTAAAACACATAACATGCTACATAAAGTTGTCCGCAAAATCTTTTTATGGTACAAATCGTACATGACTACATCCCAACTCGCATAAACTGTCGCTTAAAGAGTCCATCAAATGTCAAATTGTATCATATCGTACAAGCTTACAACACTCTTATAAAATATGACTTAAGTTGCTTATCGATGTTAAAATCTCTGAACATCGTATAAGACTGCAACACATCTCGCATAAAGGGTGACTTAACACGTTCGTCGCCACTGCACCCATATTCGGGTGACGAGTGTATTTCCTGGGGGGCCCCGTCACATCAAAAAGCGTGTGACGCTCTCTTACTTGAGTTTACCGCTCAGCTTCGCCACACGTTTCAAATATGGGAGTTCTCCCTCTTTGCTTTCTCTCTCTGAAAATTTCTGTGGGCCCGGCTTATAAAACTACCAAAAAGAGCGTGGCGACGAACGTGTTAAAGCGCCAATCAATCGATAGATTGCTCCAAATCGTACAACAGTTCGGCACGAATATGCCTGCCTCAGCTGTTGGGCGCCCTTGCTACCAAAATGGCTCGAACCGAGGCCATCCAGGGGCGTTTTTTTTTTCGATTCGCTTTCCGGCACCTAAACTGGCAAGACCCGTTTCGACTTCCCAACTACGAAAGACGCTGCAGCTTAATCGATATCAACACGCTGAAAGGCCGCCGGACTGCAACACGGGCGTCTAGCGGCGCCGATCTGTTTTTGTCAAGAACTGATTAGAAGAACTCCAACTCAGCTTGAGGAATCGAGATCGAGACGTTTGACCGTTTCTCCGACCATTTTGATTTTGACTTTTCGAGAGAATAATTCCGAAGAAGAATCCTTAGTGATTTAAGTATAGTGTAGTGTCCATGTACTTATAGTTTGTCTTTGATTTTAAATCCATCATTTGGATCAATTTGTGATCTATTGATGAAAAACAAACAACAACAACAACAACAACAACAAAAATACTAAATTTTGTTTAATATTTCACAACTTTATCCAAGAATGCAAGATTATTTAATAAATACTTGAAAAGATACATGGATTTCAATATTTTCTTTCCTAGGCGCAATAATTTGGTATAGCTAGATGGGTTTTATGTAGCACTTTGCTTTGGTAAATCATGAAACTGGCCTTCATTTATGTAAAACTTAGCATTTATCCACATTCGGTGTTGGAATCAATACTCAGAACTACAAACACAATTGTATAAATTTTCATAACTAGGTAATGAATTTTGAAGTTTGATCAGTATTATCTACCAGATACCCCATTTATAACCTTTCTACAGAAGTATTGTTTTTAGTTTTAGTTATTCTATTCAAATCATTAAACTGTTCCAATATGTTTTGATATTAAAAAAATCTGAATTCTTATTCCAGATTTTTATTGTCAATTCAGATTGACACTCTTTTTTATTCAAATTGGTGTCTTTTAGTGTCTGAATTTCTATATTGACTTGGAGTTCTCTCTAAGCTCAATATTTTTGGAATCAACTGTTTGCTTGGTATAGCATGGTGTTATTTTGAAAAAAAAATTTCAGCTGTAGAAGATCATTTTCAGTCTACCAGAAAATACATCATACACAAATTCAACCAGCTTCATCGAGCCACTATCATCTCCGTCCCACTCCGCCAAATGGTACTTAGCCAAAAAGTAGGTGCTTGAGTTGTTTTTTTTTCTCAATGATTCACAACCTAAGCTGCAATTTACCTTCCGCAGTGTACTAGTAAGTACTAGCGCGAGAGATAGCACCGAATTAGGTGGCTATAAAGGCGTACCAATTAACCTGGGCCGGCAGCCATGAAGGTACCCGCAGCAACAGAGTTAGTTTTTTTTTGGACTATTCACGCGGTTATTGTCGCCGCGAGTATAATTTGGTAATAAACTGGAGTATACTACGTAAGTACGCTAAACGTTTGTTTCCACTTTTTACTGTGGTAATTTTTGTGTAAGGCTAGATAACACTGATGTTTCCTTGAAAGTTTAACGCCAGAGATGAAAAATGCTTGAAGTTTGGTTTGGAACTGATGTTAAAAATCAATAGTGACTTATGTTTTTGGATTTTCAACCAGCATAATACTTGAAAAATTTACAATTCAATACTCATCAATCAGAACATAAAATTGAAAAACACAGAAAAGTCCCATGCTACAGTAATATATCCAGCGGAGTAGTTTAAATTTGAGTCATTCAAGCCAACAAAAAACGCTCATTCAAATGAAACCATAACAAACCGAAAGCAATTAAGGGCCGAAACACAACATCCTCCGTCCAATGTCGTCCAGTATGTCAACCGGTCAGCCCTCAGAAGGTAAACCACTAAATAACACTAGCCACGCCACGAGCCAGCCAGAAGGTATATCGAGTATGATGCAAAAATAATAAAAACAGTAGCAAACAAATAGTAGCAGGTAAGCTGCAAGACTGCAAGAGCGGTACGAAAAGGCAGCAGCGGCATCGACATCGAAGGCACAAAGCGGCAGCCGCAAAACGAACAAGTTTGGTGAAGTTGAAAATCAAATGTTACATAAAGTCTTGCACTATCCATGCCGCCATTCATCCTTCCAACAAACCGACCCAAACAGTCCATCCATTGATACAAACAACGGTCGAGTTGGTATATGATTTTAAGCTGGCCATAGTGGCCATATAAAATAAATCTAGAGAAAAAAATGTGACCACCACCCGCTCCATCACTGCACTGTAGTTGTTGACCGGTCGTACGAAGAGATGGGCCATTGCTGCACCCAAAGGGTCGTGGCATCATCGTCAAGCGACAACGGACAGAGAAAATCAAACATATTTATCTTCTATAACTCAATTTCACGGTGATATGAATTTTCCTTAATTTTGGTGAGATTAAGTGAAAAACAAAAACAAACTTTACATAGATATATGAAATGGGTTCAGAACCATTGGGATAAAGTATTAAAATGATCAATTTCGTGTTATTTAGACAAAATGTTTACCCAGCTTGAAGTCATGAAGTTTATTTAATTTTTTTTTGTAAATTTTACGTTTGTTACTTGCATTGGAATAAAATATCTTTAAATTCAGAATAAAAAGTAGTGTATTTTGATATAAATGTACCTTTTCTTAGATGGTGTTATTGTCTAAGTATTGATGAGTGTCGTGAGGCTCTAAGGGACCAATCTAATAAAACGTATCGCAATGTTCCATTATTTTTTAATACCCTCCTGCATACTTGAAACATTCGTACCAGACTTTTTATCCTGAGGTATTAAAATATCAAAGTGTAATAATCTGTAATACCTCATACAACACCCCCCCCCCCTCCCCCCCCGCCCCCCTTAACGCGTTTCGTACTATCTGAGTGTTCCCTTACCGAAAAAGAAGACTTTTGTATGAATATAATGCAAGAGTTATATTACAGGGTCCGGCAATTGAAGCGCTGCATTGGAACTAACAAATAATTTGATCAATACAAAAACTTTTTCTTTTAAATTTAATACGATTTACATCAAAACAGATCATATTTTCAAAATCCATTGGCGCCTTTCGATTTTCCGTCCTTGAGCTTAACCACTCGCTGCAAAGGCTCAAGGCACATATTCCAAAAAGCCCGCAGGTGGTTTTTGTGGTATTTTATCCCAGGATTCAACTAGATAGCGCTTCAGAACTTCCAACCCGTCATGTTTTGTAGAGTAGACTTCGGGCTTCTGTATACCCTAGACAGCCAAGTCCATAGGGTTCAGGTCCGGCGAACTCCCCGACCATTCCGCACTCGAATTTAACCCTCGAAAAAACAATTCGCACACAAAAACTAAGACCTCTTTCCTTCGTAAGCCAATGCGAAGTCCTGCTGAAAAACCACCAACAAAAAACCAAAGTGGGGATTCGATACGTAAATTGATTGATCTACACCTCTTCAGGGTGTTCGTTTGATCTTCACCAGGAAAGTACGGGCGATTCCGACCCAGACCTTTAATAAGACAGATTTCTGTCGTCTTGTGGCCTTTGATACGTTTGCATAGGTTCGTGATCTTTCTGGCAACCAAAATCTGTAGTTCTTTTGTTTCACTAACCGCTGTACAGCGACGAATTCATCGCCAGAAAACACGATATTCTCCAAATTTTTTATGCGCGGGCCGTGTAAGCTGCGCCTTCGCCCTTTCTACCCGCTCTTGCTTATGTTCAAACTAGAGTTCTTGAAATCTTAGGATCTTGTAAGGCTGAACCTAAAGATCATCTTCCAAGATCCAACGGCGATTTTGATCCGGTGTATTAAAATCTATCGCCAAATTAGTGTTTATACGTCAAGAAATTCTCTCAGGGTGCATCTTGATGATCTTCACCATGGTAGGTGCCGCCACTGTAGCTTGACGATCCCCACCATACTATACTTGGGTACTTCTGATGTCCAGTTATCTTCCAAGTGCGAGCCAAAATAAAAAAAAATTACATACACTCATTGGACAACTCACGAAATATGTCTTTCTACCGTTTCACAGCCTGGAACTAGGCAATCAAAGCACTACGTTAAGGTTCGTGGACTATTTTTACAAAAACAAAAACACTTGATTACACAATTAATAAAAATATCCTCTGACATCTTAGACATAATGTTAACAAGGTGACAAGGTGTCATCTAACTCAGTTTTGTATACTTCGAAATAATCACTGCAAAAGTTTTGTAGCAGTTCCATTGCCGGACGCTGTATATCAAAAAGTTACAGTATGACCCATAAAAAATGCGAAGAATTTCCACTCTATTGTGTTGTGAGCCTACTTGGTTGAATGATTCAACTGAATCAAACCAATCGAAAGATTCCTTTTAATTCAACCACGGTAAATTCAAAATTCAATCGAAAACGCAAACTGAAGAAGAAAGTAAATTGCTATAGAAATACCGGTATATGAACTTTTCATTTATCGTGGTTGAATTAAAAGAAAACTTTTGATTGCTTTGATTCAGCGAAAATTTTTAAGAGTGTGTTTTGTGTAGTTTTTGACGATTTTCGAGGAAATTTTTGTTAGATGTATTAGATCTAACCTTCATCTGTCAATTGACGTAATCAATGCAGTAGTACAGTGTGAGCTATTTCGGCAAAATTTACACAAAGCAGATAGTTACCAGTTTCAGAAAATCACCCAAGCGAATTGCGGCGGCTGTAGGATGCCATCAATCGACTGTTTACCGCGTAAAAAGTTCTCTGCATGATGAACCAAGTCCAAGAAATCCGGATACTGGAAGGCCACGGTCTGCACGCACTGTAAAAGAGGAAAAATTTGTCAAGACGTAACTGGAGCGGAATCCAGTAAGTAATATCAATCCAGATTAAACAATTAACATGATTAAACAAAGATGGCTTAAATGGATCATCGAGGGCAAGAGCAAAGCGGCATTTGATAACAGAACGAATTGAATAAAGCACTGCGACTTGAGCACTCGAAGCGTTTTCTGTCTATGTTTCAAAAGACTCTGCTGATCTTCATGTTCTCAGACGAGACACTTTATTCGATTGATCCGGTATCCAATTCACGTACGGATTGAAATATTTCACTCCTAAATGCTAATAATGTTCCAGAGAATGGGAAATTAAAGTTAACTACTTAGCATCTCACCGGAGTAATGGTATTTGGAGCAGTTGCTTCGAATAAATTGAAGATGCCTCCTGTTTTCATAAAAGCTGGAGTGAAAGTTATAACTGAAGTCCACATGAACATTTTGAAGAATCATGCGCTTCGGTGGATTCGGACAAACTTCGGTGAACCCGAGAGTGTAGTTTTCCAACAAGATGGAGTCCATACCATACCATATCGTACATGGCTGGCGAAGAATATGAAGTTTCAACCGAAGAATCTATGGCCTCCAAGCAGTCCGGATTTCATCCTCCCCGACTATTTGATATGGGCCTATGTTCAAGCGAAGGTCTATGGATCCTCTCACCAAAGTGTCAATTTTCTGGAAGCTTCCATCTCTGAGATGTGGGCATTAATGTCAGAGGCTTGCACGCAAAATGCACGTAGAGGTTACGTGAATTTAATGCAATGTGCTAAAAAAGTCAAATTTTTCTGACTGGTTCGTCTAGATCATGAGTGGCCAAACCATAGCCCGTGGCTGTCTTTTTGTGGCCCGCGAAGCTTTTCTCAAGATGACCACATTCAAATCTAAGTTCTATAGAGTTGAGGTTTCTTTTAAAAGGTTTTGTACCCTTTTGAGAAGAAGTTTATCAAAATCTGTGTCAATCATTAAAGAATTCGAAACAAAAGTTGGGGAAAACCCTGTATACACTTTTGATTTTCCAATATTTGATACATGGACAGTACTTTCGAAAAACAGATGTGTATTGTGATGAATTATGCTAAAAGCGATAAGAGCTTCTAAATTAAGCTTGTCACATTGTCTGGTTTTTCCGAGTTTGCCCAGATATTTATTACAAAATTTGAGAAAAGTCCGTTCCGGTTGCCGGATTTCATTGAAAAAAACCCCGTTTTTTTAAAACAAATAGTTTTATAAAAATTAACATGAAAGGTTTTTTGTAAGCCTACAAAACGATTCAAAATCTGCTGTTGAGTGTTGATTTTTAATTAGTAATTCCTAGGTTGTGATCAAATTGCGCTGATATTGTCTGGATTTTCGGTTGTCTATTTTCAAATCAATGCCCGGATTTTGCCAGGTTGTTCGGCACGTGCTGAAAAAATTCTAGAAGTCTTACCTTAAATGGGTGCATGACACTAGTTTAAATTTTGGCTGGTTTTTAAGGCCTTCATGAAGAGAATAATATGATATTTAAAAAAAAACCTTCAGTACGAAGTCATACCAATTATCAAAACACGAATAAAACTATTCATTTGTGCCAAAGGGCCAACTGTAGTACTGCCAACTGCCAAAGTGTAGTATTTTAAGCATATTAGAGAGAAGAATTTATTTCATTTGAAATCAACTTGAAATCAACGAAATTTCTACTGTAAATATCACGGGAAAATAGATACTTTAGATGACAATTTGCGCTAGATGTCTTCAGATTTTGGCCCAATTTAAAATTTGCTCATTTTTGAAGACGGAAACATTCAAGATTTTTGCAGCTTTTTTATGATTTTTCACATAGAATTACACTACTGACTGTTTTTAAATGTTTTGTTTAAAAAGCTATCAACATTCAATGTGTTTGATGATCCATGTTTTTTATATCTGTTTAAAATTAAAAAGTTCTGATGATTTCAAAAAAAGTATTTTTACAGAAAAATCTTACATAAAATATATACCTCCCGCGGGCTTTTCCCTGCTCAAAAAAAAATACCTCAGAAAATATAAATTTGGAAATCTATAACATATTATGTGTTTTAAAGTATAACAAAAATGAACATTTTTTGCAATCTTTTGGAAAATTTAAGAAGTTTGTCACAAACCCGTCAATAAAAATGCTCCCATATCGATGATACTTTTGCAAAAGTTCGAAACCAATGAAAACCTTTATTATTAATATTCAGTTAAAATAATTAATCTATTTTAAGTATATCTACCTACGTGTTAAAAATGTTCGATTTTGCAAAGCCCTAATTCGTATTTTTATTTTTGATAAACGGGACTCCTAGAATCATGGAATTGTAAGAGATTGAATTTTAACTTACATTGTCCAATTGATTTTTTAGCCTTGCAACTTAGCTGGAAAAAAAGATCGCTTGTTTTTTGTTCAGACACCTCTAATTTCAGATTTTATTTCAAGATTTCGAAAGCGTCTCATTTTGAAAAAAAGAATTCATTGAATGTTCCGGTAGCCGTGGTCACTGTGTCAAAATCCAATTTTAAAGTACGCAATTCATTTGAAAATGATTTTGAACAACTTGGTTTACAAAACAATAACTAATCGTTTATTTTTTGTGCAGCAATGCCGATTAAATAACATCTGAAATGGGCATTCGTGAGGCAATACGCACAGGTTTGAATTAAGTTGAATTTTTTTTTTCACAGCGCACGCAGTCGATACATATTATCTAAGGTTACCATCCGTCCCGCAAAAGTGGGACATGTCCCGCTTTTCTAGAGAATGTCCCGCCGTCCCGCTTTTTCCTCAAAACGTCCCGCTTTATTTTTGAGAAAAGTTTTGTTGAGATTTCAACCCTCTTCGGATTACCACTTCAAAATAGTTGGTTCGTGCTTGATGAAAACTCTTCTTAGAAAATTTCTCTTCCATCATATAACTTCTGTCATTTTTTTTATTCATTTTTTATCCATTTATAATTTTGAAAACTAGAAATAATTCTACTTAAAGATCATGACATTCACCGATAAGATTGTAAAAATTAAATTGGTAACACTTTTTGAAGTTTCACTGACTTACACTGAAAAAACCTTAGCTTCAATTTAAATTTGTTGGTTCAACACAACAAATCATTCAAACATAAAGTTTTATTTTGTGTTTTGTTTTCTCAAAATTAGCAGCATATTTTTTATACAAAACAAGAGTAAATAACTCGTTTAGTTCTTAGGATTTAAGGTAGCCAGAATATTTACCAGACATATCCCGATCGGACGAATCCGGGTAATTTTATCTAAAAACCTGGCAAACCCGGGCTTCAAATTTCAAAATTTTCAACTCAAAATCTGAACCATATCCTAGCAAGTTTGGTCAAAACCACGGAATTATTATCTATATATATAAAAATGAATGTTTGTCTGTCTGTCTGTTCCCTATAGACTCGAAAACTACTGAACCGATCATCGTCAAAACTGGCATCTGAGGGTTTTTGAGGCCGGGGATGGTTTCTGTAATAGTCAAAATTCCATCCGACTTAAGAAAGGAGAGGCTTCCATACAAAATTTGTAATTTTTCGAAACAAATTAAAGTCATGACATCCATTTTCTTGAGATTTTTTTTTCCTTTGGGTGGTTTGTTTTTCGTCTCTATGGTCGAGGCGTCGCAAAAGGAAAGTAACCCAGGCATAGCATACTGATCAGTAGGAATATTTTGGCGCGTATTTCTCAACCTGGGGTTTGTTTATCGTCTCCATGGGCAAGCAAACGTCGACGCAAGAGGATAGTAACCAAAGCACACTGTTCATTGATTGCTGGAAAATTTAACAATAAGGCGCCTGTTTCTCAAACACGTGGGGGCGATATGCAACCTAGATGTGTTTTTTCTTGCTTATTAGATTTGTACACAGCACGTGGAAATAAATGACGCTTAGATGTGACACGGATTGGTATTTTATCAATCGAATCAAAACCAATTTAAAGATTTGAAAAATACTTCCATATTTAGTTCATGTTAATGTAGGTAGCATTCGAATTTTCATTCAAGGAACATTAGAACATGTTCAAACGTTCAACTTTTTCTGTTGAAAAAAATTAAAAATTATGTTTTCTTCTAGAAATTGTTACTTCGGCCCAAATACACAACTGAAACGAATTTAGAAATGAAGGTGGGAGCTTTTTATTTGAAATAATTCTGAAATAACCATCGTACTTTTTGCTTACATACCAATTCAAGTGCGTACTTAACATGAAAAGTGTTTTTGTGTTCCATGGCTGCATATAAGAGACTTTTGATCCGCTTCGTTTTTGAAAAGCGAGACTTTAGAACTGATATTCAACTGGAAGCAAAATTTTTATGAGAAATTTTTAGTATACCCTTAAAATTTTAAAAACAATATTCCCTTCTGTCAACTTACACGGTGGGGCAAGGGCAAACGTCGAACTTTTAAGAAATTCATCTTCAAAATGATTCAATATGTTGGAAAGATCAGAATGGGTATTCCGAATGTTGAAACTGAAGCGGTTATTGAAAATTCTTGAATGTCTTTGTAAATGAAGGTCATTCCCTTTGAACAGCATTCGTTAAAAGTGGAGTAACAAACATAAATTTATATTACAGGAATACTGCAGATATATCAGTGAAACTTGATAGAACAAAAAGCAGGAATTCGTATTAAATCCATTTTAAAGCCATTACTCTGACGCATCTGTAAATAAGCTTTGCAATGACACTTGCCTCAATATACGGGACAAATGTAAACTTAGAAATTTGTTTTTGCCAACATTTTTGAATATTTGACTTTCAAAGAGAAAATTTAAAAAAAAAACGCTGAGAACTTATTTAGTGATGCAACTGATATATTTTTTAAATATATATATTTTTACCGTAGTAAATTTATTAAAAAAAAAAGAAATTTGCACTGTATTTAATACATAACTAATTTAATATATTTTTCATTACCATGATAAGTGCTGTTTGGGTATCGAGCCGGTTTAATTTGCCTACCTTCTTCAAGCAGTGGGGGACAAGATTGAAAAAGATGAGAGAGCTCCCATGTAAATTTAAGATAAAGAGCTTTTCAAAGAAGGGACCATATTTAAAAAGGTTTTTTTTGGGTACAGAGTACAAATTTCTGATCTTGAAAAACGAGTTTAGAGTTCAAGTTTCAGTAAATAATATATACCATCTTTGAATTGCAATTCAGAACTGCAGCTGCAGCTCTCATTTCAAAGTTGTTGGTTCTGAAGTGGGCGGAAGGTGTAGCAAAGCACAACGGGTCAGCTAGTTGAAAAATAAAAAAGAATATATTTCAAAATATATTTTAACATCAAAACGTATCAACAGGTTTTAAATTGTATTTTAGGCATCCAAAAATTGTTATTTATATTAATCTTGTACCAAAAATAAATCGTTGCCGATTTTGATTTAACTCATTTTAATTTTTTTCTGAGATGTGGAAATAAAGCGAATAAATCAGTGCAAAATCCAGGCTTTATTATACGAAATCCGGGCAACCAGGCCGGACCGAACTTTTCCTAAATTTTGTTTTAAATATCCGGAACAAATCCGAGTAAAACCGGGCAATCTGGTAAGCTTATCTTAGCTTTACCATAACAATCTAGTTCAGTTGAGCGTTCTTTGAGCACGTTCTAGCGATGTTATTATTTTTCTATTGAAGAAAATATTATGTAAGTTGCTTCTAAATGATAATGGCTCCAAATGCTTCTCCGAAATCCTAGCAGAATCCCTTGAATGTATAGCTTAAAAAACAATTTCCGGATAAAATATAACAGGACTACCGATGATCAAAAACGGCTGTTTAAAAATATAAAAACCATCTTCAAATTTCGGATTTTCAATCCCTCTGAACTATAAAATTTTTGGCATAACGTTTCGCAGTACACAAAGATGAAAGTTTTGTTGAGAATTCAATTTCCTAAACAAATTTCAGTTATTCATATTTTATTACTTTCCAAGAACTATTTTAGCTGAAGAAACATATATTTATACTCTGTTTTCGTTGGATCTGGAATCGTGTCATTATTCAAAAACGGTGGTGCAGTGATAAAAAGTCATATATGTGTTTTTGTACCGAAGGAGGACAATCGACAAAATTTGTTATAACTTCGACCAAATTCAAAGTTTTGAGTAATTTTGAAGGTCAAGTATCAGGAGACAGAAAACGTAATCAAAAATAGCCTTTATTTTTTAAAAAAAAAAAGGTGTTCACGTATTGCCCAAAAATTAAAATCGAAAAATTTCTTCAAAGGACGCTATCTCAACAACCACTTGACAGAACATCACAAAAATTTGCACATGTCCCGAACACTACTTATCAGGTAACTTTGCTAAAAATTTCATCAACTTACATTCAAGTTATTCACAAAACAAAGTGTTGCATTTTTTTTTTTTTTTTTTTTTGAATACACTCCTTATGCTCTCGATTCAGATCACGCATGGAGAGAGTAGTTAGGAACGAGGGTGCGATGTTATTATTTTTCTATTGAAGAAAATATTATGTAAGTTGCTTCTAAATGATAATGGCTCCAAATGCTTCTCCGAAATCCTAGCAGAATCCCTTGAATGTATAGCTTAAAAAACAATTTCCGGATAAAATATAACAGGACTACCGATGATCAAAAACGGCTGTTTAAAAATATAAAAACCATCTTCAAATTTCGGATTTTCAATCCCTCTGAACTATAAAATTTTTGGCATAACGTTTCGCAGTACACAAAGATGAAAGTTTTGTTGAGAATTCAATTTCCTAAACAAATTTCAGTTATTCATATTTTATTACTTTCCAAGAACTATTTTAGCTGAAGAAACATATAAATATGTTTAGGAATGATCATAAAAATTTTTTTTTGAGTTTCTAAAATGTCCCGCTTTCTTCGGAGATGTCCCGCTTTTTTTCGTGAAATGTACCGTTTTTTTCTGAACGTATCTGGTAATCCTAATATTCTCATATCATTTGTTTTGTTCTTGTTTTTTAAGGAAAAGTTAAACAACTCAACAGGATACAGAAGTCCAAAATCAGATTTTTTTTTTAAATTGTTAGACTATGAACAACATTTTATGTACTTTGCAATTCTCATTCTAAAATCAGACATTTCTGCAACAAATTAACCCAACAGAAGTTGAAAACTTGAATTAATAACAAATATATTTGACATAACTATTGCTCCGTATAACAAATATCTATATAAAATTTGGTCTGTATGAACACATATGCTATAATAGTCATAAAATGTTTCTAATGTAGTTATGAAGATTATAATTTGATCTGAGAAACGGGCTCTCAATAATTTTCAAAATTATTTTTCAAATTAATCCATGTCAATAGAAACAGTAGAAACCTGAACCGAATTTCATTAATCTGCTATTCGTATAAACCCATATATTTTTGAAAGAAAACAAATGAAAACAAAAATCATTTTATTACATCATCCTTTAAAAACAGTTATTGATTTATTTGCTCCGAGTTTACAAAAAAAATAAAATGATGATGAGTCCCACCAACCCATCTCATCTCCAAAATTTAGCCCGCCTGTTGAAAATGTTGTCCACCCATGGTCTAGATGACTTCATTTCTACAAGATAGAAAAGCTGCCTACCGGTAAAATAAACAAAATACGGTGGTCAAATCGTGCGCAAAATATTTTCTTGTGGAAGGTAAAAAAATTTCATCAACAAGTCTCGCCTCGTTCCTGGGGATAAACAAGAAGAAAAAATGAAAAATTTGTTGTCTAATACATGAGGGCGCTAACGATCTGTGGAAACTGCAAATAACTCAGTCTTTCATAACGATTGACAAGATGAATCGCTAAAAATACAAAGAAGACTGCCTCCAAATGCGACCTTTTTCTCTGAAAAGCACTTCAATAGGTCCTAGAAAGTTTATACTCTGTTTTCGTTGGATCTGGAATCGTGTCATTATTCAAAAACGGTGGTGCAGTGATAAAAAGTCATATATGTGTTTTTGTACCGAAGGAGGACAATCGACAAAATTTGTTATAACTTCGACCAAATTCAAAGTTTTGAGTAATTTTGAAGGTCAAGTATCAGGAGACAGAAAACGTAATCAAAAATAGCCTTTATTTTTTAAAAAAAAAAGGTGTTCACGTATTGCCCAAAAATTAAAATCGAAAAATTTCTTCAAAGGACGCTATCTCAACAACCACTTGACAGAACATCACAAAAATTTGCACATGTCCCGAACACTACTTATCAGGTAACTTCGCTAAAAATTTCATCAACTTACATTCAAGTTATTCACAAAACAAAGTGTTGCATTTTTTTTTTTTTTTTTTTTTTTGAATACACTCCTTATGCTCTCGATTCAGATCACGCATGGAGAGAGTAGTTAGGAACGAGAGTGGACACATCGATTAATTCTTTCTTAATATGTTTATCTACATTCCTGAACGAATAAAAAAAGTTTTTGAATCACGCTTATATCAAGGAAAACGTTTTAGAACGTTGATGACAGATTTTCGCATATTTTTATGGGTCATACTGTACCTGTGACATCAAGATTTTTGGTTTTTTTTTTTCATTAACAAAAATGTTCAGTACCTTGCAGGTTGACAGTACCCGAGCAGACTTTTAAATCAAAATTATACCTAATTTTACTATCATGCATTGAAAGTAAAATTTGGTATCATTTTGTTCGAATAAACAAAGCCAAAATTTGGATTTCAATTTACATAAATGGATACCATAATCATGCCGTGTTTCACTTAAACCTTAATGGTACCTCGTTTTACCACCATTTTTTAATGAATTTTGAGAACACAGCGATCCCAATTTTTGGTATCGAAAGTGATAAAAATTAAGCATCATTATGCTTTAAAAATTCCTTGAAAAGGGCTGGCTGAACGAGGTATCCAAATATTTTTAGTGAAACCAAAATAAGTTAAAATGCTATTCCTTTATATAAAAATTTAAAATTTAAAAATTACTGGCTGTTGCTTGATTGAATTCGAATGATAAGACACAGTCATCACTAATAAGGTGTGTTGATTCAGGTTTAAATACGATAAAATATAACTTCGTGTGAAGCAGACTTTTTAAACAATTGGCTAAAATCTGTATAAAGCTTGTATTTTAGGATCTAAACATACCTACATATTTTCTAACGTCGTTAACGCCATTCACAGTTTTACAATTTCATTATTTTATCTCTTTCATTTTATGTTTATTATTCTTCTAAAATAGTTGAATGTTTGATTTAAAGTGTCAAATCATAGTTCAAAAACCTATTTTATGATTTATCCAGTTTATCAAAATTATATAAAACATAGTTACTAACAGTTGCCATGTATAACGATTATTTAGAGATCCGGTTGATTTAGCTTACTTAAATCCTATTTCACCCAACATTAGTCATGAAGCAGGAGCACTTACTTTGAGCTCACTTCGCCTTCAATAAGCAAGCTCAATAGCCAAATCCAAGGGCAATTCGCAACCTCGGGCATGTTTGCTTCTCCCGAAGACATTCAGCGGTTCGGCGCTGTTTACTGACGACTTTGGCTTGGTTCCGATAGGAAGCATAAATTAGTCACATGTTGTTTCTCTCCAAGATCCACGGACTTGAACCTCAACAAAATTCGACACCGTTTTCCTTGCCTTGATGGTACATAATGATGTCTTTGTCGTCACTTCAAGAGGGTGGGGGGATGTGCGGGTTTCTCCTTCCCGGCCACCATCATGGAATTGAATTGTCAAGGTCGGACAATTCCGGGGTAAAAAAGGTGCCCTCCACCATCAGCATCACAAGAAATCGCCTACAAACGCCTGCCGCCGTCCGGGTAGTCATAAAGCGCGCGCGAATGCCTGGAGGGACACGTCATCTCCCGGCTTATGACTGGCAAAAATACCTACTCGAAGGCAAGCAAAGTGGCGATGAATAATGTATAATGACGTACGGACTAGAGTAATAATTGTAACTTGAGTTCGGCCAACTCACGTCCCCGTCTTCTTCGGTTCAGCTGAGCCCTCCTCTCTAAGAAGATGATGGTTTGATTACACATTTTAGCCCTAGAAGGTACGTGAAATTTAACGGATCCGGAACAATCCGGGTGAAAGTTTTTCGCTCGTAAAAAATTTACGGAATTATGCACACGCTCCCGTTTGCCAAACGCGAATCCTTACGAGACGATTTTGAAAACGGTTAACCTGTCACCACATGGCGACCTTGACTTGCGAAAGGTGCCAGCGCATTTGTTTTTTCTCTCACAATTAGCACATCGTCGTGTCGTTGCTGCCTTCTCGGTGAGTCCTCGAGTACTTGCCCGTAGTTTTCTTGTGCAACAGCAGAAATTTTTCGCCGGTCATTTCACTGCTGTTTCGTGACCAATGGGAATCCATGGAACAGTGGTTCTTAAACTAAGTATAAGTTTCTTAGAGCTAACTGGTTTCCTCATAACTTCCATTTTCTAGAATTCTTTTCAGAATTCACATCTATAGGATTCTAATTCAATAAAGAGTCAAAACTATTATTATTTCAAACTAATGTTACTACAAGTAATACCTACCAAAAAAACAAAATTGAGAATGCGTCAAAACACATTTGCAATGAATGCACCATAACAAAAAAAAACATATAAACAAAGGCAAACAAAGATATGGGAATCCCTTATCGACTTCCCGGCCGACTTACACATTCAATCGATGCAAATAACAATCTGCTCTGAATCGGATTATATTTTCCCACAATTACCTGCCCCCCGCGATGAGGAATCATCTTTCGCGCGCGCTAGTTTAACCGATATAATTGGTGCTACCGGTCGAGAATAACCTACCTGTCTTCCCACGCCTCGTTTTCCTAATACATACATCTCCCTGGGTCTACTTTTTCAACACCTGGAATAAGCTCAAGTCAGCTTTAACAAATCCATAAACTTCGAACAATTCAAGTGTTAGATTGGCTACACTACATGACATGAATTCAAGCTGCACAGTTTTGATACATTACATTTTAAACTATGGGGCTCAAGAAATAAAAAATAGTTTAGGAACACTTAAAAAATTTTGAATCAATATCCGGGCAATCTGGCAGCCTTAGCCTAAGATGATATGTTTGCTTTCCCGTCACTGACATGAAGACTTGAGCTCTCGGGCAAAATTCCAGCAAATATTCTAAAAGGTATATTGCAGGAACAACCAAATTATTCAAACAAATATATCAGCTGAAAACATCGTATTAAACTTACCAAAACAGCATATAGCTACAATAGTGGAGGCTACAATGACAAGATTCCAACGGTTCGATTTCCCACAAAAAGCAAAATAAACGATTTTTTTGTCAGGAATTTACCACATCGACCGAGATTCGAACTCCAGTCCTCCGAGTACGCTGTCAGATATCTTACCACGATGCCAACTCATCAGTTGATATGATCCACGCTATAGCTCTATATGTGAGATTTTCTTTTTACGAACCGGTCAAAGAAAGAAAGGGACAAATTGGATAGAGTTTCAATTGAAGGACCGCCCATTTATCGTAAATCAGCCGAATCATCGTCGCTGGCTTTCGTATCTTATGCCAATGACGTTGAAATATTGAGAACTCATAATTGGAGTAAAAGCTGAATTTTGGATGCAGCTGTTATACATTTTTTGTTACCACAATGTCATACGAAAGATAGTTGAGATCGAAACAGCCGCATGACATTTCCCAATGACATTCGAAGAGAGCTCAATCACATCGGCGGTCATCCAAAACAATGTTATACCAGTGGGAAAAAGGTTATTCAGTTTTGCAATGGCAGTCACTCAAAAATTGTCATCGAATTATTCTTCTCAGTTACATTTTTGGCTTGTAACAATCGAAGATTCTTTTGAGCTTCTGACCATAGGAATAACATCCATGAGTTTAATTTTTCGTGAAGGTCATGAAGGATCGTAAATTGTTATGATTTTGAGGGTAATGCTTAAGAGTTATTGGAACTCTTGACTAAAGGGAACAGATAGATTACAAAGACGAACATTTGGTATCTTGGCAATTCGATGAAGTAAATAAACATTTACTGCTGACCTAGTTATTGACTGTGATTTTCTATCTGTTCAAAAGGTTGAACTGAAATGAATGGAATAGAAAAGTCAACAACTATAAACGCTTCTGATCGGCTCGGTCATCTTCGTGCTTACGACAAGCTATGTGAGTATGTCTATCAGTCAGTAGAAAGCTCATTCGTAAACCCGAACTAACTTGTTTCACTCGGCTGCTACGAAAGCGTCTTTCGCTTGAGCGTTTCTGTCACGATTCTGTATTCGATCAGTGAATGCAGCCTTAGCATTCAATCAGTGTCAGCTAAAGTTGCTGATAATTTCAGTAGGCATTTGTTTTTTGCCATTTTCAAAAATAGGGCATTTGCACAGTGCATTAGTATAAGTAAGCCGTTGGGCAAACAAAAGTGACAGCTCGATGTAAAATGAATACGACTCGACGGAAGAAAGTTTTTTTTTTTTTAAGTTTTATTAGTGACACTTTACCATCTTCGTGGCATTCGTGTCATGTAAATTGCAGTTTACAGATCTTTATAAAGATTACATTCTTTCAAAAATTTAATTAGCGATTTTTCACATGGTTCATCATTTTTGAGGATTTCAAAAACACTTCCCCTGATGTTGTTTCTTTCACGAGCTTCTTTATATCCATGACAGTCGGTCAGAATATGCTGCACAGTAGTTTGGACGCCGCAGAATTGACATATAGGCGGAGATCTTCTATCGAACAGGTACGCATGGGTTAGTCTTGTATGGCCTATCCTCAATCTTGTTATTACACGTTGGTCCGAGGGACATTTCCGGTCTGTATATTTTGATGGTAAATATTTGTTTTGCCTTAGGAATGATTGATTTGAACGCCACTTGTTTTCCCATGTCCACCACATGTTGGTTTTGATGGTGCGTATAGCGTCTTGCGCAGGAATTCTGGAATTAGCTGGAGGTGTACTGTTGCGTGCAATATTGGCACATTCATCGGCTTCCTCGTTTCCGGATATTCCGGCGTGTCCCGGTACCCAAGTGAACGTTATGTTTAGATTTCGTATGTGGTTTTCTAAAGACTGAATCCAGGGATGTTGTGAAATTCCGTTGTGGAGTGCATCTAAACAGCTGGCTGAGTCTGTTAAAATGAGCGTGGGTTCATTTCTGTTGACTTCTTGAGCAGCGATATTTAGTGCAAACGCTTCTGCTGAAAAGATGCTGCATTCAGTTGGTAGATTTTGGCTAATCTTCCTGGGTGGTATATATACACCAGCTCCGGTTTTGTTGTGGCTTTTAGAGCCGTCTGTATATATCTGCTTGTGCGTGGAATATTTCCTGGATATAAATTCGTGAAACTTAGGACGAACGACCCGCTGACTACTGCCTGCTTTAATGGAGTTTCTAAGTGTGTTGTCGATGTTTGGTGGGTTGTCATTCCACGCACGATCTGTGAGTCTTGAGCGTGGACAAATACTCGGAACCGTGGTGTTTGTGGTTGTCTGAAATACATTTTTGGATCTTTCAATCAATAACTGGCATTGGTCGATGTTTTTCTCTGCAATTCGAATACCTAGCTGTGCTAATCTTTGGACAACTAAAAGCCGAAAAAGCAGACAGCCTGACTCAGCTAGTATAGATTCCACGGGACTTGTACGGAAGGCTCCAGATGACGATCTTACAACTGCGTTGTATGTGGGGGAAAGCATCTCGTCCATTACATTTAGGTTACAGCTAGTTAGGCCTATTCCATACAGTAATTT
Organism: Uranotaenia lowii; assembly: GCF_029784155.1. NCBI lineage: Eukaryota > Metazoa > Arthropoda > Insecta > Diptera > Culicidae > Uranotaenia > Uranotaenia lowii. Next base: position 318,260,842 of record NC_073693.1, read on the forward strand.
GGATACAATTAAGGAGTTCCCAACCTGGAGGAGAGTTTTGCGGTGACTTCTCTTCAGCTGATAGCCTAAAATCTTTAAGATTCTGATACGGTTGGAGCAACTTTGTTTAATACATCCAAAATGTTGTCGGAAATTCATTTTGGAGTCCAGTAGCACACCTAGTATGCGCATTTTTCTAACTTGCGGTATAGGTTCGGTGTTTAGTTTGATCGGTCGACCTCGTTTTCTATGGTTTATTCCACATATGTGCAATAGTTTAGATTTGGGAGCTGATATCGTAAAACCAACCGCCTTTGTCCATTTGATTATAGCATTAACAGCTAGTCTAAGTTGCTGGCGTATTATTATCTTGTCCGTTCCTTTAGCAATAAGGAGCACGTCATCTGCGTAGAGGAGAGTTTCAACATTTCTCGGGATTACATCGAACAGTGGCTGCATAGCAACCAAGAAAAGTGTTACTGACAATATTGACCCTTGAGGTACTCCGTTTTCGGCAGGACGTAAACTTGATAGCGAACCATTTGTGGATACCCTAAACGTCCTATTTTCTAGGTAGCTGCATAAAATATTTAACATTCGACCTCTTATCCTCCATTTTCTCAATGTGCTCAATATATGTATCCTGTTCGTGGTATCGAATGCCTTCGAGATGTCGAGAGAAACTAGCTCAATATGCTCCGAATCGTTGAAATGGGTCAGGGTTTCAAATTGAGCAAAATGCGTGTCTACTCCTTGGCCGGCCCGGAAAGCATGTTGGCGGCGATCCAACCGACAGGTGGCTTCAAGTTCGGTGATAAGGCGGCGGTTCACCAACCTTTCGAAAACCTTACCCATACAACTTAAAAGAGTAATAGGTCTGTATCCTTCAGGTTGGCTGCGGTTACCATCTGGTTTCGGGATGGGGATTACAATGCAATGGCGCCAGGATGGAGGGAACTGGCCAGTTGTCCACACTCGATTGAAGAGCTCAAGAAGAGCTTGTTTCGAAGATTCCGGTAGATTTCGAAGGAGTGGGTATCCGATGTTATCGTGCCCAGTAGAATTTCCACCACGACGTTCCAGAGCCCATTTTAATTCTCGCATTGAAAAGTCAGCGTTGTAAGTTTCTTCCAGATACGGTCGGTCGATGGTGGTAAAGGCGGAGATGCTTATATTTTGTAGCCGGGTTGAATTGTTCGAGTCCGAGGAACGCTTTTCGTACTCGTCTGCCAGAGCATTGCTTACAGTTTGACCGTCGCTAGTGGCCCCTGATGGCAATCGAAGGGTGATATTGTTAGCGTTACGTTTGCCTTGGAGGCGGTTTATACGGTGCCATACCACTGCAGATGGATTTTCAGGATTGATACTTTCGACCAGTTCCTCCCATGATTTTTGCTTGGCTTCGTGGATCATTTTCCGACAAGAAGACCTTGTTTTGTGGAATAGCTCCAACGCTGAAGACTTTCTCGGGTCGCTTTCGTCAAGTTTCCTCAGTGATCGCAAAGCTTTGCGTCGTTTTTTAACAGCTAATTCGATCTCGGGGTTCCACCAAACCACTGCCTTTTTACCAGGCTTGCCACTTGTTCGTGGAATAGATTTCTCTGCCGCCGTAATAAGTATATCGGTGAATTCGTTCACAGTGAGTGGTTCTCCTGGGGTGAGCCTATCGTATGTTAAGTTTTGAAAGGCCTCCCAGTCGGCTAGATCGTATTTCCATTTACGATGTCTCATCGGTTCTTCGATACTACCGTAGTATCGTATCAGGATCGGAAAATGATCGCTGTCGGAAGTATCTGCTAGGATCTTCCACGAGAATTTTTGTAGAAGACGAGGAGAGCAAATTGAAAGGTCGATTGCCTGGGTTTTTCCTGTAACAGGGTCTACTCGTGTGTGCGTACCGTCGTTCATAATGGCAAGCCCGTTATCTACCACCATATCGAGTAGCTGATTCCCTCTGCTTGCTGCCATTGTGTACCTGTTTGTTATGCAACTGCCCCATGCAGTGTGGTGCGCGTTAACATCTCCGAGAACCATTAGTGGTTTTGGTAAGGAAGCGAGCAGTATCTGTAGGTTGTCTATGACGTCGTTTTCACTGGGCGGTAGGTATATAGATACTAGTGTCATCTCTACAGGAGTGTAGATGCGGACAGCAACTGCTTGGATGTTTGAATTGATCGGTATTCGTTGAAATGGTGTATCAGATTTGATGGCCAAAGCCACCCCTTGTCTACTGTGCGCAGAGCACGTTCCTAGCAGGAGTTTGTAGTTACGGCCGATGAAATTCACATCCATATTATGCGTTCCGGCATTCGTTTCTTGTAGGCAAATCGCTATAGGTTGAAATTTCGAAATCAGTAGTTGGAGTTCGTTGCGATGTGTCCTTAAACCTCGGATGTTCCATTGTAGGGCGAGGGTAGAGTTGCCAGTAGTTTCTGCTTCTGTTGAATCTGTAGAAAGAGAGTCGGCTGAATTTGACAGACTCCTACGGGATGTTGAAATACTTGCCAGAGAAGGCAGCTCCCCCGTGTCAGCTGTTACCGGTAGTTGTTCAGGCAATGTCAGTGGTGTTGGGGCGGTTGAGGCTGACACGGGGAGGTGCTTGTTTGCTGGATTCCTGCTTGATGCCGTCGTGACGCGATGATCTGAAGAGTTCTGAGTGCTAATGTGAAATCCGAGAGGATTTAGGTTCTGCTGATGCGTAGATTGGGAAGTGTTTTGATTGTGCTGATTTTCGTAGACTGGAGCATTGTCATCTGTGGGATAAGATACGGCTGGATATGTTGCTTGAGGATTTATTAAAGGGATACTTGCCAAAGAAGGCATGTTCCCCGTGTCAGCTGCTGCAGTAGACGATTCATGGTGTGATGTTGGTACAGTTTCTGCCGAAGCTGACACGGGGGAATGCCTGGTTGCTGGATTCCTGCTCGATGTCAGCGGGTTTTGGTTAGTCGTTTGGTCGTTTCTGTTCCTTAATCGGGTACCTGTGGCATTGCTATGGTCGTTATACGTTGCGGTGGTTGAGACGGTTGTAGTATCGGGGTCCAAAGTTGAAGTAGGTCGATCAGTCATCAAAGTCATCATCCGAGGGTTGTTCTTCAGAGCTTAGTATACGAACGTCTTCGACTGGACTTTCCTGGTGGATTTTCTTTGGTGCTCTATCGTATTTGGTTGGAGGGGATTCTTGAAATCGTTTCCTGCTTATGCTGCGACTTGGATATCTATGAGAGATTACAGGGGTTTGGTTATCATGTTGGGTGGTGGTTTCTGCTGCTTTTTGCTGATTGCAAGAACTTTTTTTTCCTGAATCTTTTCGCGATATCCGAGTCTTCGAAGGTGCTTCCGGTTTTTCGTTGGTTGATTTGTTGGTAACTTGACTATTTCCGAGTTCTTGGTTCGTTCTAAGAGCTGCTTGGTGCACGGTTTGCAGAGCCTCTAACTGAGATTTCAACAATGAGAAATCTTTCAACTGATTTCGGAGCTTGTCGACTTCCTTATGGAGTAACTGGATTTCACGATCTTTGTCAGAGTGCTCGTTTAGGCGGTTTTGAACTTGGCTCGAGTAGGAAATTTGGGGACTAGTTCTATCAATCTGTTCGCGAGCTTCACGGTATGTCAATCCTTTATCGACCTTGATTCGAACCACTGCTTCCTCCTTTCGGAAGACCGGACAGCTTTTACTGATCGGCGAGTGGGCTCCCTCACAATGGCAATGATAGCAGTATGCTGGGTTCGGACATTCCTGGTTATTGTCGAGTGTGTGTTTTTGTGAACAATTGAAGCACACCGCTTCGCTCGAACAATGCTTACGCGTGTGACCGTAGGCTGCACAGCTGCGGCACTGTAGCACAGACGGGTAGTATGGGCGAACGCTAATCCGAAGCATACCAAATAATATGTGTGAAGGTCTCTTGGTTCCCTTGAACGTCAAGACGACAAGGGGCGTGTTTTTAATGGCACCAGATTGCTTATCTTTCGTCGTTATTCGTTTTATAGCTGTTACACCTTCCCGACTCAACTCTTTAAGGAGATCGTTGTCGCTCATGTCCTTAGTATCAGGCTCGTATTCAACACCTTTCGTGAAACTGAAAGTTGGGTGATCCACAACTTCAACACGAGTTTGTTCAGCGTCTAATAGATGGGTCATTTTACAAAGTTTGGAGTAGATTTCGGGTGACTGGGTTCTCAAAACATATCGATTTCCCTTCTCTTCTCTAATTGCAGAGACTAAGTGGCGGTTTCTGTAACCGACGATTGCTTCTACAGATCGTGAAATTAAAAATGGATTATGTGGAAGAGGTGGTCGTTTGTCGTCATCCTCGGATACTACACGCAGGAGAAGTATACGTAGGATACCGTCGTTCTCACTATTGGCCATCCATGCTGGGAACGATCCTCTATCATCCGGTGGATCTGGGTCCTTGCCTGCCATGGTTACTTCCGATGAGAGTTGCACTCTCTGTCAGTCAAAAGTTCGATTGTTCTGGTGATATTATTCACTTAACACTGCCTTTCTACTCGGGCTACCACGGAAAGTAAACAATGATGTTCGTAGAAATGTTGGCGAGTAATTTCACGGGTTTTGTGGTAATAATCAGTCGTATTTCATGTGTAACCGATTATTGTGATATCAGTCTACGGAACGTTATATAAAAATAAAAATTTCGAACGAATTTTCCTGATAAATGGATAAGAAAGTTTTCCGAGATATCAAGCGCGTATGTATACGAGTGGGTACCCGACTAAAAACTGGAAGAAAGTTATTTTTTCAAGCAAATTATGAAAACTATTGAAATTATTCTGTTTTACAGCACATTAAAAAGAAGCCAGTATATTTGTATACTTTTTTGTAGGTTTTGTTTGGGATTGCGAGTGAGGTTCGCTGAAAAAATTAAGATTTTGTGATGGATTCGATCAATTTCAGTGGTGGCAGACCAAATTTTGCTAAAGTTCGTTGATAAATTTTACGACGGAAGCCCTTAACTTCATCCTACTGGTTGAAAACTCTATCTATAAGATAGACCAGAGTCTGCGTACAAAGATTCTAGGGCAACCGTTGCTAGTGCCTTACATAGATGGTTGAGGTTTTTAAAATTTTGCTGTGCTTGTTTCCGGTCTATTCTTCTACTAAATATCCACAAAATCATTTCTACTTTTTACCAGATGATCCAAAATATACCAAATTACTCTTTTTTAGAGAAAATGCGCTTAAATTCACGGAAAATACGAAGTTTTAGTTGAATTTTGCCTTTGCTGCATATAAAGGGTTTCAGCGGAAAAAATCAAGTGCCGTTAAACCCTTATTTTAAAGTTCGTTTGTGCTTAATATTTATGTAATCCATCAACTATCAAGAAGTTTTTGGACGTTCTCGACGTGTTTCAAGAGGGTGAAGCTCATCTTATCTGAAAATCTGATCCAGTTCCTTTCTTCCTGGAGTAGTGTCGGTCGCTCATACTGATCGTGGATGAACCTTCGGAGTCATTCATTCATGTTTTTTGGTCCCCAAAAACATCAAAGCTAAGTATTCTCGTGATTTTTCTAATCAGTCAATCAAAACTTCTCTGTAGGGATTTGAACTTCAACACTACAATGTTTTCAATGTAGCAAATTATTAATAAATATTTGTCTTATTATAATAATGTCCCAAAAAAGATTTCGTCATGCGATGATTATGAACCATCCAATCGTTATTTCACCAATTCAAATTTTAAGTTTAATTGCAATGTTTGCATGTTTTGTTGTGGTTGAAGAAAAAAATACGTGAAGTCGTTACAGGATGAATTCTTCAATAAAAAAATGCTGAAAAATTAACATAGTTTTAATATGTGATCACAGTTTCCATTTCTGTTGAAAATGATAAAAGTTCTATTTTTTCGAGTTTCCTCCAACGGTTCAATCAATTATGTTTTTTATTTCATTCTATTTCTGAGTTTTTCACCAAGTTATTAGATCTTCTAAACTATTTATTGGTTATTAAATTCCCACATAAATATGATTAAGAACATCAGTTTGAATATCATTTCGAACTTTAAATGATGTTAGCAACGACTATCAGAGATATGAAGATAAGAATCAAGTTTATACATACAATTGACTTCAATTGTGTTTTATTCATAATTACCATTCAAAAACATTTTTTCTTATCTGGCTAAGTTTTAATATATATATTTTTTTTTATTAACAAATGGTTTTATAAGGCGTTTTACTTATAAAGAATTCATGTGCCGTGAGTATTTTTCCTAACTTTGGGTCAGTAAGAGGGGGGTAGATGTTATAATAAAACATTATATTTCAGCAAAAAAAAACTATCAGCACAACACTAGTCAAAAGTGTTCCCCAATCATTTCCCATCCCCTACATTCCCAACCAATTTTTTTGCAAGGATACAGAGGTGACCTCGGTCCTTAGGCGTAAATTTGTTCTTTCATCCCTTTCTCATTTTTCCTAATCTATCTATTGACTACTAGGACGTGGCCGGCGCCGTTATTGATGTTTAAAGAGAGAGCATCAGTTTTATGCATTGTGAATATGTAGCCAATCCCAGGCTCCGTTCATTTGACCTCTGAACAAAATTGATGGCCTCGGTCAATCACGGAGTAGCAACCATTGGCGATGTGGAACTTGTTCTACTTAGCCACGCCTGCGATCTTGGAATCCGAAATGCATTTAATTGTATAAATCAAAAATCAATCACAGATTATACTAGAATACTTTCAAATTCTTCATCCAGACATCTTGAGTAGCATTTCGGGTTCAATGATTCAAGGTGGATGTGAGTAGTCAATCAAGCTAAGCTAAGCTAAGCTAAGCTAATTTTGCCTTTGCTGCATATAAAAACCGTTGATATGTGCCCAACAGATCTCTTGTATGTGTAGGTAGCAAAAGCCCTATTGTGAAATGGGATTCGAAAAGAAAACACGATTTGAAATTCGCTAAGACTATACGATTATTCAGAGCGGACGGGAAGAGAGAAGAATATAAATTTTTTGATGACGACATGTCGAATATCTGACAAATAAAACAATAATTTGACAATTGTGACAAAATGAAATAAATATGGTGAAAACATGATAAAATTATAACATCATTTAGTAAGACCAAAATCTGACAGATATGAAAAAAAATTACAATAAAATAACAGCAATCTAACAAATATGACAAAATTATGGCCTAAATATGACAAAAAATGAACTATAAAATGACAAAAAATTACAAAAACATGACAAAAATTTGACAGATGAGATAAACATTTGACAAATGTTATAAAAATATGACATAAAATATTACAAAAATATAGCAAAATTTTGACAATACAATAACAAAACATGGCAAAAAAAAATACAAAATTATGACAAAAATTTGACAAATATGACAAAAATATGTCAAAATTAAGACAGAAATATGACATTGATTTATCAATTAAATTACAAAAAATCGATAAACCTTAGTCAAAAATATGACAAATGTGTTGAAAATAAGACAAAATAATGACATAAATCTGATAAATATGACAAAATTATTACAAAACATTAACAATAAAATGAAAAAACACATGGCAAACTTATGACGAATTTGGTAAAAAAAAATGACAACAATCTGAAATCTACGACATTTGTCATATTTTTATCACTTTGACATAATTTACCTAGTTTGACGACATTTTTGTCCCTTCAATTTAAATATTTCAAATATTTTAATCATAAATTGGTCACATTTGTCTTATTTATGTCATAAGTTCGTTTTATGTTTATCACAATTTTATGTCATGATATTGTCATTTTATTGTTATACATGAGTCATATTTTTACCACGCATGTCTTATTTTTGAGTTTTTTTGCCAATATTTCGTCATATTTTTTATAGTCACATTTTTGTCAGTTGTTATATTTTTGCAAAGTTTTGTCGTTTTTTGTAAAAAAAATTGTCATATTTTTATCACATTTGTCATATTTTCGACAGATGCGTTGATTTTTTTTATATTGTAAAATTTAAGTCATATTTGTCAGATTTTTGTATTTTTTTATCATAATTTTGTCATACTGTTTACCACATTTGTAATTATTTGTCAGTACCGATGTTGCCGATTCTTGAATGAGTATTCAGAGTACTTTCGGGATTGAGCTTTCTGTTCATTATCAGATGAATGCAGATATAAATGAACTGAGCGTTTCAAATTCAATTGAAAATTGAAAGCTGACACTGATTATTTGCAGCACTGCTCCAGATAAAAAAAATCTTAAAAAATATTATGATCAGATCATAAATTAAACATAATGATTAAATTGTTTTGGAAGTATAATAATAATTGTTAATTGATATTCATCTTTATTTACAGTACCAGAGATCAAAGTCAGTCAATTAATCTATTTAAATTCTTTCAGTTATTGAAATAAAAGGCTTAACAAGATCATTATTTAAAGTTTCACAATAAAAACTTTACATATTTAAAAAAAACATCCATTCATCAGAGAAAGCTTATACTGAAAAAGTGTAGGTAGGTATATTTGATTTCTTGAATTATCAATGAGAAATTGATAAAATACGAATAAGGGATTTCAAGTTTTGTAGTAAATATTGAAAGCACAAAGCAATCACCAATCTGATAACCATTGTGCATCAAAATTTACCTTTAAAGTTGCTACTACAAATCATTTTTCAAGCATTAGATAAATTAAAAAACAAAATCGTTTATATTTAAATCACAAATTTGTTGAAGAATGCAAAACAATTTGAATTTGACTTTAAAAACCATCTTAATACAATATAGATTAAAACTTCTTTGAACATTACCACATTGTAAAGAATGCGAAAAAGTGAACAGAAAATTCTATGACTAAGTATTTTCTCATGAGTCAAAATTTTTTGCAGTCTTCGGGAAATTGATCAGTGATTCAAAAAAATATATTTTTAAAATTTTTATAATGAACGACAGTTTTGTCAAAAAAGGGCAGATATTTCTTTATTGATTTTCAACACATTTTCAAAAGTTATTTCAAAAACACAAGCTGATTGAAAAATAAACTAACCGCATTTTTGGACTAAGGGCACCAAAATTAATCAAAATATGTCTTAAATTCTATGAATCTTGAAAAATTGTGAATTTTGTTGACTTTTGTTATTTTTCAAACCTTTTTGAATGTGTAGTTTGGTATTTAGAAGAGCAAGAGCCGCTTTTAAGCCTACCCCCATTCTGAACACAAAATGAAATTGGGGCTGAATCAGGTTTTTTTTTTAATAATATTTCATATTAGTAGGAAAATTGTCATGACTTGAAAAACTTTAGAATCAAAGTGATTAGTTCTAAACTAATGGGCTTCTAGTTTTAAGTTGTTGTTTTTGCTAATTCTCTTAATCTAATACGATATCAAAAAGGACAATTTTTGTCCAAGATTTGACTGAAACCCATTATCTTTGTTGATAAACACCTTAGGGCCGATAAGTCATCCGATGTTCTCCTAGTTATTGGTAACATTTTGAACATCATCCGATCTTTCAATGGAGCTCACTGAGTTTTCAAATTTAAATTGAACTCTTGATATCTTCGACTAAACTTTAAAAATCATTCGAATCTTGCCACCCACAACTTACTCACAAAATCTGTCCTTTTCCCAAAAGCTCAACCTCAACCTTCCTGCCGGTCACTACCATTGCGTCGGATTCTCGAATCGTAGCTTGTTGTTTGGGAAAATATCCACATGCTCCACACATACCCCGGCCAATAGAATTGTACCTTCCTAGCCTTGCCGGTACGGGGAATAGAAAAACACGGCATCGTCCGTCTTAATTGAAGTCCCGTTTTACTATCGCTACTCCACCTTCTTAATATTCCCTCGAATCTCATTGAATATTTTATATCCCGTACCGCGGGTACCCACTTCACCGTTCTTCTGAACTTTGGTAAAACCGAGCGAGAATCAGCGGGAAGTGTGGCGGATGCTTCTCGTTTTCTTTTCGGATTTCTACCATTATTATGGTATGGAAATGAGCGCTCTGGTTGCAATAGTGATAGCTCCCGGATTGATGTGTGAATCGGAATTAGGAGGACCGTTTGCTGGCCGCCCGCCCAGTCAAGCTGTGACTTTTCACGAGCTTTATTGATTTTCTTCTCTTGGGTAAACGATATTTGATTATTAAAATATATGCCGGCGATGAAGAAGAAGTTGGACCTTTACCGGTATGATAATATTTCTGAAGGAAAACAATTTTTTATTGCTAAATGATTTGTTTATTGAGCTTAACGCAATCAAATTCTTAAAGTTCGATTGTGAGCTAAGAAAACTTAACTGTAATTGAAGCATTTTTTTAACAGCAAAAGGCGGCTTTATAAAAAAAGTATATCCATGGTACATTTGAAGGTCAATTTCAAAAAATATTGTCGAATGATTTACCAAGCGCTGTGTGAGTATGTAAATCGGCATTATAAAATTAAACATTCTTTGTTTCCAACCCCCGGCAATCAACCACCGGCTAAGATATCCGGCAGTGAGCAGCTGTAGGTGTATATGCAAATAGGCAATAGAAAACAGTTTCTCGTTTCCCATTCTCCATCCCATTCCCATCCCATTCCCATCCTATTCCCATCCCATTCCCATTCCATTCCTATTCCATTCCCATTCCATTCCCATTCCATTCCCATTCCATTCCCATTCCATTCCCATTCCATTCCCATTCCATTCCCATTCCATTCCCATTCCATTCCCATTCCATTCCCATTCCATTCCCATTCCATTCCCATTCCATTCCCATTCCATTCCCATCCCATTCCCATCCCATTCCCATCCCATTCCCATCCCATTCCCATCCCATTCCCATCCCATTACCATCCCATTCCCATCCCATTCCCATCCCATTCCCATCCCATTCCCATCACATTCCCATCCCATTCCCATCCCATTCCCATCCCATTCCCATCCCATTCCCATCCCTTTCCCATCCCATTCCCATCCCATTCCCATCCCATTCCCATCCCATTCCCATCCCATTTCCATGCCATCCCATCTCATTCCAATCCCATTCGCATCTCATTCTCTTTCCAATCTCATTCTCATTCAGACAAGTCAGTGGCAGACAATAAACCTTCGTTTTCTAACTGACTCAGTTGGTTCACTGGTAAAGTTATCGTACTGGCAAGTCGAAATAAGATTGTTGCGTTGGGTTTGGTTCTCACTTAATTTTTTTTTTTAAATAAATTATCCAATAGGATGAAAATCCCATAAAATGTTCTTTTAATTCGCTTGAATGTAGTGGTCATGCATCATTTTGCTTGGGAGCTCCATTCTTTATGCCAGTAGTGCTTTTGCAATCATATCATCTTTGGCACAGTGCAATTGTCAGCGCATTTTTGGCATAAACTTAGCGCCGAGTGGCATAGAATTTGTGCATCTTCTCTGGATGTATCTCAAAATGCATTTTGATATTCTTAACTTAAACAGCCAAATTCATTAAAAAAAATTACTGGGTAGTAAAACAATTTGATTAGTATTGTTTGGTTTAAGTGATTAAAAATCATTTAATTTGAACCATCTCAATTTAAGTTTATGAATCAGTTTCTATTCTTGTGATACACAAACATAATCCTCAACTCTTATTCAGAGTAAAAATTTAAAAATTGTTTTTGAATGTCGATCATTTGGAATATTTCGCAGTTTCTGCTGAATGCAATACAAACCATTAAAACTATTTTTTCTTTCAGCTTTCCTTTTCTGCATGAATATTTGACACCATTCCGACAACTTAATTTCAAAACAACTTCCGCACCAATTTGTATAAACACATGAATCAAATTATTTTTGAAATATTAACACATGGACCAATCGGAATCATTTAAATTTAATGGCCTTCGCTGTGTTTGACTGGTACTTGTTGTTTGTTCTAATGAAAGGGAAACTCTGTCCGGGAAAACATATGTTTTTACCAATGACTGCATAGCGTGCATATAATTGACGATATCGGTATCAATACACTGCGATATCATTCCTTTTTCCTCCTCTCTTCGGATATCCTTTGAACTCCTATTCCGAACTGGACGAAAACTTTGGTTGCACCGAGTTTCGTTTTCTTCTAAAAGTTGAATGAGGTAAAAAGTTTTGAATGGAAGTATGAAGGATAAACGGCCTCATAGTAAGTTCTTATTGAAGTTGATAAATGGCCCCTCAGTGGAAAACTTTCGATAACTTTTTCCAAAAATACTGGTTTCTCTCAATTGTTTTCAATTTATTTTATACCATTTTTTGTGAAATAAAGTTTGTTCTTCATTAGACATGAAGTCCATACATTAAATGACCAAGAAATAGTAAAGCTCTTCAAGTGGCCGTGGAATCCATTTCCGATTGAACCGTGGAAAAACTTCTCCTTATGTGTTTATTCTATTGTATATGTGGTCGATAAAAGCAAAATAAAAAGATAGTCGGACGTTTTATGAGCACACAATTTCCAGGAACTATAATGTCTCCAATAAGCAATCGTGTCGCGTCTTGCTGTCAAGAAGCGTTGGCTTGGCAATGTTATCTTCGAGAAACTCCTTTCCGGTGCCGTCCGGTATCTATTCACAGTAAGGTGTGGTACCAAATTTTCAGTAGATTGATTCAAAAATGTTACCTCTAGTTTACAATAAAACCATAAATTTCAATGAAATTCCTTTGAATAGTTTACCGTTAACTCTTTAGACATCTGACATCATTGACGTAAGTCTTAGGTCGGATCCAAAAAATTTACTTTCCATTTATTGAGACCGGAACTTTGATATTTCCTAGTGACCCAATTATAGGAAAATTGATAACGTTCGATTATGGGACTATGTTGTTGTGTTTACCAACGACGGACGACCATCGGCGATTCCGCAGGATGCCAAACGGTCGTAAAGTTTCGATCCGTCGAACGTCCGCCCGGAATGCTGCAATTTAGTAACCCCAAGCGTCGTCATCCGGCCCATCCCAGGAGGTAATGGATAAAGAATGTTGCCCGATATGGGGGAAAATCCACAACGCTGATCCAAGGGTTTTACGAGGACGATTACCAGGAATCCTGTCTGCCCACCCAAACCAGGGCCAAGAAAGGATAAGGATTGGCGACATTTTTTAACGATTTTTTTTTGTTTGGAAGGGTTCCCACATGACGATTCGTTTGTCGAGTGTGAAGGTCTAGGTAATTTGATTACATGTTTTTCACGTATGAACCCACCACGGATTCAAGTGCGGGGCTTAAAAAACAGACGACGGACTTCACCGGTTGGTCGTCGTCTGGATAATTTCGATTAGTCAATGAATGAGTTTTCAGGTTCTCGTGATTCCCGTGACTGATGGCTATTTAAACAGGTTGCATGCCGGGTGAAACAAATAGTTAATCCCACGTTTCCCCAACACGATTTGCCGACATGAATGATAAACAGTGGCTCGTTGGTCACTACAAACCATTTCGGAAGAATGGAAATTCATGCTGAAGCATATGAAGAAAAAAACTTCTATTGACGGTTTGGAATGGCGATGTTTTAATTTGCTCATGATTATTTACTCATGGATTGAACTTGGGGAAAAAAATCGATAAAATAAATAATGGTTTTTGGAAGGCAGCCAATCCAACAATATTAGTACTGTCTGTTACGAGGTGACAATATATTTTTCAAACGATCTATGAGAAATGTCTTCATGGCTTCAAATGCTTTCATCTGGCTCTGAATCATTGAGTGTTTTGCGTTTTTTGTATGTTACTGAGTAATGTCTAGGACTAAAACATCTCTTAATTCTTCAAAAATTTCCAATGGTTCAGGATGTTGAATGTGACTCTTGAGTTTTGAATTGACGGAACTATGTCTCAATGTTTTTATTTACTGGAACATGTTTAACGTAATTTCACAAATATAAGCAGCACGATGTTTGTCATGATACTTTCGGAAAGTACCATTCTTGAGGATATAGCATAACATAAAAGAAACTTGACCTTCATTGTTTATATTTTCCATGCCACTGCTGAAAAATAAATATTTTTCAACAGTACATTTGGAACAAACTGATCAATAAAATACCACACAGGAGCTGCGAAACAAAAACTATATTTCAAAATCTGTCTGAAGTCCGAAGAATCATTTGGAAGACACCCCCAAGACTTACTTTTCTTTGATGTTGCTTAGTTTACCACAATTTCAAACACTAAATAATTTGAAAAATCAAAATATATTTCATCCTATCAACAAAAATCAGTAGATCTTTTATTTTTATGCTAATAATTCGAATAAAAGTACTCGGAGACACCAGATAGGGGATATGATGGTTTTATCCCGTGTTCTTCTGCTTTTTCAAATAATTCACAGTAATGATTGTTCGAACTACGAAGGTAGCTAAACGATGTCAATCTTAACACATTGCGGACCAAATACGAGATTTCTCGTTTTTCTCTTTCGCGAATATGCTCCTCTTAGAAGCATAAGTCAAATGCTATAAATCTGATAATGAAAATTTATTCTACTCAATTGAACACAGCAATTTTAGTGACTCAATAATACTTAATTTGTCGAATTTGGTTCTGCGAATTTTAAAATATAGAACACCGAATTTTGGTGTTTCTAGAATTAGATTTTACCACTGTCATTAATGTGTTAAGGCGGCATCCATAAATTACGTAACGCAAAAACTGCACTTTTTTGACCCCCTCCCCTCCGTATGTCGCAAATCGTAACGCTTCGACGTACCCCCCTAAGAAAATTATGTAACGCTAATAACTACACCCCCCCCCCCCCCCATTATTTTTAAATACTGATTTTCAATGGTAAAAAAAAATTTAAAATAATTTTTTTAACGTTCTTCATAACGAAATCAATATCTATCCATATCGCTTCTTAGTACTCATTGATGATTATTCTTTGATAAAATAAATTGAATGTCTTATTACGATTTGCTCTGTGCTTGTTAACTGATGATCTATCTTGTTTACTTTATTTTGTTCAAGAAGCAAAACTTGTTACGCAACCAAAATTGCATTTTTTTTCAATTGAGAGAAAAAATAGTATAATTTCCGTATTAAGGTTGATTTGAGTTCATGGGGATAAGTGTACCTAATATTCGATTTTCCAACAGTTATTTCACGGATATTCAATACACTTTTTAAGAAGTCTATATCAGAATCTTTAAAGAGAAATGGTTCCAATCCAGTTTCAATCATGTTGAAGCTCACAATTTATAAGCGCTTATCATTCTGCTAAAATTGCATGACATCAAAATAGCTGCGATGACACTGAAATTTGTAAGAAAAAATCGTTACGTAACGATGAGCATACCTCCCCCCCTCCCCTATGTCACAATTCGTAACGCTCGAGCTCACTCCCCCCCCCCCCTAGGAGCGTTACGTAATTTATGGATGCCCCCTAAGTGGCTTTTCCCAAGGAATTAAACGGAGGCTGTTAAAACGTCGAACGCATCGGAAAATCAAGACAGATATCTTTCAATTTTTTTCACGGATCAATTTTGGCACATGTACCAAAATGAATTCAATTTAAAAAATCACGTGAAGGGGACCGAAGGAAATTTTCCAAAATCGAAATTTTAATTTTGATTCCAAATGACTTAGAAATGCATGAAAGGTCGAGATCTGTGGTTATCTCAAAAAAAAAAAACTTTTTTGTGAAACCGGTCGTTTTTTGAAAGCCCAGAAAGTCGATTTATGACCAAATTTTTTTTATAACACCTGATCTTGACGTTTCAAACATTTCTTAGTCATTTGGCATCAAAATTAAAATTTTGATTTTCCGGATTTCCAGAAAAAAAGTGTTCCCGAGATAACACCAGATTTCATCTTTTCATGCATTTTTAAGTCATTTGACATCAAATTTCGATTATTGCAATTTTCTTTTGTTCTCCCTTTGGTGATTTTTGAGGATAAAAAAACGAAACTTTAAGCGCTCTGAGACACCCCAAAAATAGGTCCAATTGAGCTGAAATTTCGCAGTTTTCTAGGCCAATCTACAAAATGTATGTGATCAGTTTTCTACATTCGATCATGAAATTTTTCCCATACATACATTGCCATTCTATTATGTATCGCTATTCATAATATGTATCGCTTTTCATTTACTTCATATCCCCCTTTTTTCAAATAATCCACAAATAAGCGTATTTGTACTAACACATAATTTACAAAATTGTAACAACCTTATCTGATTTTTTCCAAGACATCGTAAGAAGACTATCAGAGTCGCCTCACGCTGATCAGAGATATGGCCCTCTTATTCCATATTTCACTATTTTTCTATACGAATCGAACGGAAGCTGTTGAGTGTTGGAGCAGCCGAACTTATAGCCGATATCGGAAATATTGCTGTTTCACCACATATTCGTTTCTGCTTTCAAATAATTCACAAAAATATATTCAGTCAAAAAATACCAATTCATATTTCTTTAACAAAAGTTAAAGGAAAAAAACAGTATGGATATTAAGAAAAAGAATAAGCCATGTGCCGAAAAAATGGATTGTCACAAAAATAAATCAATTTTGAAGAAGACATGAAACGTTTGATTGAAGAGGGGCTAGCGATATGATTGGTGCCGAATTAAACTTTATGAACCGTTTTTTTTCATATTCCATCCCAGAGAATACACAATTAAAAAAAAAAAACAAGGAATTTTTTAGTAGAATGTAGTTTCTGGCATCTTTAAACAATAATTGTTTATACATCACGTGCAAATATTTTGGCAGAGTTAATCAAATCAAAACTTTTTGTTCGAGGTATTTAACAGCAAGCTGTCGTTCTTCGCAACAAAATCTGTTAAATGCTAAATTCAATTCGTAGTTCATTTTATAACTTTATCACCAACAAAAAATCTCGTTTAACCCTCATCCGCATTAGATTTCATTACCCTAATCAGCACTTGTGGTGTCAATTTGACACCATAAGCTCAAATCGTTATAACTTTTGGCGTGTAAGACCGATTTAAACAAAACTTACATCAAAAGAAACCTTGTAATGTCAGTAAAATATGTTTAGAACATTATATACAGCTAAAGTTACAAGTTTTCTCATTATTCAGCATGAAAGAAAAAAATCCGAAAAAACATGCCTCATGAAAACTGCTGTAGTTCATATGTTACACGTCCAAAAAAATATTTGCCTTATGCATATGAAAGCTGAAGTTAATGCCTACATCATGGAGACAAGAAATATTTTTTTTAATTTTTTTTAATGAAATGGTCCCAAAAAGTTTAAAAAAGTGGTCTAAAAAACCTACTTTTCATTCGATTGCTAGTAAATACTGTTTGAGCGATGGTAGAGTTTTGAAAAAAATATGACTACAAAATGTATTAAGATTCCAACATTTTGCTGTCTTTAGATTTTTGATGCAACAAAAATTGAATTAACTGGAATTTTTCAAAGTTCACTACTTTGCGCGATTTTTTTACAAATGGAAATTTCATCTGTTGTTGTGGTCCACTGTCAGGTTGTACCCAGATTATCAGTGCTTTTACTTTGTTTGGACCAATCAAGGGTATATTCATTGGAAAGCACATTTAATCTACATTCTAGTGAGGTGCTACAATTCACGCTGTGAGATTTCACAAAAATATGAAAATTATAAACGTAAAATCATTCCTGAATTTCTAGAACTACAAGCACAATCGTGTTTGTTTGCTCCCCGAGTAGGTACGGTGGGTGGTGATTCGGGCAGAGAGCGAAGCCGACAGACGAAATAATGATGCGTGTCGTACGTTTCGCGGTTGGAAATTTTCTATTGACAGTAGTTCTCGTTTGCTAGTCACGACACGCATCATTATTTCGTCTGTCGGCTTCGCTCTCTGCCCGAATCACCACCCACCGTACCTACTCGGAGAGCAAACAAACACGATTTGCTGGACGCGGTGCTTGTAGTTCTAGAAATTCAGGAATGATTTTACATTTATAATTTTCATATTTTTGTGAAATCTCACAGCGTGAATTGTAGCACCTCACTAGAATGTAGATTAAATGTGCTTTCCAATGAATATACCCTTGATTGGTCCAAACAAAGTAAAAGCACTGATAATCTGGGTACAACCTGACAGTGGACCACAAAAACAGATGAAATTTCCATTTGTAAAAAAATCGCGCAAAGTAGTGAACTTTGAAAAATTCCAGTTAATTCAATTTTTATTGCATCAAAAATCTAAAGACAGCAAAATGTTGGATTTTAATACATTTTGTAGTCATATTTTTTTCAAAACTCTACCATCGCTCAAACAGTATTTACTAGCAATCGAATGAAAAGTAGGTTTTTTAGACCACTTTTTTAAACTTTTTGTGACCATTTCATTAAAAAAAATTTAAAAAAATATTTCTTGTCTCCATGATGTAGGCATTAACTTCAGCTTTCATATGCATAAGGCAAATATTTTTTTGGACGTGTAACATATGAACTACAGCAGTTTTCGTGAGGCAGGTTTTTTCGGATTTTTTTTCTTTCATGCTGAATAACGAGAAAACTAGTAACTTTAATAGCTGTATATAATGTTCTAAACATATTTTACTGACATTACAAGGTTTCTATTGATATAAGTTTTATATGAAGTTCATAATAATTCAAACGACTTAAATAGATTTTACTTTTGTGGTGTCAAAATGACACCAAAAGTCGGAAAATGGAGTTGTTTTGTCCAGGCTTCCAGGGTTCATCCATAAAAAAAGTAAAGATGCAATATTGAAGAACTTTTGAATTCATTTTGGGTCCCCGAAGAAATTTTTGTATTTTGAAGCTTCTGAAAGAAGTTACAAGCTTTCAAACTTGCAATGGTGTCAAAATGACACCCTAATGCGGATGAGGGTTAAAAAAAATACAAAAGTAAATATTAAAATGCTATTGATTGCATCATTGATTGCTTGGAAACTAATCGGAAGCAGATTCAACAATTCTCTTATGAAAATTGAAAATTAAAAGAATAAAATTAAAGAATCAAGGTACTACTAGAGCCAAAGCAGGAATGGTAAGATGTATTATTCATAACAAAAATGTTTATTCATTTTCATATTTTTAAAACCCAAATAGAACGATTTTTTATATAATGTGAAAAAAAAATGTAATTACAATTTACATATAAGACTCTTATCAGATCAAATATTGAATTTCTATGAAAAAAATAAAAAAAAAAGAAACTTTAAACAAAGTTGAATATCTATGTATATAAAAATGGATTTCTGTCTGTCTGTCTGTTCCCTATAGACTCGGAAATTACTGAACCGATTTGCGTGAAACTTGGCAGATGGGAGGAGGAGGGGGTTCCCCAAATAAATGTAATAAGTTTTCATAACTCTAAAACTGATCATGCGAAAGCAACCAAATATGGCATGGAAGTTTATTTCGGTACGATGAATGTTTCTATGATAGTTTGATACTTCTCCCTCCTTTCAATGGGGGAATAGGAAGTGGGGAAGGGGGCTTCCATACAATTTTTCGCACAATTCTAGAAATAATCAATCAAATTGAACCAAATTTGGCATGCAAGGGTATATGGGTAGGACAAATATTTTAAAGATGGTTTAAATTCAATTCAATTCAATTCAAGAACGAATCAAGCAAATGGAACCAAATTTAACATGGGCGTTTATTTGTGTACGAGAAAGGTTTCTATGATTATTTGAAAACTCCACCCTCTTTGAACGAGCAGATACAAAGGGAGTAGAGGGTTTTCAATATAATTTAATGCATTATTCGATAACTCATCCAAATTCCACATAGGAAGGTATAAGGTTACGAGTCAGCTTTATACGATATTTGAGACCCATCTGTCCTTTCACTGGGGAGATAAGAAGGGGAGAAGAGTCTCCCTTTCAAGCATTAGCCGTGAACTATTCGAATAAAAAAAACAAATTTATCATGGAAGTATATTTGAGTACGAGAAATGTTTTTTTTTTTTTGTTTCATGACCCCTCTCTCTCTCCAACAGGATAAGGGGAAGGAGGAGGAAGGTTTTCATACAATATTTTTGGATCACTTGAGACTCGAGAACTTATTATTCAAATAACTTAGCAGAGAGTATTTGAATAGATTTTTTTTCTTTGGGGGGAAGGGGCTTCTTTCTCCTTTCACTGATTCGGTAGGAAGAGGAGCTCCCAGAGATTACTATCGTACGAGAAATGATTTTATGGTTGTTAAAAAAAACCCCTTTTCACCTCCCAGTTCCGTATTCAACAAATGGAACCAAATTTAAAAGAAAAAGTATTCTAGTATGAAAAATGTTGTTATTTTTTAAAAGGAAAGATTTCATACAGTACAGAGCCGGCAATGGGGAATGTTTTATCGCAGAGTTTTTACCATATTTTACATGCAAGGTTTGTTTTTTTTTATTCAAGACTGTAATTTCCGATTTACTTTTAAAAAAATTCAGAGAATCTAATTTTCCTTGTATGTATGTATGTATGTATGTATGTATGATCCCATGGCCGTAGGAACGGGGGGGGTTTTGGGGGTTAAACCCCCCCCATGAGGGTCCAAAAAAGCAAGTGAGGTATTATACTCTACACTCAAAATTTTGAAATCTAGACTAAAACCTAAAGCCAAAACCTCAAAAACCCATCCCAAGTTCAAAATTCAGCTACAGTTTCTCAAAACTTTCTCACTTGTTCATAGGTTGCCAGAATTTTTTCATCACGTATTAGGGCCAGATAAATCCGGGCTAATTTATATAAAAACCTTGCCAAATCCGGGTAATTGATTGAAAAAATTGTCGACCAAAATCCGAGCAATATCCAGGCAATTTTGGTCAAAACCCAGGAATTACTCATCAAAAATCAAGAAAAAATGAGATGAAGAAACCAAAAATTTGGACGCATAAATGGAAAAAATTAAAACACAATTTGTTTTTTTTTATTTGATTTGAGAATGAGATTTAAGCCGGGCAAAATCCGGACTTTTCTAATGAAATCCGGGCAACCGGGTCGAACCGGACTTTTCCCTAATTTTATATTAATCATCCAGGCCAACCCGATTAAAATCGGCCAATCTGGAAACCTTATCTTGGAATTCAGGTTCTGGTTTCATATCCCCACAGCCAAAATTGTATTTCTACATATTTTCGTTTTTTGGATTCTGTATCAATTTTAGGATTCTTGATTTCCAGTTCGAATAATCACAAGAAATTGGGAATGAAAAGCTGTTTTTAAATCCTGGTCAAATTCGGTTTTGCATTTCATATCAAATTTGAATCATGTTTTTCGAAAATCGTATGCATTTTCAATGTTTAGATAATAGATTTCCGAATATGAAAAAAAAATTGTTTTACATTCAAATTTGAAGTGTTTAAAGCTCTTAAGTGGAGATCCGAAATTGAAATTTAATTCATTTTGAAATTCACATTCTAATTCAAGTTCACAAAACAGATTAAAAACAAATAATTGAAATAATGAATGAAGATTAAATCCACTCAACAGAATTTAAATAAAAGATTCACGAATGAGTGCTCTTAAAATGGCTTACAAAATTCTGATCTGTAATTGAGATTCGTAAAACGTATGTTTTGTACATTTCAGAAATCGTATAGAAATTCAGAAAGAGATTCAAAGTTCAATTTTTTTTCCATTGAGGGCGAGAATATGGAGTCTGCAAATCATATCATCCAAAACGAAGAGAAGTCTACCGGTGTACCCGTAATTTCTTGTAGAGAAACCGTGGATCTTGCGAGACAAGAATTGAGAACCGCAGTCAAAAGTGGCGCATCGGAATTGGTACAGGAATCGGCAAAGAAGGAAAAGGCGAAAAAACGTGATCGGAAAATAAGGACGGACGAATTGGGTGATACCTCGGAGAGTGATGCTATCGATCGTAAACAACAGATAGTTCCAGTGATTGGAATGAATATTCTTTCTGCACAAGCTCAGACCTCTCGTTCTCGCAAACGAGAAGTTAGAAGCTCTTCGTGTGCATCAAGTCAACGTCGAAAGTGAATGTTTATACTATTGGAAAAGTTGATCTAAAGAATACAGTCACCTTTATTGAATAGAATCAGTTAGGAGCTCTGTACAATGCTAGAGATTAGCAGTTAGATTTTACAGAAATTAACAATGATGTTGAAGCAAATGTTAAATGAAATGTATTTTAATTTTTTTATGGTTCAATAAATGTATATTTTAGAAAAAAAAAATCAGGTTCAGAATTCAGGTTCAAAATTTAGAAAAAGATTTAGCTTGTGAATGAGTTTTTCAATCATCTAAAAATCACAATTATAATGTTTATTTTTTTGTTTTGATCACCGCACTTCCTAATGATCCTTTTGCTTCCTTTTCTTTTTTTACTAATGATCACCGAGAAACATCAATAAAAAAAGATCGTAAATTTAAGGTAGAAATTGAGTTAATTTTCTAAGTTTTGTTTTATGCAATATATCCCAAATAATATTAAAAAAAACCATCCACATGATTTTTATAATGGAATTGATTCTTTATGAAAAATGTTTGCTGTTAAAGAAATGTGTACCTGATCTTCACGTAAAAAACTTGCACAAAATTTTATATTTTCCCGGTGTATTTTTTATATTTTCACGGTGTATTTTTTAACATTATTAATATTGCAGTTTTTAAAAGCCAAGTTTCAAAATTAAAACATAATTTAAGTAAAAGTTTACATCAAGCAAATTTGATCCGATTTTTTTTATCTCTGACTGTCTGTTGGGAAAATTTGATTTATTTTCATCAAAAGTTAGAAACTTGGAACTTGCAAAAAAGTTTGGAAGATTGGGCTTGTTTGAGTTGATCATAATTTGATCAAATAACTTTGATCTACCAGACCCTTGAACAAATTCAAACATTTTACCCATCGTTGAAAGCAATTCCATATTTTGTTTCTAAGAGTCTTATTATAAAAATTTAGCTCCCCTTTTAGGCTAAGGACCACTTTTTTAAATTTAATACGAAAACTATTAACGAGTACTTAAAAATAAATAATCATATAGATACAAACATAATTTGTTTGAATTTTTGTTTGTATTCGGTAATTGTGGGAAAAAATTATAGGTAAAAGTCAGTCACTAAAACCCCCCCCATGAGTCGGTTCTTCCTACGGCCCTGTATGATCCATCCAACGACCCCCTGAGCTGGCAGGTATTTTATGCAAAAGAGCCAATGTTAATCTCTTTGATTAACATTGTTCAACCGCGGGTGTTGGTGGTGTTAGCTCTACTGAAATTCCAGTAACCCATTTCAGAATGGCAACTGCACATCCCGAGGCTACTTTCATTGCCAATACGCCCCGCCCAATCATAGCGGCATGACCAATTGGGTCATGTAATTATGATTTGACTTTCCATCTTTTATTGTTGACATATCCAGATACAAATTCAATATAATTGTCTAACTATATAAAATTGGCACCCAAATATGTCCAATAAAAGATAGACACGTATCTAGTTTATGGTTTCATTCAGTTATAATTTTCATTCTGTTATTGGTAGATATTAAGGTATAAAAATATTGAAAAATTAGTTTACGAAGAAAATACGTGCGTGCTGATCAGACCTGTAAAAAAGTATCGTTATTTATTTTGAAAATAGATGAAAATAAAGAATTGATTGCGAAATCCATCCATGCTCCGACACTACCTGTATGGAAATAAAGATAAATATTCATGTTCTACGATGTCCACGTTTTCTATTAGAAAATTTGACTCCATCATTCAGCTTTTTTAACATTTTATACTGCCTCAACTCAAGTACAAAGCCTATTATTCAGGCTACGATATAAAAAAGGTAAGTTGGATTGCTACAATTTAATGTAACAAGTGAACATGAGTATTCTTTTCCAATTACAAAAAAATTCTAATTAAGCAGTTATTTTTTAATACATAATTTGAATTTAAAATATGGTATTAATTTCTAGGATAACTGGTGTTTGATACATGACCGAACAACATTGGTTTATTCCAAGAATTAAAAAAAAAGTCCTGTGCTTCCAAATAATTCATTCATGTATGAGCGAGGAAGAATGACCTCAACGGGTTAAATTTCAAGCAAAAGAAAAAACTCTGTGTGGGAACCGATGATCTGAAAAATAATGAAATTATAATATATTTGAATCAAATAAGTATCTTTGCTAGCTTCCTTAAATGAAAAACGCATAATAAAAAGCTGCAAAGCTACATTTCATTTTGAACACGTGGATCTAAAATCAAGCAGCAAATTCTAACACGATGTTTACTGAGATTTTAATTAACATGTTGTTAACAAAATATGTCAATATAACATAAATTTTCCTCTTGTCGATTATTCTGGAATTCGAAACCTAGTTTTTCAAAAAAAAATGTAAGTTAACTTCTAGTGATGCTAAATTGTTATGCATAAAACGTTGTTATAGTGTAATACAAAAATATCATATTCTGAAGTCAGTTGCTGTGTCAAATACTAAAAACAATTTATTTTATGGGATAAAAAAATAAAAATCAGTTACCCTGTTAAGCACAATCCAGGTGTAAACTGTAAAAAAAAAAAATTTAAAAAAAATCTCCCTGAAAATCTTGAAAAATTTCGCTGTTTCGGGATTCCTTCGAAGAAAGTCCTGATGAAAACGAATTCCTTAGCATAAAAAAAAGAAAACTGGCGCCCGGATGTTTCTACAATACCCTGAAATAGAATCAGTTACACAAAGTAGGAAGTTACAGTTGATATGCATAAAAATTATGAAGAAATTATGCTCCTCGGATATTAATGTTATTATGTTTATGTTGAATCAAAGCAATCGAAAGATTCCTTTTAATTCAACCACGGTTATGTTTATGTTAGTTAGGCTTTTTTTTAATGGAGGAGAAGTTTAATTCTACAAATACGAAATATGCAAATTGAGATTGTGTAATGATAATGCCTAGCATGAATAAAATATGTTTAAGAAGTTGAAAATATAAATTTTTCAGATTAATCTCGTCCGGCAAAATCCTTCTGGGTGAAATCCTGAGTAATTAGTGTTAATTGCTGAAAAATAAATTCCTCTGATTATTAATAGAATTTTATTTCAGGATGCAATATCAAACTTTGGTTACTTTGCTGTAATGTAGAAATTATTATTGTTAGTTCAAAATATTTCTGATGCAAAAGAGTTTTGGACGACCTGTTTGAACTCAGACTGAATAGCGAGTTCAAGTTTAGAGAATCTCATTTTCCTTGTATCTCAATAATGTGAAAGCTCTCATTTTACAATATCGAAAATTCATTCATAATAAAATTATTTTCACGCAATTTATTGAGTTCTAGAAGGTGTAGCAAAGCATACCGGGTCAGCTAGTGAATCTGAATTAACATTGAATGTTTAATAATAATAATGTTTAAATATTCCATTTTCCCATACAAACCTAAAAGTTCAAATTTACTCATGTAAACGTTACTTAAAAATTCTGCAAAAAACCATGCATCAGTTTTGAAACAAAACGAAGCTTTCAAGACCCCAGAGTTTGAAAAATTAAAAAATGACCCCAAATCGACTCAGTCTAATGACCAATTCATTTTTCTAATACTTTTGAAATAGATGTGTTATTTACTGTTAGACTAAATTGCAAAAAATGTTTTCCATTTGATATTTTATTTTCGCTTAAAGCTAGATGGTAGATACAGATAGAGTTGCATCTTCCACCACACATTAGTGGTTCGCCCCACAAGCCGAAACATGCAGTGCGAACGGGCGTTTGTTCGAACGAAACGTTCGAATTCCCTTTGAATTGTTTTTTTCGTGTACATACATAAGTTCAGGAAGTGTCTATTTTAGCCTCACTCTGAAAGATTTTATTCAATTCAGCGCTGGAGGAGACTCGTTGGATGAATTTAAAAATCCTTCTGAGAAAAATTCCTTTTTAACAAGTTTTTGCATAACAGTAATGTATGGCTGGCTGGCAGAGGCTGGCTTGAAAATCCATTAATTAACATACGCATCTTAATAAATAAACACATGTGGACGACCATGACTGCAAAAAACTAAAAAAAAATTAACAAGAAGTTTATGACTGTACAATTTTAAATTAAGAAAAAAACAGTGTCGAAAAGTATCTCTTTACGACAAAAATAACTATTGTGGTGTATTTAATCGATTTCAAACTAAATTCTAATAGTTTAATACGTTTCAAGAAAGGGGTCGCATAAACAAACCGCCAGCTGTTGTGAAACATTTCTGTCAAAATCAAGCAGTCTTTGAATCATACACCCAAAGAAGAGGTGGAAAAATTTCAATTCCGCTCGGCGCTAACTCTATGCCAAAAATGCCAAAAAAGTGTACTGAAATTAAAATGTCCTGAAAAGTGTACTGTACCAAAGATGATATGATTGGAAAAGCACTACTGGCATAAAGACTCGAGCTCCCTACAAAATGATGCATGACCACTACATTCCAGCGAAATTAGAATTACTTTTTTTTGGGATTTTTATCCTATTGGATAATATATTCCAAAATAAGAAAAAATCCAACTGAGTCAGTTAGCAAACGAAGGTTTATTGTCAAACTCTTTCTGCCACGCCCGATTATAAATTTGCCGGTAGTTTATTTTTTCATTCTCCTTTGTCTTTGATTGGATTAGATGGGAATGGGAATCGGGAAACTGTTATCTATTGCCAGAAAAGAAATGGTTTTTTTTCAAAGCCGGTATGCATACACACACAGCGCTCGCTACATCATTCGACAATATCCTTGCTGCCTGATTGTTTCCATCCTGCTTTGTCTTGTGATGAGATATGGGATATGTTTTGTTTAATAACTTTCAGATATATGGAATGCGGTTGCGCTGGGAACCCAATGCCAGCGATGAGAAATCTTGCTAGTGCCGGTTCGGCACAGAATCTTATGCCTATATTTCCACCTCCAAGAAAGGTTTTTATTGGAAGAATTATTGGAATATAGTCTGATTTGTGGATGTATGTTTTTTTATATGAAACCTAATTCTAAAGTTCAAATGTAATTGATAACTCCAAAACTACTAGGCTTTAAGAATTCAATGTGCACCTTTCATTGATTAATTCATCCAAAATTTCATCTTTGCTGCAAGCCAGAGAGAAAAAATCCAAACTCATGGGTATGCATTCTTTGTCATAATAGATGCACCAATACTGGACACGTGCTTCATCGGATGACCGCTAGTCGCTACCTGGACGCTGCTGCCACGAATCACATAACACATCATGCAGTTCTACATATAGCTTAACCTAGACACATCAACACAGTTCCCATCCTTAAATTGTAGGGTACCGGCCGGGCTCAAATTGCCACATGATTGTAATCGTTGCGCAAATTTTTGTTCCTTTCCTTTCTGCCACCCCATTTTAGGAAGAAGATACCTCCTGGACGTTGGACGACGGCAGGTTGGCAATTTTGCATTCCGCGACCGGCATCGCTAATGGAAGGGCGTTCCTCGAAGTTGGCGTTTCTGAAAGTACCACCGGCCGGAGAATCGCTGCAACTGCAATCGGGAGAAGGACATCCGGTTCCTGCGAGGTGTAATTGGAGCCATCCGATCATCAATCTGTCGTACCTGGTACATTCCGGAAAATGGTGAAAGCTGTGATGTGTGTTTGAGTTTTTTTTTCTGCGAAAATGTGATCTTTGTGGGGAGGAAAAATGAAGAGGAAAAAAATCCCTAGCTGCCAAAGTGCTTTCATCGAGTTCGAAGCGGGTCTTCGCGAGAAAATAAGTGATGCTTAATTGAGAATGCAGCAGAGCTGTACGACGAGGGCCAGTGCCAATTTTCTCTGGTCGATTTGTGTGATAAGTTGAGTGACAAAGTGAAAATTTCCACCGTCTAATTGCTGTTTACATTCGGCGGTAAGCTGAATACACATACCTACTAAAGTGTCCTTAGACGCCGAGATTGTGAGATTCTAATCAGCTTCAAAGTTTTATATTTATCGATGGAATAGTGTGTACAAATGATAGTTGTGATAAGTATTCTAGTTCAAACAACGTAAATCTGGGGCCAAAATTTGCTGCATCCTGTTAAGTTTCTTAAGTTACCTACCCGAATAGCTACCACCTATCAATCAATCAATCAATCTTGTGTAAGTGTATCCGAGAGAGAGTGCATGGAAATAAAAATCGTGTGACCGCTGTGCTAACCAGGAAGTGGTTTACGGGAAATAATTAAAACCACATTGGCCGGCTACACCCGAAATCGATTTCAATTTGTGCAAGCTTAGCGCTAGTAGGAAGTGTTCCCGCCGTTCGTTCGGCTCTAATTAAAACGAGGACCTGATCCAGAACCGTCGTTCGGGGTCGGGGAATCAGCTAGTTGCAACAAACAGCCAACCAACCAAACGGCTGGTTCCGAAAATAGAACCAGAACTTCATTCGCCGGACGTCGTCGTCGTCGTCGTCTTCGTCGTTGAAGGCGATTGGCAGTAAATAGAAAACAACCGCTCCAGGTCAGCCAGGTGGATGACAACAGCAACTAAGACAGCCAATATGGGCAAAACCAACAAGACGACAGCAGCAGACAACAAACAACAGCAACTACGTAAGTCTGTAAATTGGTTACCTATAACTTACTAAATCAGGTGTAACGTACTATCTTCTGAGGAATATGCGGGAGGTTTGACTTGCTAAAGAGAGAAAGAGGAAGAGAGAACGGTGTGTGCTTTCTTGTGTTAAGGTTTATGCATTATTCACACGGTTGCATCACGATGCACGCGCCTTTGATGGGATGTTTGCTATATAGTATCACGCAAAAAATATTTTTTATCTCAATTTTACTACTCTCATTATTTGGGGACCCAATTTTATCAACTATTATAATAATTACAGGAAAAATTTGTCGCATTAAAAGAGGTCTTAAAAGTCTTTTTTTCCCCTTTACTGTTGCCAGCAACTGAGAAGCCCCATTTTTTATATTCTGGATCTTGATCCGGATTCAAATAGAAATGTGGATAAAATACCTATATGGGAAGTGTTAAAAAAATTATAATGATTTTTAATCCTACTTCTGTAGTATTCGGGGATAGGATTGGTATCAGGGCTAAAATCAGCAATATGTACAGTATCACGATCAGCATATAAGATCAAAACATAAATTAGGGATCAGAAACAGGATCAGGGTTTGAAATGAATATCAAGATCTGGGATCAAGGCTCAATCAATCAACTCTAAGGGAGAGCTAAACGGCACTCGAATTCTTCAACAGTTGAAGACCGATTGTCTTTTTTATCCTGTTGGGGAGAGAATTCACTGCGACCTTTAAGTTGATCTATTGTGGTATTATCCCGCGTTATTATTTTTACTTTACTTTGACATCCCTACACTATTGGTTGAAGTTGCAGTTGTTTACCGGTAGCACTACGAGCACACAGCTAGGTAGGATCTCCAAGTACAATCTAAGTTCCCTTGAAAAGATCCATCCATATGCATGTGCTGCATCATTGAGGCGTAAAATTCCAAGGTATACTTGGCAATCATTCACTAATGCTAAAACCGCCAACCTTCATTATACTATGTGTGCCAGGTTATGGCACGACCGGGAATCGATTTCATGATCGTTGGCTTAGAAGACAAGGATGCTATACTCTAGGTCACGATCTGCTGGTCGATTGTCTCTCTATTTTGATTATTTTGTCCTTTAAATGATTATACAAAAATATAGAAGACTGCAAGTTTCTATGAGCTACCGAGAAAAAAAGTAAAGTGCTCAAATTATGTATTAGTGAGCTAAAATCGGTCGAGATAGGAGAGATAAGGGCCACTTTAAGAAGAACGCCAATATAACCATAGAGAACATTTGTGAGTTACTTCAATTTTTGTGTGTGTTCAGACACTAAAATAGTCTAGTTCCTTACGGGATAAAACTTGAATAAGTAGCTAAAAACGTTTAAAAGTGCATTTTAAATTATTATGCAAAAATCTGAAAATCAATCACTGTAGGGGCATAATGAGAACTTCCACTGGGGCAATATAAGCACCATTAACCGGAGCACGATGAGCATTTTCTGCCGTAGAATCTAGCAGCGAATTCAAGATGAAGTCAACTAAGTTATAGAGCTACAGCTTAAATTGTTCCATCAGCAAATTTTGCCTATTGGTTAAGTATCGGAGAAGTAATCAGAAGACTCGAGTTCGATTTCTGGTCGAGGTGTTTTTTTTTGCATTTACCATTCATGAGCGATGCATTTTGCACTAAACGGTAATAATCATCCATCCATCCATCCATCCATCCATCCATCATTCATCAAACAAAGCAATAACAGAAAAATGTATGTCTGGTTGTAGAATACAAACAATTCACACACACTCATACATTATGTTTCTGTTGCTTTGTTTGACGGATGATGCTACTAGCCGTATAATGCAACAATCAAAATAATCGATCATGAAAAGTAAACGAAAAAACATCGCTTCGACCAGGACGACACCTAACCTACAGGCTTAAAAAAACTGTAGCTTCATAATTCAGTTGACTTCATCAAGTTGAAATCGCTACTGGATGCTACGGCAGGCAATGCTTATCGTGCCCCGATCAATTGTGCTCTATACGTCCCGAGTCAACAAGTTAAAGTAAAAACGTGTTTTAAAATTGATTATAGTGAAAAATCAAAAATCTAATGATGGTGAAAATTGAAGAACAATTTGTACATCATGTTGCTGTGCGTATCTTATAGATTAAGATGGTTTAACACTCATAAGAGCTTATTTTCCGACATTTTTCGGATGCAATCAAATGAAGGCTGTTTGAGCCATCATACGCTTCGGAAAAGGGAGTTGGAGTTATGGGTGTTGTGCATAGGTTGAAAACATTAGTAACATTTGTAGCAACTATTAGTCTTCAAAACATTTGTGTAGACTCATTAATTGGGCATTTGAATGAAATTTAAAAATCAATTTTTGCCGATTACTGGAACAAATCAAGGCAAATCCCATAATAACTTGTGCATCGCTTAGCGTAAGGGGTCGCTTGAGTCGACCGAATGAGATCAATATTGGCATAACGCCTACTGCTAGGCCAAGGAACTATTTGAGTCTTTCAAAGTCTTAACCGGTATCATACTACTTTTTTGACCATCCATTTAGACATACAAATATTTGGAAGTTTTCTTTCAAGTATAAGGCTGATTTTTTCATATTTTGATCTATTTAAATACGTTTTGACCTCAATTTTAAACAATTTGATTAGAATGAAATGCAATATCATAAAGAATATTTTTTTAATTGGATTTTTGGGTATGAAAATCCCTCTCAGAAAATTTGCATTAAATGTTCAATACAATAAAAAATCTTGTTGCAAAAACTTGGGCTTCTTATACTAAAAAAAATTGGGAGCAGTCTTTGATACAATATTCATCTCGTTATATCAATACTTTTTTCAAAAGTAAGAGGGATCTTTCAATACAATTCTTAATCTCTCAACATCAAATCAGGCACTCAGTGAACCTTTCTTGATGAAAAATACTTAGATATTATTATAGATAATTGTGTGTTAATTTATTTATTATAAGAGCCTGTTACCGACAAAAATTGACTTTCGGATTAGTCGTAAAAACCGCACTCAATAAACTTTACTTCCGTTTAATTTCAAGTAAAAACCAGCTACAATGTTCGATCTTAAAGCGTTTATTCTAACTGTTCGGACTGAATAATGATTAAACTGCGCGCGATTGATACTGGATAACAAGTGATCTAATTTTTCTTCTCCGCTTTGTGCGGTGGTTTGGTCAGCCAACAAACTGACCATAAGAATTTGGCTTTAACAAAGGGGGTGCGCGCAATAGGTGTTTCAAATGGGAAATTTGATGTGGCGCGAATATACCCTAAACTGAGAGGACCGTTTTTTGCGCAAACATACCGGCCGCCTTGAATTATTTATAATTTCAAAAAGATTCTTAAGAAATTTCTTAATTGGATCCACGACTGGATGCTGACTACGTTGCCGACTATGTTGAATGGTTGTAAAAGTTCGTGGTTGAAGAAAACAGGACCGGATTTTCCAGCTCGATGAACCGCAATCCTGCTAACGAAAAACTGGTAAATGTCCGAACTGGACGTTGGAAATTGATGGTTACTTAACAGAGGGCTGCTGTGGGGTGACAGGTCCGACCCGTCCGATCGCAACCGCGTCACCCCCGATTGCTTTAGAGCTGGATCTCTGCTCAGACAAGTGGCGTCTGGTTGCACAATTGCAACATATGGTGTGATGCAAAGAAACTGGATGAAACGCTACCGGTCTACACCGGAAGCACTAATGACTTGGAAATGATGATGATGATGATGATGGGATTACTAATACGCTGAGTACTGCCGTTGCTACTGCTACTGATGCTGCTGCGACGTTGGAGAGCTTATGACAGGATGAGGAGTTCCAGCACGATGATCCGCAACCTGTTAAGGAAAAACGGGTAAGTGTCCGTAATGGACTCAGGTATTGAATGGTTACTTAACGAAGGTTAGCGGTGGGGTGACAGGTCCGACCCGTCCGATCGCAACCGCGTCACCCCTGAAGGCTTTGGTGCTGGAACTCTGCTCAGACTAGCGTTGTCTGTTCACCCTTTGGCAAATCATGAACGACGGTACAGGGCGACCCAAGGATTGTAGTTGGTAAACTATCGGTGCTGCGTTGATTCTTGATCTAACAAACGGAGATCTGCCAGACCAGTTGTACAAACTCTTGAATGATCGTATTCGTCGATGCGAGCCTAGCGAAGAACTTCGATGGATCGGAACGACAAACGCATTGCTTAACTGGCTTGAGTACTGAGTAAACCTCAACGAGTGTGCAGACGACGAAAGGATTCTGGTAATAACCGTGAGATGTTTCATCGACTCTTTCCAAACAGACTGCAAGGTCTTCGGTAGGGGTTTGATGTATCGACATTTAAACTGGTAGAACCTTTGAAGGGTTAGGATCAAAAGGATCATAACTAAACTGATGATGTATAAAAATGTTGAAGCTGTCGATACACTGGATGATTCCGACTTAAGGAGAACACAACTGCCTGCCGAATTTTCTTGCTTCTGGCGAAGCTGATGGTTAAGAAGGTTGACTCTTCCATGTTTCCACCGGCCGCCGACACCAACTTTACCGTCAGTAAAACGGGGATATGACAAAGTTTTCTGTTCTGAAACTGTGCCAGCAATGATCCAGCCAAAGACGGAGTTCTGTATGCTGGGGCCAGTTGGAATTTTGAAGCGACCATCGGTGAGCAAATCGAAAAAGACCTCTGCGCCTAGAATGAGGTCCACTTGTCCTGGCTTGTCGAAGTTTGGATCAGCAAGTACTACATTATCTGGTAAACTCCACGACTTGCAAGGAATAGAGTTGGTTGGGAGGCTATTCGTAATTTCGGGAAGCACATAAAATTTCATCGACGAGCCGAAGGAAGATATTCCCGAGCAACGGGGAAAAATGGAGGCTATCACTTGCTGTTTCGCGACTGTTGACCCACCGATGCCTTGGACGATAAGACAATCGGAGGAGCTTCGAAGTTCTAAGCTTTGGCAGAATCTGGTGCTAATAAAATTGAACT
The DNA here is from genome assembly GCF_029784155.1 of Uranotaenia lowii. Classification (NCBI taxonomy): domain Eukaryota; kingdom Metazoa; phylum Arthropoda; class Insecta; order Diptera; family Culicidae; genus Uranotaenia; species Uranotaenia lowii. Next base: position 318,294,230 of record NC_073693.1, read on the forward strand.
GGGAACCAGAATCTAATAAGGCTCTGGCTGGTCGAGAGTTCCCAGACTGGTCCTGGATGCGTACAATGGCCGTCGACAGCAGAACATGGTGTGATGATGTGTGCGTTTGTGTGGGATGTCCAATTGTGTGTTGGTTGTTGTCAGAGAAGTCTGTAGAGTAGTCTGGCATGTGTGTAACTGTGAACGATGAGGAGGTTTGTGGTCTGGAAAGTGGGCTCGTAGAAGGGATCGGTTGGGATGACGGAGATGGTGGAGGGGATTGCGGAGCTTGACGTACGGACGGCGGCGAATTCCTACGGGTTTGCGAGACGGAGGATTGAGGGTCTGGATGCAGCAATGAATGATGGCGCGATCCGCAGTGATGACATGAGCCTCTGCTGCAGACGCGAGCCATGTGACCGGGTGACAAACAATTCAGGCACAGTCGAGCCCTCCTCACTGAATCGGCACGTTCTTCGACTGTACACTTTAAAAACTTCACGCACCGGAAAGCAGAATGGAATTCATTTCCACAAAATGGACAACTCGTAGAAAATTGAGCACCGGTGTAGCTCACTCCGAACCTGGACCGTTTGACCTGGGAATCCGTAGCAGTGTCTTGATGCGCAAGGGTTTGCAAAACAGAACAGTGGTCTCTCAAAAAGCGTAACAACTCCTGGAACCTGGGAACTTCTCGTGAGTTGTGATGCGTTTCCCAGTGCCGCAACGTTGACGGATCCAATCGAGCACAGACCATGTACACTAGCAAAGTGCTCCAGCCTTCGGAAGTTTCACCCACTTTTTCCAACATCTTGATGTTTTTCTCAAAATCGCCTATAAGTTTGCTCAAACTTTCGTAGCTCTCTTTGCGCATTACTTCGACACTGAAAATCGCATCGAGGTAGGTTTTGACGATTAACTTGCGATTTTCGTACCGATTTTTCAGGGCAGCCCATGCTACTTCGTAGTTGGCTGCCGTTAACTCAACCGAGTTCACCTCCTGAAGAGCTTCTCCTGTAAGAGCGGAGCGTAGGTAGGTGAACTTGTCCATTACCGTCAGTTGGTTGTTCGAATTGATTAGACTGTCGAATGAATCACGGAAAGTTATCCAAGCTTCGATTTTCCCATCAAAGGTTGGTAGGCGAATCTCCGGTAGCTTCGCCCGTGCCAAACTCGCTGATGAACTGATCGACTCCTGAGAACTGGTGGTAGGTTGTTCAGCATTTTCCGACCTGCGTGCTGATGACTGGAGGTGCAACAGCTCGCCCTTCATGTTGCAATAATCGTTCTCTCTATCCATCGAAATGCTGTCATTTTCCTCGGCCCGTGCGGTGATCAACGCCAACTCCTGCTCAGGATCGTCTACCCCGGTCACCTGGTCGGTCTGCAACTCGATTTCCGCACGCACTAGCTGAAACTGCTTGAAAGCATCGTCCAGTCGTTCAATGCGTACGCCGATCAGTTCACTTCTCACTGCACTTATTTTAGCTTTATGAATAAATTTCCGCACTGTCTCGAAAACACGACACTGGCTGCTTTCGAGTTTATAAAGTTCTCGCAAGTCGCGCATGGTAACTTGTCACTATACAGTTCTCACAGTTTCAGCTAGGCTACCGCTTTTTTTTTCACTTTTTGCACTGTTAAACACTCAGACAGACCGCTGGAATCGACTCGACGTCTCGCAAAAAGTGAAGAGACAGTTCAACGCAATCACCCAGCTGATTGATGGGCCAATGTCAGCAATATTTCTACAACCGACCCACTTTAATTCACTCGGATAACGCTATTCCAAATTCAGTCCAAATTTTATCCGGAATTCTAAACAGTAACATGCCAGACAGAGGTGTTTCGTGCAACGACCCTCCACAGACTTTCTGAACACACAAAGGAAAAGATAAATGGTACTTAGCTGTAGGTGACGATGATTGGTATCAAGACCAGCTCCTGTTGTTTGAACATGCAGAACAAACCAATCGATATCGGTTATCCAACATCAGCCTTATCCAACCGTACAGGTAAAATTAAGCCACACAGCGATCGCCTTATGCTGTTGGCTCTTCACACAAAGCAACAAACTTTTGGCCAGCTATTGGCGGATAACCCCAAGGATGCAGCGACAGATCTGAGGGAAATACTTTAGCCTTTATGGCTCACTTTTTTTTGTTCACTGCTTTCTTTTTGGAACTGGTTTAATTCATCCGTAATTCGCACTGCACTTTCGCCCACAGTGGGGGAGATATTCTGTCACAGTTTAAGTCAGTATTACGGTACGGCAATCGAGAATATGTCCGTATTTTATCACGCAATCATTCTCAAAAGATGGCACAAATTTTCATTTCACTACTGAACACTTCAACCCAACCCAAGCCAAACGAGCGCGCGCGTTTTGTTGGTCTTTTGTCCGTCCGTTTTCTTCTACACAGCACTTCAGGACTATTGTCCACTGCACTAGTTTTACGGCACTAGCGAGTCCCGTAATCCGGCTTCTCGAAGGACCAAAATGTTACCGACAAAAATTGACTTTCGGATTAGTCGTAAAAACCGCACTCAATAAACTTTACTTCCGTTTAATTTCAAGTAAAAACCAGCTACAATGTTCGATCTTAAAGCGTTTATTCTAACTGTTCGGACTGAATAATGATTAAACTGCGCGCGATTGATACTGGATAACAAGTGATCTAATTTTTCTTCTCCGCTTTGTGCGGTGGTTTGGTCAGCCAACAAACTGACCATAAGAATTTGGCTTTAACAAAGGGGGTGCGCGCAATAGGTGTTTCAAATGGGAAATTTGATGTGGCGCGAATATACCCTAAACTGAGAGGACCGTTTTTTGCGCAAACAGAGCCCCTTTCACAAAATCGGAAAGATCTTAAAAAAACAATAATACACACAATTAATACTCTCACTCAGGTGTATACATTTTTAATGAAACTTATTTGGAAAATGTTCAAGTTTTGTGATTGTGTTGTTAATTTTGTATGGGATACTTCCTTGACAAATATTTTAAACGTCTGATAATACTTTTAAGCATAGTTGGTCGGCTCCTCTCAAACCACAAAGAGCCGGGAGAAACTTTTTAAACCACAAAACCCCCCCAATTAGGATCCAAAACAGCAATCGAGGTATTCTACTCTACACTTCTGGATTCTGGATTTTCAGGTGCTGGGTTTGCAGAATTTCGGTTATCATTTATGTTTTCGCTTTGTACAGTTCTTTCCGTTTATTTTATGTGTTAATCTTAGAAAGTAATTCTCCGAAGTGAGTTATGTAAAAACATAGCTGAGGTGCCCGTTTTGAAGAAACGTTTGAAGTGGTTTTCCCGAAATAGCTAATTTGAAAGGCATTGGATGCTCGCGGGAGGTCGATCGAAGCAGTTCGTTTGTTTCCATGAGCTTGTGTATCGATTGAAAAATATGGTAATCAATAACATACTATTCGCGAAATGTTCGGGAAATAATTGTTGTTCTTTTGATCATAAAACTTATGCTAGAAAAATGAATCAGTTTAAGTAATCCTGAAAACATTCTAAGGTTGGATCGTTGATTTTCAATCCATTTTGTGCCATCGTCGTTTTGGTGTTATTGTGCTTGCTAACCGGTTTGCTTTAATGAGATGCAGTTTGTCGCTTTGTGCCCAAAGCTAAGTATTTTGTTAAAATTATTTTAGCCCACATATATAAATTTCAAGTGTCATTAATGAGGTAAGATGTAAAACATAATTTAAAATGTGTTTATATTTTTTAATTATAAATAGCTTAACTCTATTATTGGGGATTAGAGGGGGGTAGGACAGGGCATCAAACGAGCGGAAAACTGATATACAATGGATTGTGGGTTCAAGCCAGCCGGAGTATCTCGGCAAATTAGGAATTTTGAGTAGGCTACTTGGGTACCTTTTTAGGACTCTTTATTTGTTTCGAACTGTTGGAAGGGAGTGAGATGAGTCAAACCTGTGTCAATCCAGTGGTAACGGACCCCTTGGTAGTGCTGCAATTATTGTTGATGAGTTAAGCATGAACAATATTTGAATGTGCGATCGAGACTTCCCGTACCGACTCGGGTCGAAAGACCTATCAGCCACTGGTGGGTCAAACATACATACATACATACATACACTTCTGGATTCTGGATTTTCAGTTCCATTAATCTTTAAAAATTCGAAATGAAAAAGTGCTTTGAAATCCATGAAATCCATCAATCATATTCAAATACTGTTTTTTAAATTTTTAATATTTTGATAATAGTTTTCCGAATATCAAAAAAAATTGTTTTGTATTCAAATTTTAAGTTCTGAAACTTAATTCTTACACAAAATTCAAAAATTTAATGCTTCGAAATAGCAATTCAATATTGAAAAGTCGGATTCAGATCTTTGTAAATTCGTATTTTAATTCTGCATCACAATTCAGATAAAAAATAAATTATTTAAATAGTGAATTTAGATCATACCTAAACTGCAGAATTTTAATAATAGATTCATAAATGCATAAAACTTAGCTCATAAAATGCTGATCTGGAATAAGATTCGGAAATTGCATATTTTTTTGTACATTTCAGAAATCGTATGGAAATTCGGATACAGATTCAAAGCGCAATTTTTGAATTCAGGTTTAGAATTCAGATTCAGAATGCAGATTCAAAATTCAGAAAAAGGTTTAATTTGTAACACGGAATAACGTAAATAAATACGAAACATCTCGCTGCAACAGTGTGTCACACTTCGAAGTATAACTCGAATGGATTTGAGTGTTTAATTTTATTCGACAAAACTGAACACAAAATTTGCCGTAGCTTAAAAATGCTAAATTTGTAAAATTTTGTCCAGAGGTTTCTGAGATACGGAATGCCGAATTTCGGTGTTTCTCGTCACAGATTTCTTCGTGGTCCTTAATGAGTTAAGATTGCGTGTCAATTCAATCTGCAGATTTCAATTTTCCATACAAAATTTGCTTGTAAACACAGTTCAATTAAAAATCACAAATTTAAGGAAGAAATTGAGTTCTTTGTTTTATCAGAAAAAACAAAAATTTTATTTTTAAAAAGTCATCCACAGGATTTTCATTATGGAATTGATTCTTTATGATAAAAATTTGCTGTTAAAGAAACATCTTCATCTAAAAAATCGGCACAATATTTCATATTTTCCCAGTGTATTGTTTAACATTTTAAAGGACACCAAAACTCAGCATTTTATATTTCAGAAATCAATAAACCAAATTCTGCTAATTTAATAAAGATAAGAAAGAGAGAGAGAGAGAGAGAGAGAGAGAGAGAGAGAGAGAGAGAGAGAGAGAAAAGGAGAGTGTTGTGTTAAATTTTGTTGAAAGTTTCATTACTAGATTCATAACGTTTACATTATGCTTTATAATGAAGCATACTAGCATCAAGCGAAAAAAAACGAAATATCTCGTATTTGGTCCGTAATGTATTAATATTGCAGTTTTTTAAAGCCAAATTTCATACTAATATCATTAATTTGATTCAAGATTGCATCAATAAAATTTTATTCCAAAATCTGATGATTTTTATTTTTTACTTTTTTTTTGAAAATTTGATTTAACTAAGTTTGATTTACCAGACTCTTAAACAAATTCAAAGATTTTAACCATTAATGAAAGCGAATTTAGCTCACCTTTTAGTACTTGAGTAGTTAAAAAGTACTTGAGTACTAAAAAGTTAAGTGAAAAGTACTTAAAAATGAAAAATGAACACGGTATGGCTTCGCAGAACTTGTTCGTGACTGAACACGGAAGATATTCTTATTGTTTATACTAATTAAATTTATTAGAATGAGTTCTGTTGTTTTGTATTGCAGGTTTACTGGAATTCAGAGGACCAGTTGAAACCTTTCAATCTACCTTTATCCAACCCAATGAATTTGTAATATAAACCCTCAAGTTGCTATAAACCAAAGTATATTATGCTGCAGTTAAATAATGTCATCATGCATAGTAATTTTACTATTTAAATCAAGCTCATCATACATACTAATCTCAATCATAAAACATACATACTAGTTTCATCTTAAACATATCAATTTTACTACGCACGAAGTAAAACAATGGATCCTTTCATTGAAAATTTTACTCAAACGCACTAGAATTTACTTTGCGCTGAAAAATTCAACACATGGTGGAATAACTATCCGAGAGGTATTTTTTACAACAAAACATATTTGACTTAAAAATATGGTTGCGTGTTGTTCATTTAAAACACAATCCAGTAGACTTTGCTTTTCTTTTGAGTTTACCTCATTAGAACTGATAGAAAGAGGTGTTCAAAACAAAATTAACATTGGATACGACACAGACTGATTAAATTTCAACCGGTTTTTCATAATGATATGAATTATGATTTTCAAAGAGTTTTGCTATACTTTGATGAAATAATGTATTGAAAAACACAGCATAGTGCGGTTGGTCAAAGATATCCTTCTAACAGGATTACCTTCGGGAATATTTCGTTTTGGACAGCGCTTGGAAATCGCATGGTAATCATCATCAATAATAATTATAATAATTTGCTACGCAAACTTAATGGCCGCGTCTTTTTAGGCGACGACGCACACACGAAATTCATACTCATTAGTAGATTTACTTTTTTTGTTTCGGGGACAAACAATTTTTCTACAGTTTACCTGTGTTTGGTGGCGTGCGATTAAGGAAATTTGTATGTGAGTGTGTGCTTGATAGTCTCGTACTGCTGCTGCTGTTGGTATGAACGAATGTTGTTTGCATGAATGACGAAAATAATGAACGCCCATTTGCTTCCCAGTTGTTGCCATTACCCACAGATTTACGATCTTGATCTCGGCAGGTACTGGTTTTATTTGCCTCAATCCATCATGGGTGAATATAAATCATTGTGTACCATTTGGATTCAGCTCCAAGAAGATTTTAGGTCAGAATTTTGGCGTTTTTATCTAATGGATTCAATAAATTCCCTCTTTTTCGATTGTTATAGCAAGAGCCAACTACCGGTTGAATGACATTTTGAATTCGTCCGGAAACGTCCAGACTTTAATTAAAAATCACTCATCATCAGCAGGTATCGCTAGACGGTTGGTCGGTTTCTTCAAGACATAGCTTGGGCGGCCTCGCTGATGGCCAGTTTTCAGTCTGTCCGATCGGCTTGTTTTTTTTCTCGTTTCTGTACATAGTTAATCAAGTGAGAACATTATTCTAACCGGGTAGCTTGCTGTAGGTGCTAAAATGTTGAAACCTCCAGTTGGCGGTGGAATGATTTCTATTTTGTTCTTTCGAGCGATCTACTGGGTGTTAGACATGCTCGATGTAGTTAACGAATGGCGCGTAGAGTTAAGACGTTCTTATTTCTAGAGAATATACGTTATGTACATATGTATCGAGAACACATCGGTCTTCTACTGTTATTCATTTGATGTTCAGGTTTCTCTCAATCTTCGTCATCTTTTTTCAGATAAATGATAAATGATGACTATAATAAAAATGTCACACAAGATTTTTGTGACATTCATGTGTCATTTATTAGATTTTATGAATGTTTGTCCTTTATCGTTTATCTAGAGATTTTTCACATTTTAATTATATTTGAAATTTTTTAAATTTTTATTAATTTTGTATCATTTGAACGATTTTCTCATTTTTGACTTTTGTATTTTTTTGTCATTGCTGCAGTTATTTTTGTTATTTTTGTCATTTTTTTTTCTTTTTTGTAATTTTTGTCATTTTTGTCATTTCCTGAAATTTTGTGTCATTTTGGTCGTTTTTGTCATTTTTGTCATTTTTGTCATTTTTGTCATTTTTGTCATTTTTGTCATTTTTGTCATTTTTGTCATTTTTGTCATTTTTGTGATATTTGTCATTTTTGTCATTTTTGTCATTTTTGTCATTTTTGTCATTTTTGTCATTTTTGTCATTTTTGTCATTTTTGTCATTTTTGTCATTTTTGTCATTTTTGTCATTTTTGTCATTTTTGTCATTTTTGTCATTTTTGTCATTTTTGTCATTTTTGTCATTTTTGTCATTTTTGTCATTTTTGTCATTTTTGTCATTTTTGTCATTTTTGTCATTTTTGTCATTTTTATCATTTTTGTCATTTTTGTCATTTTTGTCATTTTTGTCATTTTTGTCATTTTTGTCATTTTTGTCATTTTTGTCATTTTTGTCATTTTTGTCATTTTTGTCATTTTTGTCATTTTTGTCATTTTTGTCATTTTTGTCATTTTTGTCATTTTTGTCAGTTTTGTCATTTTTGTCATTTTTGTCATTTTTGTCATTTTTGTCATTTTTGTCATTTTTGTCATTTTTGTCATTTTTGTAATTTTTGTCATTTTTGTCATTTTTGTCATTTTTGTCATTTTTGTCATTTTTGTCATTTTTGTCATTTTTGTCATTTTTGTCATTTTTGTCATTTTTGTCATTTTTGTCATTTTTGTCATTTTTGTCATTTTTGTCATTTTTGTCATTTTTGTCATTTTTGTCATTTTTGTCATTTTTTTCATTTTTGTCATTTTTGTCATTTTTGTCATTTTTGTCATTTTTGTCATTTTTGTCATTTTTGTCATTTTTGTTATTTTTGTCATTTTTGTCATTTTTGTCATTTTTGTCATTTTTGTCATTTTTGCCATTTTTGTCATTTTTGCCATTTTTGTCATTTTTGTCATTTTTGTCAGTTTTGTCATTTTTGTCATTTTTGTAATTTTTGTAATTTTTGTAATTTTTGTAATTTTTGTAATTTTTGTAATTTTTGTAATTTTTGTCATTTTTGTCATTTTTGTCATTTTTGTCATTTTTGTCATTTTTGTCATTTTTGTCATTTTTGTCATTTTTGTCATTTTTGTCATTTTTGTCATTTTTGTCATTTTTGTCATTTTTGTCATTTTTGTCATTTTTGTCATTTTTGTCATTTTTGTCATTTTTGTCATTTTTGTCATTTTTGTCATTTTTGTCATTTTTGTCATTTTTGTCATTTTTGTCATTTTTGTCATTTTTGTCATTTTTGTCATTTTTGTCATTTTTGTCATTTTTGTCATTTTTGTCATTTTTGTCATTTTTGTCATTTTTGTCATTTTTGTCATTTTCGTCATTTTTGTCATTTTTGTCATTTTTGTCATTTTTGTCATTTTTGTCATTTTTGTCATTTTTGTCATTTTTGTCATTTTTGTCATTTTTGTCATTTTTGTCATTTTTGTCATTTTTGTCATTTTTGTCATTTTTGTCATTTTTGTCATTTTTGTCATTTTTGTCATTTTTGTCATTTTTGTCATTTTTGTCATTTTTGTCATTTTTGTCATTTTTGTCATTTTTGTCATTTTTGTCATTTTTGTCATTTTTGTCATTTTTGTCATTTTTGTCATTTTTGTCATTTTTGTCAATTTTGTCAATTTTGTCATTTTTGTCATTTTTGTCATTTTTGTCATTTTTGTCATTTTTGTCATTTTTGTCATTTTTGTCATTTTTGTCATTTTTGTCATTTTTGTCATTTTTGTCATTTTTGTCATTTTTGTCATTTTTGTCATTTTTGTCATTTTTGTCATTTTTGTCATTTTTGTCATTTTTGTCATTTTTGTCATTTTTGCCATTTTTGTCATTTTTGTCATTTTTGTAATTTTTGTAATTTTTGTCATTTTTGTCATTTTTGTCATTTTTGTCATTTTTGTCATTTTTGTCATTTTTGTCATTTTTGTCATTTTTGTCATTTTTGTCATTTTTGTCATTTTTGTCATTTTTGTCATTTTTGTCATTTTTGTCATTTTTGTCATTTTTGTCATTTTTGTCATTTTTGTCATTTTTGTCATTTTTGTCATTTTTGTCATTTTTGTCATTTTTGTCATTTTTGTCATTTTTGTCATTTTTGTCAATTTTGTCATTTTTGTCATTTTTGTCATTTTTGTCATTTTTGTCATTTTTGTCATTTTTGTCATTTTTGTCATTTTTGTCATTTTTGTCATTTTTGTCATTTTTGTCATTTTTGTCATTTTTGTCATTTTTGTCATTTTTGTCATTTTTGTCATTTTTGTCATTTTTGTCATTTTTGTCATTTTTGTCATTTTTGTCATTTTTGTCATTTTTGTCATTTTTGTCATTTTTGTCATTTTTGTCATTTTTGTCATTTTTGTCATTTTTGTCATTTTTGTCATTTTTGTCATTTTTGTCATTTTTGTCATTTTTGTCATTTTTGTCATTTTTGTCATTTTTGTCATTTTTGTCATTTTTGTCATTTTTGTCATTTTTGTCATTTTTGTCATTTTTGTCATTTTTGTCATTTTTGTCATTTTTGTCATTTTTGTCATTTTTGTCATTTTTGTCATTTTTGTCATTTTTGTCATTTTTGTCATTTTTGTTAGTTTCGTTATTTTTTTCATGTTTGACGAAACAAATATTTTCAAATATAAATTATATGCTCTTAGCTGACTTTTCTCAGGGGCTTGCTTTGAATGCTGTCCTTTAATAATCGTTAAATTTCAGCCTTCCACGTCCGATGTCTTCAAACTTGACCGAATTTCCCATGTTTTAATCAATTAATATCTATCATCTGTCCTTCCTTGTTGTTTTTTTTTTCGTTTCCCGAAAACGTAAATTATGAATGAAAGTTATCCCACCCCATTCTTGAAGTGCAAAGAGAAATTCGATGGGCCCTGGGTACAATTTTCCGAAAAGGTGCCGGGGAAGGAGAGGTATTTCATGGCCAAACTGCACTCCAAACTGCTGTCGGTGCGTTCGTTCAAAAAACGGTGGGAAAACCCGAATCAAACCAACCTCATCCGTTCATTCTTCAACTTATAGGAGGTATGATGAATGATTACTACCACATACAGACGCAAAGTGAACGGAGAATAACATTGCATCCAAATGGGAAACATGACTGGAAATGGCATGCGCGCCGTTTGGCTCCATACAGAACCTGCCACACTAAACTGACTGAGTGAAGAAATCTGGTTGGGGTTTCACTTGTTGTTGTTGGAAATGTTTTGCTGCCTCTTCCTTTGCATGTGCGTGTGCCAAGTTTTTCCAATATGGTTTGTTTAGTTTTGGCCGGTCGACCGTTTTTATTCTACTTCTGTTTTGTGTTACTACTCACTTCTGCTAGTAGATCAACGCCACGTGATCACCACTACCTACTAAATGGCCACAGACGTTCGGTTTGGTTTTTGTGGGTGATGGGTGGCTTTCCAAGAAAATCACTGTACAGGGCAAAGATGTAAATTTGTTGAGTTGAATAGACAGTTTCCGTAGAAAGCATCTTTGTTCTAAATATTACCTAGTTCAAAATATGTTTTGCCGAAATACGTCCCAATTAAATACTATAAAAACACCCGTACCAAGGTTGCCGAAATCACAGAAAAATCTGTAATTTTGAGCGAATTATCATCACAGAATCTGTGTCACAGAACACAGAATTTTGAAATATTCACAGAATTCACAGAATTTTTGAATTTTGAATGGATTTAAAAAGTAATAATATTTTTGGTTAAAATAAAATTAAGGTTTTTCACTTTGAATTAGAAAAGTATGATGAGATAGGTAATGTTAATTAATTTTTCCCAACTAAAATGTTAAAAACACCCAATTTGATCAATGAAAATAAAGAAAAAAGCATCACAGAAAAACATCACGAAATTTTTGGGTAAAATCACAGAAAGTCAGAATTTTTTTTCTTAAAAACACAGAATTTTTTCCGGCTACCTTGACCCGAATACTAGCATTTAATTTCATTTTGTTTAGCTCTGGAGGTTTTACAAGAATTTTTTTTGTTTCGATTATAGTCGTTTTACCATCTTTATGGCATTTGCGACTTTATCAACGGTGCAGTTGGCGGATCGTTATTGAAAAATTTATCCGGTACAACTGTGTTCGATATTTTCTCTTAGGCTCGAACTTGCGGACATCGGCTCAGGAGAATTCATTTATATTTTTGTGATCAAGCATGGGTTCATGCCGGACCACATAATTTACTTACACCTTATTAAAATCTTCAAAATAAAGAAAAAAAATTAAGGTGGATGGACAGGCTTTAGTGCGCCAATAGGAGGAAGCTTGATAGGTGTTGAAATTTAAGGCTAGAGGGCATGTTGATGAAAACGATTACGGTATAACTATGCATGAGAAACTGAGAAACAGAATTCCCATGTATAGCCCAGTGGTTTGAGAGCGTGCCTTTACTAACACTTCAAACGTTTTTGCTCGTAAAAAGTGTTCATCTCAACAGATGCTTGAAAATTCAGAGCCTTACGCCTTTACTCGAGTTTTTAACGGTGTTGGCTTCTGTACCATGTTTCTAAAGTGCTTAGACCACAAACCAGGCAAATGCAATATGAGATTCCTCAGTTAACAACCATGAGCCAAAAATAATATGTTATTTTAATTTTTGCAGGACCAATTTAAAAAAAATGCAGAGCGTAAACACAATTTCTGTATCCCTGTAGCTTAAAGCAGAGTTTAACAGATAATCCTACATAAGTTTCACAATTCTAGCTAGTATACTTGCTTAAGGCTATGATCATTTAGTATCCTGGCAGTTAGCAACGCTTGTATTTTAAAAACTATTCATTTGACCGAAAAACTTTCTATGGAGAAAATGAAGGTGTTAATATGACATTCAATATAAAAATATAAAAAAAATTATTTATCAATGATTTCAAGAAATATTCTTACTTTTTCATAAAATCTCTTTTTTATCTTTGCACACTTGTGTCAGTCATGTATTGATCTGTTATTTTTACCACAGAAGTAAAAACATTGCAAAATCATGATATTTTATACAAACTCACTTGGAAAAAGCAATTGGAATCTGGTTTGAACCTTTTCATGAGTAGGCATCTCGAGAAATTTGATCTCTTAAATCCGGTTTTAACATAAATTTCTTCGTCCATCAGGACACATCTGTCACATTCCCTGAAAACCGATTGCACAGATTGCAATCTTTGGAACTGATCATTATTAGTTATTTACTTGGTGTCTACTAGTCAGGCAACATATTTTGGCTACCTGAAATGGATTTTTTGCATTATTTAAGGAGTCTCCATTCAGTTATCCTCAATAACCATAGACTTTTTACCATATTTAAGATCAAGGGTTCCACTAAGATGCTTGTTTTTAACTTCGTTGGCATCCTAGAGTGGCTCCTTATACTTCTTAACCATTTGGTTCGAAAAAAAATCAGAAAAAATCAACAGTTAATAAGCTTCCAAGTCAACAATGAAGAATTTTCGAGGCGCAAAATGCGTAAAAGGAGCAAATTTGTGCAAAATTATTTTTACCATGTCTTTTTGCATCGTAAATATCTCAAACACACGTTAACTTAAAAATCTATCAAAAATAGGCAAGATATTCCTTTTTATAACCAATACAACGCTACTAAAGTTTTGCATATCCGAGCTCTATTAACGTAGATATCACAGAAACAAAGTGCCCGGATACTAAATGATCATAGCCTTAGTAACATTAAATAAGGCATTAAACATTAAACATAGACCTATCGATAACAAATGAGTCCATAGACATCCTTTGAAGATGATTCGATAAAACTATTGTAAATTATTTAAGAAAACTATTTTGAAAAATGTCGAAAAAATGAGACTATCATAGCCAAACGATATTTTCAAAAAAGGAAACTTAACAGATTTTATTTTGTAAATTTAGCAAAACTAACTGAGTTTCAAACAGGAGTTTGAATTCGGAAAACAGCGTCAATCTTACCCAGTGCACAATGGTCAAAGATGTGAAAAACGTGATCGTTGCTTATATATTTTTTGTTTTGAGTTTTATCTTCTAGTTGTCTTCGAAAAAATTTTACAGTAAAACGAGCTGTAATGATTTTCTTTCTATCAATTTCCCTAAAGGTAAGATAAAAATGCTAACTTCTAAGGTCCAATCGCTTTGCGGTCTTGGACAAACTTGTTCTAAATACAATTTAACGAAACTTTGTATTGAGCGTCGAGTTTCTAAAACATTCATCTTTTGAGTCGCAGTAGAGCTAAAACTTTTCCTCCTGCCAACAATTTAAGACAAATTAAGAAAGAACTGATAGTTAAGTGGAAAGTTTTGTGCACATCTTTAACAGGCTATCAACGGTTAGTTCTGACCAATCTGACAACGATCCTGATTAAAGGAAATCTACGAAAAAAAACCAAATGGAAACCTAACTTCCGTCCGGTGGAAGCTCTGACATGGAGGTTGATTGACGAATGGAGTCCATAGATTTACGAAAACTTAAGAGCTAAGTATTTTAAAAGTCTGCTTAAATCCATTCGAAACTAACGAAGAGTGGGTAACTTAAAAGGGATGCATTGAAAGGATAATAACCGTAAATGGTTTTAAATACGTTATTATTTTATCAATTTTTATGCCAGGAATTTGAGCTATTTTTTGTGTTCACATAGTTTTCTTAAAGCGTTCGTTCGTTCGAATAAATTTAAATTTAAGTATGGGAATTAATTTCAAATACTTTGTTCGCTTATTTATATTTCATGAAGGTGAGTCACCAAGTTTGTTTTCGTATTACGATTCTGGTTGCCTTTCTTATAGAGCCATATTTTCTTCCTAATCAGCTGCCGGGACATTGAGCTGGCCAGCAACAAATTCCTTTCTGTTTAAATTGACATAATAATTTCTTTTAATTCAAGATAGGGTTTGCACATACAACGCTCAAATAAAAATGGGTCAAATAGACATGACACTTAATTGTTCGACAATTGTGATAAATCAAATTAGTTTGGAAGATTCGAATACTCAAACTAAATATGGCTCATAGACCGAATAGGTAATTAGGAAGAATTGGTGAATGAACATTCCTCTAAAGAAACTACAAGCGCAAAAAGGGGGATAATTCATGTTCTTCAAAATTCATATTCTTGAGTAAGTTCGAGCGTTCAAATTTAAGTCATTGTCAAAAAAGAACATGACAGGTTTTGAATTGAATGTTTGTTGCAAAAACAAATCTAATTCTCACAAATTTATTATTTTATTCAGCTCATATAACAACTCATTTGGTTTGATGTTCAAGCTTTTTGATCTACACAATATAAAAACAATAAAACTTTCAAAACTTGGATAACAAATTTAAAGAGTTTCAACAAGTAAGATTTAATCATCTTTAAAATGAAAATTGAAATTCCAGTTGCATATCTCACTTTAAAGCGGTTGCCTGCAAAAAAATTTAAATAATTTAAAAAAAATCAATTATTTTTAAGACCACCGCGTCAGTTAGTTTTACCTATAAATCTCTTTCTAAGGTTTAGCTGAGTATTCGTAGGATAAAAGAATATAT
Source organism: Uranotaenia lowii (assembly GCF_029784155.1). Classification (NCBI taxonomy): domain Eukaryota; kingdom Metazoa; phylum Arthropoda; class Insecta; order Diptera; family Culicidae; genus Uranotaenia; species Uranotaenia lowii. The sequence goes on from NC_073693.1 coordinate 318,309,457, forward strand.
AGAAGTGAACCTTGATCAGAAACCACAGAAGCGTTAGAAAAATTAACGATATTACAGAATCTTATCTTTGATGAGATGCACATTAAGTTTCGGTCCTTAAGTATACAATTTCTTTTTAAATTTTTTTTTAACATCGGCACAAAAATATTGTTTTCTTGAGATTTTTTTTTAAGTATTATATATGATAAATCGACAATTGTATTATATTTTTATGAAAACCATTAGAAAAAGGTGGTATTTTTGAAGACTAATTAAAGCATTTCGAGCTTAATGATTTAAGGTGGATATGAGTAGTCGAACAAGCTAAGCTAGCTAAGCAACATTCATCTTTTGAGTCGCAGTGTAAATTAAGAAAAGTATCGTTAAAAAAACAGTTTTTCATCAAAACTTCGCTCTGGTAGTTTATAAATTTTCAAACTAATCTACAGAGTTGTTAAATAAACAAAATACATTTTTTAGTTCAACAGAGAAAACTCTTAGAGTTATTTTGTGAAAATGCCTAAATGCTATTTCAGCCTCAATTTTACGAACTTTCGGTAACTTTATGCTACTCGGCTACTGAATATACAAGTTTCGTCTATGAAACACTGTTAAAACCGCAAGCTTGCTGGATAAATATGTTAATAAAATATCACACTGAAAAGATATCACAAAAAAACTGATTTTCAAGAGATAGGTATTTGACGCCTTCGAAAAATTTTCATAAATTATTATGTTCTACAATGTTGAAAAACAACCTAGGCCTCAATCTTATCCCAGTTAGAAAAGAATTCTCGTATCTCTGAAACTTTATGAACTTTGTTATTTGATCAAAATTGACCGCTTTTGTATAAGTTTGTCTTGAACATCTAATGCATAAAACTTTAGAAGAAGATGCTAATAATTGTATTCCGTTGAATTTCATTTCCAGACCACTGTGCACAGGCTATTAATAAAATATTTGTGAATAACTATTGGATATTAAAAACATCCAATTTTATTTTAACGCATTTTAAATACCTTGTGTGACTAAGTGCAAAGAACTCCAAATTGCCCACGTGATTTGTTATCGTTTTTGTGCTAGAACCAAAAAATGTAACCGATCATTCCTTATGCTTAACAGATGCTATCTGACAGGTAGTATTCGCTAGGAATAAAAAGATCACATAACAAAAAGGTCTTGTTGAAAATTGAAAAAACAAATCCCTCGTTTTTAACAGAATCGGTAAATTATTTACTTAAGTGTGTGCTTACATTCGTGGGATTAAAAAAGAGGGAAGGTTCAAACCTGAATCAGAAAATCCTGTTACGAGTAAAAAGTTTTTTAAAACTTAAAAATTTGAAAAAATAATGTAAATTTAAAAAATAGTTTTGTCATTTTTGCATTTTTGAATGAATGTTCAAGAATTTACATTTAGTACATTTATGATTGAGGCTGTAACAAATACCCTAAAACTTTTTCAATTACAGAATGACAATAAATTTCCTTACTACTACTATTTTTTTAAAATTCTCACAACTTTCTTATATAAAATCAAATTGAGTCATCTGAACAACTAGTATCAAGAATAACTCAAAATACCTCTATTAGATCTTCATACACGTTTTCATTAACTGGAACATTTAACGATGCTCGCTACTAAAACTTTTTACAGGGTTTTCTTCACCAACACTTAATTTTGACATCTGTGCCACTTCACTACCACCATTTGCCCAAGGTGAGCCAGCAAAAGTATTCTACAGTAAAAAAAATCCCCAAAAATGTTTCAGATTTGTTCATGGAAAATACCGAACTTGTGTCCCTGGAAGGTTTTTTAAAGTGTAACTCCAAGACCAATACTTCTAACCAATCAGTACTGTATCCTCCGTGAGACGCACTAAAGCAGTGCCTAACGAAGCCTATATTCACAGCTTCTGCAGGCTTGGAGCAAGACGAGCAAGACGCAAAAATCGACAATTACACTCTGCAAAAAGCTGCATTTACGGCTTTTTGGCATTCTACTCAAAAAAACTTGCCTGCCAAATTCACAGTCTAATATCTAAAGAACCACCTGGTGTAGACAATCTTGTAGGAAAAAATCTCAGCGACCAGATGAGATAGATACTGAAGATTGCCCAAAAATGGCACTGCATACATAGGTCTGGTACGACATTATCGGAAAAAGTTCCAGCGAACATCGCTTAAAGCGTTCGCAACTGACTGAAGGAATGTTTTGAGGTGGTGGGAGGCAAGTTCGAGCCAATCGTGATTTTTTTGTTGATATTGTTGCCAAGGTTCTATAGAATGTAACAAGTTTTTCAGGTGGTTCGATTGATGAATTAGTAAGCAGTGCGGTTTTGAAGCACTTTCAAACAGAACGGGAATTTTATTGTCACCCTGTATTTCTTCATATTCTTTTGATTTTTTATGGGAGACACAAATGGGAAGTGACTTTCAATACATGGAGTTATCTTACAAACCTTCAACTTTTACACTCTTCTTCCTCTTTTTTTCTTACTCTAACATGGCAAAACTTTTATGCATCCTGCCCATATAATCTTTTCTCCTGTGGTCGAGCCTATTTTGTCCTGTATTTTCAACAGCTGAAAATTACAGTACAATCTCAGGACAGGAAATTTTCTCAGGAAAACAACTGTAAATCTCACTTGTATGTTCGAAAAAGATGCCTTTTGTGGAATGCAGGAAGTTTCGAAACTTTCTTGTTGACTCGAGACTGCTTTTTTCGAAATGTAAATGAAAACTGGGAGTTTATAAAATAAACTCCCAGTTTTCAAAAATAACAAAAAATCTGTACTTTCTAAAAGAATTTTAATTGACGGTTTGTATTTATTTAAAACTATGCTACCCTTCCTGCGCCGAGGGATCCTTCTGAATAGATTGTACCTTCAGCAGCCAGGATTCATTCCCCTTTTATTCAAATGTCTTAACATAAACTGCTTCGATTTCTGTTCAACGCGATACAAAATGAAAAAGAGAAGAAAAAAAGCGAGACAGAAAACAGTTGGCAGCTGACGTTCTCCTGTTATAAAGGACGATTTTTCGAGAACCTGTAACTAGGATGCCTCAAATGACCCAAATTTTAAAAAAGTTGTGCCCTGCAGGCTCAAATTAATCCTAAGCCTGGTACAAGATCTCATGTAAAAATTGGGCCAGATCAAACCACGGGAAGGGGTTACTCCCCGAGACTGAAGTTTGTGGGATTTTGAAATATTTTGTTCGAGAGAGACATGAAAAATCAGTTTTTCATGAAAACTTGAGTAATCTTCAGTCGATTTCTTTTGAACACAATTTTTCTTAAAGCCCAAATTATGAAAAATATTTTATCCCAAGGCTGTATTTCGATAAGAGTTAAGGTATAGAAGTTATTAGGCTTCAAAAATTTCATACCGGGTTTCGGGAGAAATGAAACATCTCGGACTTCGGGAGGGGTTTTGTTCAAACTTCGTATTTTTCTTTTCAACGTATGGTACATGAATATGCTTTGAAGATACTATTACGGTTAGGCCAACCATGTGATGAGAAAGGCAAATTATGCTAGGGCAGAGGAGGGATGAAGCTTGGAGTTCCCTGCCAAACGCTACATATGATTGTATAGGTTTTGTTATAAAGTCATAATGTTAAATATGTTATGTTGAAATCATCAAAAGAGCAAAAAAAGGATTGATCTCACCCGATAATTCCAAAGTATGATGCTAATTGAATCTTGTTATCCCATTTAACCTTCTTTAATCTTTTGGCAGCCTACAGGGCTTTGTAATATGCTTGTTTCATTGAGGGTTTAGCTTTTACACTCATTAATAAGCTAATATTTATGTAGATTTTTAGTTTTTTTTTTATAAAAAGCTCTGTTCACAAGGTTATTTATACACTCAAAATCATGACTGATTAATTCACCAAGATTTTCACCAAATTTGAACGTATCATTTTGATAGATCTTACAATTTTTTAAGATGTGGTTTAATCCTCTGCAGTTTATTTTCTGTTCTGGTTATACAAAAAGTAAACATTTCGATTAGGAGCAAAGTGCACCATGTACGATTTTCTACCAGAACGAGGGTAGGCTTAGTAGCGAAACGTTATCCAAATTTACGGGAAAATTGTGCCTAAAAAAAGTAATTTAATATCAAGGTAAAAAATTTAATATAAACACTATTTTTAGACCTCTGACGATGATTTAAAAAAAGTAACCCGAAACGTTAGATAAAAATTTAAAGTCGTTTCAAGGCCTATAAGAAAAAAATCTCATTCGTATCTTCACCAAACTTGCCACTCGGTAAGAACAGTAACCACCAAAGGTGCAACCCGGCAACCGTTGAAAACCACAACAGAAAATTCCTACCAACACAAGTTAGTGAACATAGCAAGAGCGCCCCATCTATCACACAACTGCAATCTCACCCAGACAATACGTAGTTCGAACGAACCCATTTTTCTATCTGCTGCTTGCTGTTATGTTTTTGTTTTGAATCACGACCCACGACAACCGACCCGGTCTGGTCCGTCAAAAAGAAGAGCGAGACCCACACCTATACCGACTTACTTATGTATGGGCCTTCCATCAACCCAAAACAACAACATCGTCGTTGGAACGAACCGGCGTTGTTTTTCTTTTACTCGGCACAGTTGGCAGCTCTGCGAGGTGGTCCGTGTAAACACGTGCTACCAACCAAAATCTCTGTTCACTAATACACTAAGAGGGTAAAACGACTAGCGCCCGACTATCACGGGGGTTGATGTTGTGATGTATGGGGACTTTTTTTCTTTCGTGTTTCTCGATACTTGGGGAGGGTTTGAACCCCAGCTTTGCTAGTCTTCGTCCAGTCACAGTTGGTGCTCGTTCGTGTCGTGACACACAGCAGAAAAACCTCGTCGCGTTCTGTTTTCGTGTTCTTGTCCCCCCAGAGTTTGTAGCTATACCTACTACTGCCTGCCTGCCAACTACTGCAACGAACCTTGTTATTGATGGAAATGTCCATCCTTGAAACTTCACGGGCGGATCGCGTGGATTTCTACTTAGCCTAGCGAGTAGTAAAGCCCCTCTAAGCTTAGTAGACATTATTAGCGGTGAGAAGAGTACCTTGTAGTGTCTCTCCGGTGTGTAGTGTCCAAGTTACTGCGTTAATTAGAAGGGCCCCCAATCAATCAATACGGTTTCGGTTAGTGCTGTGAAAAGTTGGTTTTTTCCTATCCATAAAAGTGTTCCATTTGTATCGAGTGTTTGGAGCAAAAAATTTCCATCGCCATAGGTGCGGAAAATTGTGTTTCCAATATATCGAACGCAAGGAAAATCCTTGAAGATCCACCCAGTGAACGAAGCCAGGAGTTTTCCTTCTTTGAAGTGGGTGGGAGGCACAGTTTAGCATTTAACCATGAGTCATCGATTTTGACAATTATTCACGTATGAAGGTGGACAGTCCCAGGACCAAGGGGGACAAATAATGGCTCCAGTTCAAGTCGTGAAGCGTTATTGATTACGCGCAATGCCAAACAGTGCCATATTGCGTGTACGCTTCGTGTTCGATGGAAAAATTGTGTGTTGACCAACTTGAGGTTTTTCCTTTTTGAAAAAGCAATGGTGAGGGAGAGTGCGGAAGAGTGTAGTGAAAAAATTGATTTTTTCCATGTTTCCTTGCTTGGGCAAGTTGTCTCCTATGCTGCTGCTTAAGAACGACACTGCATGAGCAGGATATCCTGTGTCGGGGCCGGGGCTTTGTACATTCCCAGGAGATTGACAAAACTTGTCAAATTAGCGGGATACACTCTCTGTCTCTCGAGTGATGGCGGCGGCGCACCCGGCTATATTAGTGAATATTTTTGCCTAATTTAGGGAAGAACATCCCCGATGATGGTTCCGAGTGACAGCCCCAACCTGCCACCCACCCACCAGCCGAAATAGCCTTCAGACAGCAGCAGCGCGCACTGAAACCCACTTCCTAGAGGGGCCCTCATCTCGATTTTGGTCCTTACTCGTATTACTGCTGCTGTGCAGCAGAAGGTTTTATTTATTTTTAACTGTCGAGCGAAACTTTAACCGCAGTGGCCGAGTTTCAGGCTTGAAGTTCCAACCTTATGATTTTCTAGAACAATCTTAACCAAATCTTCATGTTTTCAAACTGATCATTATTATTTACTTTATCATTCCAAAACGTTAATGCTGTATTTTATCTCAAGGCTCAATTGTGTAATACTTTAACGAAAAAATTTCCGGTTTAATGAAAGTTTTTATGAAGAGAAAGATGTGCCTTCAAAAATATGAATCTTGGATAAAAGCTTGTGTGCAATGTTTGTCTGTCGCATTCAGTTTTATGAAATGTTGGACTACCTCCTGACTTGTATTGTTTCCTACTTGAACCATTCTTGAAAAGTTTGGGTACCAGCCAGTAGATTCCAACCTTGACCTCTGCAGGTTGAGAGGCGCGCTCGCTACCACAGAACCATGCCTGGTGTATTAAAATAAGACCTAAAAACTTCCAATAAAAGTTTTCGAAGCATTTGCTTGCCCGGCAGAAAAAAACAACTGATTGAATCAAAAGAGATACAATAATATTTTTTTTCGAAATCAAAGCTATATTTGAATAAGTTTATAATATCTCGTTGAGATGGATTTGTGTATCAATTTTGATATGCTACCGGGTGGCCAAACCACTGTAAACGTGAAAAAAAATTATTCGAAGCTTCCCGCCTTAATTATCAATGGATTCAAATGCCCCGTTGTTGTATTGGTTGAGCACGTTTTTTTTACGACTGCCAAATTTAGTGCTTAACTCTGAAACGGTCACAATTTGGAACGGGAGTAACAATTGGGAGCATTTCAATCAATAGTTTTAACGATTTTAACTCAAATAATCCACAGTTTTAAAGCAAAGACATATATTTATTGCACGTTAGGCTAGTAAGCAATCATATTTGTCGAAGGAATGCCAAAGGTGTACGTTAAAGGAAGGCTGCAATCTTGCGAAACCCAGTCAACCATGGCTTACTAAGACATTGCTTTAGGGGCCAAGATTGGGTACATTTACCCTTCTAGATGAAAAAGCTTTGCCAAACCTTCCCCCTTTAAAAAAAATCCAACCCAATTTGCTAGTTATTTGCCGATCTAAGCTGATTGGCAATTATTTGAAATTGAAGCTGAGCTTCGGTTCGAATTTTTGAGTTCCAATGTCGTATTCATAAATTTTATGATTTTTTAACCTGATTTCGAATTGCCATTTTTATACTCATGAGCCAATGCACAATGGGGAAAAAGTGTATAAACCGCGAAAAAATTCAATATCTTCCTTCCTACATGAATAAAAATGTATGAAAATATACTTTCCATTAGTGAAAATTTCCGGAAAATCGAGCTTACGAAAGGAGACATAGTGCCTTTTTAACTCCTAATTCCCCTATATTTTTAAAACAATCCAGAAAAACAATGCAAAGTGGGGATTTTTTATCAAAAAAGGTACCTATTCCTGTGACGATCGCCTAAATTCTTGAAAACTATCATTTCTTAAGCAAAAAAGCGCGAGGAATCGAATGGTCAATACCGCTTCTTGATTAAAAGACTCTGATCGCCTCGTTTTGCCCAATTTCCACTATATTTTGGGGTGTAAAAGTATGATTCCGATTGTAGTAATCTACTTTGGAAAAAAAGTCATATAAACAATACTTATTTGTGTAAAAATGTCAGCTGAATCGATTGGTGTACTCAAATTTGCTATGATTTGGACTAGAAAATTTAGAACAAAATAGACTTATCTAGTGTGTTTTTATCGAGAAATCGAATGAAGACTGTTTAAGCCACAAAAGGTTCGGAAAATAGAGTTAATGCTGATTTTACCCTCGATTGGTCTATATTTTTCAATTAATTATGAAAAACGTAAGTTCGGACTATTATTTTTTTCAACTGAGTGATACTAATCTTATGTTTTTTTATTTTGAGGAATCGAATGAAGGCTGTTGAGCCACCCGTAAGCTTCGAAAATTGGAGTTATGGTTGTTTTTAACCCCGATTCCCCTACATTTTTTTTTTCGAAGAATCGAATGAAAGCTGTTTGAGCCACCGCACGCATCAGAAACTGGAGAAATGGCCGTTTAACCCCCAATTTCACAACATTTTTTTAAATATTAAATGAAAAGCTTGTTCGGACTAGAAGATTTTTGAGCTAATGAGTGTGTGTGTGTTTTTTTTTTTTTTCGAGGAAACGATTGAAGGCTATTTGTACCACCACACGCATCGAAAAATTGAGTCATGGCTGTTTCAACCTCAACTCCCCTACATTTTTTTAGATATTTCAGAAAAGCATGATCGAACTTGAAAATTTTGAACCAAACGGTACTAATCTTGTGTAATTTTTTTTCGATGAATCAGATGAAGACTGTTTGAGCCACCACACGTTTCGTAATTTGAAGTTATGGCTGAATTTACCTCGATTTTCCTATATTTTTCAATGCGATTTCTCGGAAATAGTCGCACAAGATAGGTCTCATTTGGTTCAAAATTTTAAATCCGAACAAGCTTTTTCAGAATTAATTCCAGTCCGAACATGTTTTTTTTCTGAATTAATTTAAAAATGTAGAGGAATTGAGGGTAAAAACCGCCATAGCTCCATTTGCCAAAGCTTATGGTGGTTGAAGTAGCCTTCATTCGATTCCTTACATAACATAAGTTTCATTTTGTTTAATATTAACAAGTCCGAACATGGTTTTCTGCAATATTTGCAAAACTTAAGGGGAATTGAGGTGTAAATGCCATAATTCCTTTTTTCTCTTTCATTTGTTTCCTCCGAAAAAAAAAAACACACTAGATAGGTCTCATTTGGTGTAGAACTTTCCAGTCCGAACACACTTTTTCTGAACAATATTAAAAATGTTGGAAAATTGGGGGTAACACGACCATTACTTCGATTTCCGGCACGTGCGGAGGCCCAAAAAGCTTTCATTCGATTCCTCGAAAAAAAAATCACACAAGATACAGTGGTGTTCGAAATAATAGCAGCGCAAGTGAAGAGAATCAAATTATACTGCGTACTTGTATGAGTGTTGTCCTCTGCTAACATATGTTACGCACGTTAGTGTATTGATGAGTGGTGAGTGCAACGCTCGACTATTTCGATGCACTACGCACTTGTTTACTTTATTCGGTTGCCATTTTGAAAACATATCGTTCTCGGGCTGTTCGAAAAAATAGCAGCACAGGTTACAAAGTGCACTAAATCGTTGAAGTTTTGAAGAAATCCATAGTTTTCTATGTGAATTTGTTGTGGTAAGAGACATAAAGGTTCCATGATGCGTTTTGGTTTATTAGACATTACCGAAAATCTGTAATATTTCAGCAAAATGGGTCGCTCGAAGCATTGTACGTTCGAAGAACGAAATCACATCAAACGACTGATTGCAAGCGGAAAAACATATCGTGAAGTTCAGGAACTGCTTAACTGTTCTGCGAAAAAGGTATACAACGCATTGCACTGGAAGGAAAAGGGTGAAACTCGTGGCAGAAAGCGAGCAACAGCTTCACGAACTGACCGGAAGATGATTCGGTTGGTGAAAATGCAACCACACATCTCATCAAGAGCACTGAAACAAGAGTTGGATCTTCCCATCAGTATCTCAACAGTAAGAAAACGTCTGATTGAAGCTGAATTGCAAGCTAGAAGCCCGAGGAAAGTGCCCCTACTAACTTCACGACATATTCATAACCGCTTGAACTTCGCCAACTCTCACGTCAATTGGCCCATCCAAAAATGGCGTAACATTTTGTGGACTGATGAAAGCAAAGTAGAGCTGTTTGGTTCCAGCGGTAGGCGAATGTTCGTCAGACGTCCTCCAGGTGCAGAATTCCAACCCCAGTACACCGTGAAAACAGTTAAACATGGTGGTGCCAAAATCATGGTGTGGGGATGTTTTTCGTACCACGGTGTTGGGCCCATCCATCGTATAGAAGGTATCATGGACGCAGTTGGTTACGTGGAAATTCTGCAGAATATCATGCTACCATACGCAGAAGAGGAAATGCCCTTGAAATGGATCTTCCAACAGGACAATGACCCGAAACATACCAGCAGACGAGCAAAAGCGTGGTTCCGGGACAATAACGTTGATGTGTGATGGATTGACCGGCTCAATCGCCGGACCTCAATCCTATCGAAAATTTGTGGGGAGACATCAAAAAGGCAGTTTTCGAGGCAAAGCCGACAAATGCAGAGCAACAATGGGTTGTAGTTCGCCGTGCATGGTCAGAAATACCTGTCATACGGTGCCAAAAGCTTGTGGACTCTATGTCACGCCGTTGCGCTGCAGTGATCAGAAATAACGGGTACACTACGAAGTATTGATGTCACAAATGACTTTCACATAGAGAAAGACTTGGTATGAATTCATAATTTGTTTTAAAAAAATATTTAATTTCTTGCTGCTATTATTTCGAACAGGGCAAAAATCATTTTTTTATTATTCTCAGCCTGCAATTGATATTCAGATCCTAAATATTTTGTATTTCTTACGTACCACTAATATGCTTACTAATCCAAGAGAGAATTGAAATAAAAGTGACAATACAGAAAAATGCCTAAATTTTTTAAACAATTTCCGAGCCGCTGCTATTATTTCGAACACCACTGTAAGTCTCATTTGGTTCAAAATTATCAAGTCCGAACATGCGTTTTTCTGAAATAATTGAAAAATGTTGGGGAATCGAGGGTAAAGACATGCATAACTTCATTTTCCGGCACTATATCTCCGTTCGTAAGCTCGTGCGTCCTCTTAAGCTATGGTCAATCGATTTTCCGGAAATTTTCGCAAAAAAAAATATATTTGATAGATTTAGCTCATGTAGGAGGGAAGATATTGAATTTGAATTGTACATTTTTTCCCATGGTGCAATGTTTGACTTTAAATGAACTTTCTCAGTATAGAAATAAATTTTGAATATTTTTGGAGATGGCCATTGATCTTTGGTTTTTAGATATTTTGCAGATGTTTTCATGTACTGTTGTATAATAATTTTAGCTTCTCCATACTTTTTTTTCGAAGAATATCAACACAAAAATTCAATTAACTTGTGCCACACTATTGAAATTCGTCAATCGTTAGAAGACGTTCAATGAAAAAAAAAAGTTCAATACAGTCCTTTTAACAAACCCAGTTTTCAAATTCTGGTCAAAAGTAAAATTCCGTTAGCTGCAAACTACGTTTAAGCACATAGCTCCGAGACTTCGAAAATTACCTGATAATTGATTAATGTGTAGTTTAACATCCGAACTGCAAATTTTTCCGATAATTTTCTATCTTTCATCGGAATCCCTTTTTTGAAAAGCGACGCGGTGGCAAAGCCGATCATCAACACCGCTAAATGCTTCCATTCAGCTTTTCCCGGTTCATTTTTTTTCTCTTGCTGCTAATAATTTACATCTGCAACCTTAAAACCTCAATAAAACACCAGTAATTAAATATCTTTCCATTTATGACCGGGGATCGGTGCCAGAGTCAGCTGCTTGATCCGCATCTCCGGCTGTAATGTATTTTGTACACATTTATAGTACAGTACCGACTCATATGGGTTTTGGACTGAGGCGTATCATCATCTGACATCTCATCAGCATCACAAAAAAAAATGTTTCCGAACCCGCCGGCAGCCCACAACATAGTTGACGACGCACGAACAACATCATCTCCATAGTCCATAGTTAGTCCATAGTAGCTCCAGTGTGTCGCCAACGATGCAACGAAGCGTGAACGCAGCAAAATTAACTACCCACCCCCGCAACGAAAAAAAACATCAGCGACAACATTCTATCGAAATGACCCTTAGGATAGTTCAAGTTTTAGTGCTACCTATAAGAGTATTTGACAAATGTTTTTATTGAAAATTCGTAGACTATTATAAAGCTATTCAAAGTTTGGGTCACTTTTTGACAGACTCAAGCTTTTAGAATATAACATTTCGAACCACCCTAACAAATCATCCTCAATAGGGTATTGGCGACGACGTTGATGGCTTGTTTTGCTGTTGATAGAACAAACCACTCGTAGCTTCATCGACTGGCATATGCTACTCACTTACAGTCACTTGCAGTTTTCCTAGGAATAAGTACCGAGGTACTCTATCCATTGAAATAGTTGTAATAGCAACGCTCTCTCGTTGGATTGAAACGATGGATGGGTGAATTCCCTACTGGGATTGCACTTAGCCGTTGATCGACGGAATTGAATTAAAATAATAACATCTGCTCTAATTGCACCCGACTTACGCGCACTGCCTTTTGAGTTGAGTGAATTGTGACCCTTCACAATCGAGATTCCCATTTTACTTACTTCGTTTTCCATATCTTTTACCATCATGTTATTGAGTATTTTCTAGAAAGACGTGCTTGAAGTAAAAATATATGAGTGTTTGTGATTGCTTATCGCTAGGATTTTCTTGATTTTTGTTGGATTTTTAACGGCTTCTCAGTCTATTAAACAGTGAAAACAATTATAGTCTTTACTTCCGACGTTTCGGTGATTTATTTCACTTTTATCAAGGATTCTATAAGGGTTTTCAATTTGTTTAGTGTGTGGTACAATTGTTGGAGAAAATATAAAAGTTTAAATTACTTGCAAAAACGGTGTGTTTTTGTCTGATTTGAGTTTTCCAAAATGGTGAAACTGTCATTTTCGGTGAAGATCGGCTTTGTGTTGTTAGAACTAGGGTAACGGACTTATTTTGGACCGGGTACATATTTTGGACTACCTTGCTGCTTTTTCCGATATTTATCTCATTAATCATGTTAATCATGAGAATTTTGAACAAATACATTTAAAACTACTACTGATTATTCTTATCATATCCAACATTTCATTCAAATAAGCTGATAAGGGAGAGAAATTTAAAAATAAAGTTTGGATTTTTCAAAGTTGGACAGAATCAAGGCCATTTCAGGAGGACGTGCCATTATTGGAGTCAACTTTCAAGGGATTCCCTGCATAGCTGTGAAGAATTTAACAACTACAGCTATGAAAAAAAACACATGAAAACTAGTTTTCAAGCTCGAAGAACCAAAAAAACTGGTTTTGATAGCAATTTGACCCATGTCGAAAAAAGGTCCTACTTAATTCCGCAGGGACTTATTTTGGACATCCCAACATAACCTGGGTTTAAAACTTGCTGTTAAATGTTCATGGACGTAATAAGACGTTGTACGATGATATGAAAGAATTATATTTAATCAATTTGCTAAAGCCAAAACCCGCCTTTTGACGGAATTCACTTCAATCGGCAGAAAACCATGCCAATCATTGTTTTAACTTACTTTTTATTCACTATGCTTTAAACCACATAAATCTAACAATCCACATAAATGGCAGCTGTTTGATAAGCAGTTGTCAAAAGCTACAGCTTAAAGAAGTTTAAAAACATGATAAAACTGGACTTGCACCATTTTTTTTAATAGTCATTATTTTTTATGCTTCATGAAAAATTATTGACAGTTTGGTCTAAAAGTTACAACCATTCAGGGTTGATTTTCGAGAAAAAAAAACTTGGTTTAGTAGAAGAGACGAAATATAAACACCGTTTTAAGGAGGGGTTTGGAAAAAAACAACAACAAATCGGCAAATATGCAACGAGTTGAATTTTTGTTACAGTTGAAATAACTCAGTTAATATTAAAACAATTTGAACAAAAAATATATTCAACTATAGCAATATACGTTTCAAAACTTGCGAAAAATTTGTTGAAATGTGTAAAAATTACAAGCCAAAAAGTAGTCAAAATCTAGTTTTCCAGCGCTTTCGGCTATGCAATTTAAAAAAAATTGTTGAAAAATTTTCTCCAATGATAATTTTTTCCTCGATTCAAAATTGCTGCAACGTGAAACTGAATTTTTGTGAATTTTTCAACGAAAAAAATATGGCTTTAAGATGGTAAAAAAGGCATACTTCTCGCACATTTTTATTTTTTAAGATCCATGTTTTCTACAGAACAGAAGCCAAACCTAATTCATTATGGTTTTGGAAGTCAAAAGGCATCAATTGATGTCGCGGAGTTGATGATGTCAGACTTTCTTAACTTATTATGGCGTCACCTGAAGGAGATTTCCGTTCTAAATTTTTTTTTTGTAATTTTCATTACGTCTTAGGCAAGTTTTAAGACTGAAACGAGTTAGATTGGAAAAGCTAAGAAAAAATAGCTGTTTTCGAACACCTGTATCTTTCTAGTTCGGATGATTTCGGTTCTTTTTTCGGTTGCAAGCAGATTTTACCGTTATGAAAACATGGAGTTTACAACGTTAAGTTGTTTATTTTGTCGCTTTATAAATGATTAAAGCTAGTTATTTCCAAGGAGTCTAGAGGACAATTTTTTTTGCATTCAAAACCCGAAAAACAATCTCGTCAAATATATTATTTTTTAGACCAAAAGATAGGTTGTAAGGTTCGTTAATGAAGGCTTAAAAAATGTCATACGCGAGCCAAAGAATGGTATGGCTAAAGTTTTAACAAATAAAAACGGTTGCTAATTGTCAGTTTTAATAAACTTGAAATATGTGCTCTAAAATCCTTGAAAAATGCTAACTTAAATCATTAATAAAGCGACAAAATAAACAAATTAACTGCGACGGTAACACAGTCACAACCATTTTCAAAATAACCAGTACATTTCAATTTGAAGTGCCTGTTAAAATATTGAACAAAAACAAATTAAAACAATTTGTTCAGTTATTTTCTATCTAGTACAAAACCATTATTGTAAATAATCTATCAATATAAATGAGTACAAATGAGCTCATCAGCTCATTGCGAAGTCTTTCTCAAGTTTAATTTACTTCGCAATTTTTTTCCGTGATAAGTTGTGAATTAACATAGAATACAAGTTACTAAACAAATACAAAGTTTATACTAAACAAAAAATAATTAAACTTCAGCAAGTTGAGCAAATGATTTCTTTACTAGTTTGCATTTGCATTTGCCCTACTATTTTTCAAATTTTCAACTTTTTTCTTGCATTCTAGCAAATATTGGTTAAACATAATGAAGTTTTTTTTTCAGATTACATTTTTTCCTTATTTCACTTCCACTTTGAAATTCAAAAACTATGAAAGTGGTTTTTGAAACCAAACGAAAATCCGGTAGGCAACAGATGGTCACAGGCATGCATCGCCTAAAAACCTGTGAATATATGATTAATCAAGTTTTTTTGAAAACCTCTGCTCAAAATCTCAATGCATAGATTATGTACGGATTTTCAAATTGTAAACAGTTTTTCGCAGTTAGTAGGAAAAAAAAACGGGTCTGCGAGTACAAAATTGAAATTGTAAAAAAAAACTTCTCGAAAATATGCACAGAGAAAAAGATTTTAAGTCAATAAATTTCTAAAAGGATTCTACGTTGAACGCTGAGAACACAGAGATTTGTGTTTACGAACCATATGAATGATGTTTCGGTTTATAAGAACGAATATTCATGAAAACGTTCAAAGCTGTTAATTTTTTTTTTCAATATTTCAAAATGATAAAGATTTACCTATTCAACTTCGGCTGATATTATTCGCCTTGTTTAAAAAAAAACGGTGTTGATTTTTTTTATTTTGAACACTTAATCTCTTTTATTTTTTTATTTAAGTTTTATTTTCGTCAGAAATTTGTCGTTTTTATAAAAATAATGATGATAATTCTAATAAATTCAACCCGCTTATTTTCACCACCTTCCATTTCTTAAAACTTTCTATCCGTCTATAAAATTTCATAGTCTTAAGATGTTTTTACTAAAAAGGACATCACTTTTCACCGATAAGGCCGATAAATTAAGTAACAAATATAAAATTACGGTGATTAATCTCTTTATAAAAAATAATGTAAAGCTCTGCCTACCATTGATAAATGTTATTTAGGGTGCGGCCCTTCGAAAAGATTAAAAATTTAAATTGGCTCGTTGGCTCAAAAGGTTGCTCACCCCTGGTTTAGACAAATACCTACGATGAATATGTTTTTACGTTCTTAAATGTTGATAGAGCATAACTACAAAAACAAAAATTTAAAAAAAAATTTGAAGTACTCGAAATTGACAAAAGTGGCGAAAATTATATAAAATTTAAAAAAAAACAAATACAACAAAAGACTTAAAATGACAAAAAATAACTAAAAACTATGGAAGAACACAAAAATGGCAAAATTGACAAAAAAAAAACAATTTGGGGGTCTGTAGTTACCGACAACACAAAGCCGATGTTCTTCACCCAAAATGACCGTTTCACCATTTTGAAAAACTCAAATTAGACAAGAAAACACCATTTTTGTAAGTAATTTCCAATTTCATATTTTCTCCAGCAATTGTACCACACACTAAACAAATTAAAAACCCTTATAAAATCCTTGATAAAGGTGAAATAAATCACCAAAACGTCGGAAGTGAAAACTGTAATTGTTTTCACTACCTAATTTACTGAGAAGCCGATAAAAATCTTTAAATCAAAACTCTAGAGTCGAAAAGAAAAAAACAGTTAAAATTTTCTGCGCAATATTTTTTTTGAAAATTGCTATTTCTGTTTTTTTTTTCTTAATTGATCTGTTTTTGTTTGGTTTTCTTTGTTTGATATTTTCCGTTGATTTATGTACGACGAAATTAAAACTGCTGTTTTTAACGTTTCGACCTACTAAATTTAAGCCATCTTCAGAAATTCGGTATGGGAGAGTGGAGTTACGTGGGCCATGGGGAAACGTGGGCCACTCTGGATATCTCAGCTGTGTGTTGAGATAAAAATCTAACTCCAACTGCCAATGTCGCCGCTTTGTGTAATCTTGTTTTTCTTTATGTTGTTGACTTATGTACGCATCATATGCTTCTTTTATTTAACTAGCCAATAAAAATGTACTTACACAACTAAATAAGCACCTGCAAATTGCATCCGTGGGAGACCTAAACTACATAACAAAAATATGCTCATACGCTTATGAGCTTAGTTTTGTCATGTTCTTTCACGTGGAAAAGGATTTTTTGATGAAACATAAATAAGTCACACAAACGCAACCATTTTGCAAATAATAGCTTGTGGGGAATCGTGGGCCACATATTGTGGGGTATCTTGAGCCACCAATATTTTGATGTTTTTATACACATTCAGAACTTAAAATATGTATCTCCTATCTGTAAAGTTCTCTCATGCCAAATGAAGAATAATGAAAAATATTTTGTCCATTTTATCCAATTCGGTAGAAACAAACACAAATACTATGTGAGGAATTCTGCCGAAGATACTGGTTTTAGGAACTATTCGATCATACACAACTCTCTTTTTTTCCTAATCTGAAATTGCTTCAAAATAACTAAACAAACTCATAAACTTTGCAAGTTATCTAGTCAAATTGGCTTTGGTGGCCCACGTTTTCCCACAGTTTTTTTTAAATAAAAAAAAATAAAAACTTTTTTTTTAAACAGTCAGAACTTGAGAAAATAATTTATTTAAAAATAATAAAAAATGTCTAATGATGCCTTAAAAATTTTGAAAATATTTCCATTTTTTCCTTTTTATCATTTATAATAAATAAGTTATGAAAAAAAACAAAAAATGGCTCTCCCCACTCTCCCCTATTCAAAATATATAGAAAGTTACAAATTTTACAGTATTTTCCAAAAAAAATTAAATAAAACTATTTTAAAGCACACTATCACGAAACTTACAACCTTTTATTGCCGCGTGTGTCCCTAACAACCGTCTCTCAATAGGGAAGAAAGGAGATACTTGATCCCTTTTTTCTAATTTTCATCATATATTTTTGGAAACATTTTGCAGATCTCCTTTTTTTGCATTGTGTGCATTGCACAGTGTGTAATTTCAAGTTTATATGCTGCAAACGTTAGATTGATACATGAACCCGCAGATGAACCAGTTTTCGTGGGACTAAAAAAATTTGTATATTTTATTTAGAAAGTTAAATAAGACTTGATTTTTATTCAGAGTGCCCTAAGCTTGGCAAAAATCATGCAAACTCTAAAGATAAAAGTTTTGATAACTTTTTTGGCCATCTTAGTTTTTTCATTTCACAGTTTATTAGTATCACACAAAAAGAATTCTAAAATTTTGTTTACTACCCTATATTCATTGCATACTTAAAGGCGCAATTTTCTTATTTTCAGATAAAAGCATTTTTTTTTTTTTTGAGTCCTTTTTAGCATGAAATTATTAGATAAATATAAATCATTGGATAAATAATAAAAAAGTTCGTGCTTAGTAATGATCAACATCCATTCAGAAGAAAAATTTATCTGTTTGGAACCTGGAACATGCATTTTGGAAAACTTTTTCTTAAAAAAAATGAGAGTTTACTATTGCTTCGAAAATATGGCATTTAGAAGTTCATATTATACTCTAACGATTGATATATTAGAATGAATATTTTTATAATAACTTTTTCGTGTGGGAGACATCTTAAATCGACGGACCAAATTTCAAATCCTTCTTTTGTCACTCGGAGTTGGAACAACCCGAGGAGAGGGAGGATAGTAAAAATAATGAAAAAAAAAACAAATAAATACAAAATAAACAAATAAACAAAAAAATAAACTAAAGGCTTGTCCGAAAATAAAAAATAAAGACTTGTCCGAAGAATAAATTTTACGAAATTTCCATGAAATACTTCAAACTTTATTTATTCCCCCCTTCTTGTTTTTTGGAAATTTCGAAGAGGGGGGGGGGAACATTTTATCTATGTCAGACATTCCAGTTTCGAGATATAGCGATACAATTTTGTTCGCTTAGCGTACATCTCAAACAAGGTAGAAATCTCGCACAAAATTGGAAATTGTACGCACAACGTGGGTACATTCCGCAACTTGGACCAAAAGTGAGTAGGTCTAAAAGTTGTATGTGACTCTTTTTCGATGTAGGGCTGCTAAATATATCCCTTCCAGGAACAATTTTGCACCTTCAATCCTTGGAAAGAAAGTCTCGACTCATCAAGTGGGTTTTCCTATATTTGGTTTTTCCTGTGACTTTCCTTAGCTTTTTAATTGGAGTATCAGGATGCTCCGGGCATCGGTTGCGAGCAATTGGTGCTAGCGTGTCAAAGATAAAAATGGAAGGCATCCTTTAATTGCCGCTGAAAACATCTATTTTTGGCAGAGTCCTATCGATCGGAGGAGCTATATAGGAGATAAATAGGAACGAAATTTTAGTAACTGAGTTTTTAAAATTGATTGTTGTTTTTCTAAGAACTGTTTGAACTCTGCTTCCTTTATATATTTATAGCCTATACCCTTGTCAAGTCCAAGTGAAGGGGAAACAACATCACAATGACGTAACTCCTCAATCCATAGAACTTCTGTTTTTTGATAAAATTTATTATACAGTGGGCCAGCGGTAATATTCAAAATAAATTCATAAAATACTAAATTGATTATGATTGCGCTTCCCAATTATGAGAATTAAGTTAATGACTACGCGTTCTCTGTGTCTGTTTTGGCGTTCCCTCAAACTGTAATTATTCCGAACAATTTCAATCCCATAAACCGATCCGGAGGGGAAATCACAGCCACTATTTCTCGGTCATGCAACCAGACTTAAGCCCAGACATTCTACTTATGTGCTACTCACTTGCATGATAAGGTAGCTAACAATGAATTTGCAATGGGACGACTCAATTACCCCGAACATCGTACCGGTACCAACACACTGAGTGTAGTCCACAATTAGGCTGTGGATATACATATATATATTTTTTTTTCGAATACATTTGAGGCGAACATCAACATCGATTCATAGAGTGTATGCATTCTGTTGAACAAATTAATTGCATTGTTTTTTATTTGAGTGAATTTAATGTACACTTTGTAAACAAAGTAGTTTTGGAGTTCGCAAATGTGAAAACGCCGCGGCCTTTGCCTAGGTTGACAGTCATTAGCGATTGTATGTAAACATGACTTGTTTTCGGAATGTCAGCGACCATAGACAGATTAAGTATCGAAAATATGTGCATCAAATAGGGATTGAAATTGCATTCAAATTATCAATTATGACTGGGAATAGACTCATGACCTTGCCAGAAGGTTCGGGTTGATGAATTCAACGTAGGATTTTTTTTATTCTAGGTATGAAAACTAATTTTTAGAAATACTTTGTCTTCAAAGCTCATTGTATAGATTATACTATACTTAGGTCTAATTTTCGACAATTTACTAGCATGTATTGCTTGATAGATCGTTCAATTTATTTCGAGAGTCCCCTGAAATGAGAAACAAATTTTACTGCAAACCCCTTCTCTCTGTATTCTTTTTCAATAAAAATCGGGAGAATGAATGAGTGTAGAACGATACGAAGAAATACGATGCACTTCGAAAGGCAGCCCCAGAGGTGTTTATCTTGACACGGATCGGTATTCAGCAAACGGTGAATTACTGCATTAACTTCCCACACACAGTAGGGGTACCTACTTTAAAATGAGCCCCTCCAGCTAGTCGACTGAATCAAGTAGATGTTGTACGGCTTCAGCGTTGAGATTCTCATAAGTGATATGTTTCAAATTAAAAACCACACGCCACTGGATTGAAGCAGTACATTAGAAACCGATTTTGAATTTATTTGGTCGAACACAATATTGTGAACCTTGGAAAATTCCATAAGCAAATTATCTTTCTTTTTTATTTGAATATCTTGTTTTGAATAACGAGCATTAACTTAAAGCTTGGCTAAGATATGCAGAAATATTGTTTAAAATCTACAACACCCTTCATGCTAACAAGAAACATTTGTATACATCACTTTAACCCTTTTATGAGAATATCAGTTTCATTCCTCAATTTTCCTTCTTATTTCAGACTTTGGAATAAGTTCATTAATGAGGTTTTATTTATAGGATCTTATTTCAAATTTACATCACGTTTTATAATTTAAGTTCTTATTTGGAGTTTTATCTAATAAATAAACGAAAATTAACTAATGTGCTCGATGGCTTGAATATTTCATTGTAAGCTTTGTTCGATCTTATATGAGCCGCTGCAATTTTCAAACCGCTAAATTCAATTGTTGAATGCATTTATGTTCGTACACGCTCGATTTTTCAAATTCAAAATGAAGTTGTTTTGGTTAAAATTCCAGTAATTCCGGTACTTTAGTGACAGCCCTCAACTTTGAGTTAGATTGGGAAATCTCAGAACTAAGTTCTAATAGGCATACTCAAAACTAAGTTCGGAAGTAACATCTGGAAGTTTTCCGGACATTTCAAGCCACTCATATGATGACAATCTTGAACACAATTTTACGCTGACAACGGCAGACATTCCATAATAACGTTCATTTACAGTTTTCCGGCGAAGTGACAAAATTTTTCGACGTGTTCATTGGTTGCTGTTCCGATTCGAAGTGAACACGTATGTTTTCAGTCCAACAAAAAGAGAGTTCAATTTTAAGTTCATAAGGTGGAACTCAGTTTTACTCCCTTGTCGAAGAAAAAAAAGGGATTAGTTTTTAGTTCGCAGTTCTAATTTTTTTTTAAACTTTAATTTCATAGAATCGAACTAGGTTTTGAACCACGGTCAAACTTAATTTTGAGTTTGATTAGAGGAACATGTAGACTTTTTAAAACTTGTAATGTCTGTATGTCTTGCATGGACTTGGAAACTACTGAACAATTCGGTGTAAAAATTGGCGTGGAAAAGATTTGAGGCCGGGAATTGTTCCTACGAAGTTTGAAGTCCCTTTTCCTCCTAGAAAGGGGGCAAACATACAAATTTAGCGTAAAAATTTAGTAAAACTCGGGTGATTCTTTAGAAAGTTTCAAAGTATTTAATATGTACCTACATGTTCTTTGTGAAGAGAGGAAACATTTTGGTTAATAAAGTGATTTTATTCCATTCATTTCAGTGGCATAATTGTTAAAAAAAAAACCTTCGAAATCATAACAGTTAACGACAACCAACAATTAAAAATATGCTGATAGGGATGCCATCATGCGGAATTTTTCTCATTCTGCGATAAAAAAATTTTACAGCAATCGAATTATTTGAGCATAATTTTGAATAAAAAGTGCGATAATTAATAAAACTATTTAAAAAATTGGCACATTTCAATAAAATGTTCCTCGGTATTCTTACCATGGGATGAATTGGTACATTTTATAAAAGCGTCCAGGATCTCTTACAATAAAGTGAATAAGGTTGAATTAACCCTCCAAAGCCGTTCGGGTTCATCGAACCTTCTAATGTTTTATATCGTTAGATAGATGTATTCTTGACAATTCCAAAAATTAAAAAAGCACTCAAATACTGCAAAGCTGTCAAAAATTGTAAGCAATTTAAAAATAAAATTGTTTTTGGTATTTTTTCATTCGGAACCAACTACAGACAACCTGGTAGAAAAATTCACTTTATTTCGAAATATTTAAAATTTAGAATAAATTGCCTTCAAAATGGATCTTATTTCATCGAAATCGGTCAACATTTGCGGCCACAGGAATAAGAATAAACTGCAAGACAAATTTCCGAGAAACGGATATTTTGCGAACAGCTGTGGAAGGTTAATAAAAAGATACCTTAAATATTTTTCTAGCTAACTATGGCTCCCATTTATCGTATGCTCATAAAAAATGGTAATTTTTGTGATAATTTTTATCGCCAAATTTAAGGACCCGTTACTTTTTATTCGAGTATAAGTTAGAATGACGGACAATGTATTTTTTGAAATTCTGAATACCTTCAAAATCCAAAAAATAGGGCTAATTAAGCTAAGTTTTACAGAAACAATATGAAAACAAGTTCGTATATTATGGTTTTTTGATTAATGAAACGAATTCATCAAGGAAATGTTGTCTCCGAAAAATACAGGCGAGACTTGCAAACGAAATGTTTTTGGCTGGAAAACTACCACTACACACTAAAGAGATCGTTATGCTATCCATTATAAAAATTTTCAAAATTTCTTCCCGCTAGAGATCCAAATATCTTGCCCACGATTTGACCACCGTACTTTGTTTATTTTCGAATATCGCTTGATAAAACCTCTCTCATTTCTTAATTTCATGGAATCTATCTTTTATTCAAATTTTAGCTCACTGTTAGATCCTCTAGAACTCTTGAAAAGATTTGCCATATGAACTTAGGTCGAATTGTCGATTTCCAGCTGTTTCTGGGTCTCCCATTATTGGATCCTGCCCAGAAAAAAAATTATCATTAGCTTCTGTATTGGGCACTATCTCAAACCAATTGAAAGATTGTCACCAAATTTTGTACACGTATACACTGCATTACTTTCTTTTTGTGAGTTGCATCACTGGATCAGGTTCAGGCACTAATGAAGTTCATTATGTAACCGGTTTGAAAGTTTGGTAGTAACGTTGAAAAATGCATTTTAAAAACGTGTGCTAAAAGCGGAAAATCAAGTTGAGCACACACTGAGGCAGTATAAGCACCATTTATCGGGGCATGATGGGCATTTTCTGCCGTAGAATCCAGCAGCGAATTTAACTCAATGAAGTCAACTCAATTATAGAGCTGTAGCAGTAGTTATTCTCTAATGATTTGACACAGTGGTAAGATGTCGGAGAGGTAACTCAGAGGGCTCGAGTTCGATTCCTGGTCGAAGCCCTTTTTTCTTATTTACCATTTGTGATCGATGAACTTTGCTCTTAACGTGGAGTCGCATCCATCAAAAAAGCAAACTGCATTGTTTGACGGATGATAAGACTAGCCGTATAATGCAACAATCAAAATAATCGATCATGAATGGTAAATGAAAAAAATTGCCTCGATCTAGAAACGAACTCGAGTCCTCTGAGTTACCTCTTCGACACCTTACCACTAGGCCAAATCGTCAGGGAATAACTCCTGCTACAGCTCTATAATTGAGTTGACTTCATTGAGTTAAATTCGCTGCTTGGTCAAATTTCGTCTATCACATCTAGTTTTGGTGATATAGCACGTGGAAAATTTAAGATTGATCTGTTTTGAGGGGATCCAGACATTTGGCCGAAAGCCGATAGGCCGAAAGATGTTAGGTCGAAGATCGCTAGGCCGAATGGGTTAAAAGGCCGACGAATGTTCGGCCGAATAGGACAATAGACCGAATGGACATTAGGCCGAAGGTTATTTGGCCGTGTAATATTTGGCCGAATGGATGTTAGACCGAATGATCATCAGGCTGAACGGATGATAGGCCGAATGATCGTAATGCCGAATGATGGCAAGGCCGAATGGTCGTAAGGTCGAAAGGTCGTAAGGCCGAGTGGTCGCAAGACCGAATGGATGCTATGCCGAAAGGATGCTAGGCCGAAAAGTCGTTAGGCCAAATGGACGTCGGGCAAAAATGTCGTAAGGGTGAATGGAGGCTAAGCCAAATGGCCATTAGGCTAAATGGTCATTAGGCCGAATGGTCATAAGGCCGAAAGGATGGCAAAAAAGTCGTTTGGCCGAATGATCGTTAGGCCGAATGGTTGTTAGGCAAAATTTACAGTCGTTGGGCCGAATTCATGCTAGGCCTATAAGACATATTATCACTTTTTTGTTAGACCGAATAGTCATTAGGCCAAATGGTCATTAGGCCGAATGGTCATAAGGCCGGAAGGATGCTAGGCTAAAAGGTCGCTGGGCCGAATGGTCGCTAGGCCGAATGGTTTTTAGGCTAAATTTAAGGTCGTTGGGCTGAATTTATGCTAGACCTATAAGACATATTATCACTTTTTTGCATGTTAGGCAGATCGGTAGTTAGGCCGAATAGTCATTAGGCCAAATGGCCATAAGGCCGAATGGATACAAGGCCTAATGACCATTCGTCATAATGATCATTCGGCCTTATGATCATTCGGCCTGAAGACCATTCGATCTAATGACCATTCAGCTTAAAAGCCATACCGCCGACCATCCTTTCGGATTTGCATCCTTTCGGCCTAACAGCCTTCGGCTGGATAACCGCCGGACGAATAACCCAATCGGCCTGATGGCCTATTCGGCCTGATAACCCATTCGGCCTAACGTCCATCGGCCGACTGACCTTCGGCCGAATGGCTTTCGGTCTCATAACTTTCGGCCGAATGACCCAGCCTCTGTTTTGGGTAAAATCTATCCTTGATAACTGATAAACTAAGGTTGCCAGAATTTTTTCAGGACGTACCCGGGCCGGAAAATTCGGGCTATTTTTATCTAAAAACTTGGCAAAATCCGAGTATTTGATTTCAAAATGTCGAAAAAAAATACGGGCAATATCCGGGCAAATTTGGTCCAAATCCAGGAACTACTCAATACAAATCAAGGAAAAAAACATGAAAAATGTTTTTTTTTTCCATTATCAGTTTTTAAATTGTATTTCACGCTTTCAAAAAACTTCTAATGGTTATTTTTATAAAACTTGTTCAAAAAATTTCGTTTGAGACGCAAAAATAATAAAATTTACAATAAATTTTTTTTTTGGCAATTAAAGTGAATAAACCCGGGCAACCGGGCCGGGCCGGACTTTTGTCAAATTTTGTGTTGAATATCCGGATAATCCGGATAAAACCGGGCAATCTGGCAACCTTATGATAAACTAATAAACCTCTACATGAAAACTCAAAGCTGATTTTCAATCAATTTATCAATCTTCATTCAATAATGGATTCAGATTTTGCGTAGATATTCTTGTTTCAGAGAAACAGTGCTTTAAAAAAAATTCAACAACTTCTAGAAATCTTAAAAGATAAAATTACAACTGTTTCTGGCATCAAACAAAAAAGTCATAAAATATTTGCTTTTAAAGTTTAAAATAATTTTACACATCATCGAAACTTGCGAAACTATTTGACTTATGGATTTCAAAATATCAAAGATTGAATAATGTTCAAATTCTCTTTAAAACTTCGTCAAAATTCCAGTTATTTGCAGATTTGTGGAAAATAAATAAGAAGAAATCTTCAATAACCTTTTTTTTCAGAAGTCAAAATTTCTCGCGGCCTTCAGGAAAATTGATCACTGAGTAAAAGTTTTTATATTTAAAATATTGATCAAGCTTTGGCTTTGCCAAAAAAGTGCACAAATTTGTTGGATGATTTTTTACCTTTATTCAAAAGATATCTCGAGAACAAGAGCTGTTAGAAAAAAAAACATTAATTTGAATCAGCGCGCCAAACTAAGTCATAATTTTTACACCTCAGAAAAACGTGAATATTGTTGCCTTGTGCTATTATCAGTTTTTAACCCTCATGAAATTTTTACCCGTTACAGTCTCTGGAGCGTCAATTTGGCACCCCTGGCTAAAACCAGTATTTCTCTCTTGTTTCCCAACCGATTTTTACAAAATTTGTAGTTTTGGAAATTTCGTCAATATTCACCTACAATACTTCAGTTTTCCGTTATTCAAAATCTAAGAAAAAATCCAAAAAAACATGGTTCTGAAAAAAAACTGTAGATCAGCTATAGAATGCTCAGAAAAAATTTCACTTAGTGTCCAAGATAGCTGAAGTTAGAAGCTATACGTTGCACATAAGGATATATATATATATTTTTTTTATATATTTTTTTTAGATCTTGACCACAAAAAAAGTAAAAAAAAGGTAGTGTAAAAACCGTACTTTTCAATCAATGAACCGTCGAAATTGTTTAAGTTACACCTGATAAATTTTGAAAAAAGGATTGAAAAGTTCACGTTATTTTGCCCCCTTTTTTTTAGTTTTTCAAAATACGGAACACAGAGTTTTTTAAAAATTTTGAAAGGTAGCTGTTTGCCTTTTTTGTTTGATTTTTTGTCAATTTGTCAACTCAACTCAAAATTCTCGCAATAAATTTATATCCACCAGAAAGCCAATTTCATATCAATTTTGGAGGTGTCATGACATAAATGCTACGATACTTCAAAAAATATGAATAATAAAAATGTGAAATACTTTCTAAATATTCATAAGAAAGCGCAAACTACCGCTAGCAGTTGCTTGATCGTTTCCAAAAGTGGGTTGGAGTGGGCGGTAGAAACAACCAAATCATAGTACGGTTTTTACACCACTTTTTTACATTTTTGTGGTTCCAAAAAAAATATATCCTTATGTGCAACGTATAGCTTCTTACTTCAGCTTTCTTGGACACTAAGTAAAATTTTTTTTGAGCATTTCGTAATTGATCTACAGCCTTTTTCCGAAGCATTTTTATTTTAGCGGAAAACTGAAGTGTTATAGCTGAATATTAACTGAAAAACATATTTGAGTTACATGGCGAGATTTCCAAAATTTGTTTGAACGTTTGTAAGAATCGGTTGAGAAAAAGAGAGATATATGTAGTTGTAGACTGAGTCGATTTGGGGTCATTTTTGAATTTCTCAAACCCTGGGGTCTGAAAAGCTTCGTCTTAGTCCAAAACTCATCCATGATTTTTTGTAGAATTTTTGAGTAACGTTTACATGAGTAAATTTGAACTTTTAGGTTTGTATGGGAAAATTGAATATTTTGTACTGAAAAATCAACATCATTTTTGATTCTTCTGTGGAACCGAGCCAGGTGACAGTTCGTGTGCCAATTTATAAAATTCTTCAAGAAAATTTTCCGCTGAACAGCTTTGTCGAAGACCGCAACTTCGTATCTCATTAGGCAAAAAAGTTATTAGCTGTTTAAGAGAGGTATGTCTTTTCACATTGATAAACAATAAATTTAATTGACATCACTGCTGGAGCCTCGCGAAGTATTGCAGGAAAAGTAGTCATGCAATACCTCGCCAGGTACCCTGCAGGGATGTCAATTGAATTTATTGATTATCTATACAAAAAAACATACCTCTGTTAAACAGCTAATAACTTTCTTGTCTAATGAGATACGAAGTTGTGGTCTTGGACAAAGCTGTTCAGCAGAAAATTTTCTTGAAGAATTTTATAAATTGGCACATAAACTGTCAGCTGGCTCGGTTCCACAGAAGAAACAAAAATGATGTTGATTTTTCAGTACAAAATATTCAATTTTCCCATACAAACCTAAAAGTTAAAATTTACTCATGTAAACGTTACTTAAAAATTCTACAAAAAATAATGGATGAGTTTTGGACCAAGATGAAGCTTTTTAGACCCCAGGGTTTGAGAAATTCAAAAATGACCCCAAATCGACTCAGTCTAATGTAGTTGTTTTAAACGAGAAGTGTTAATTTGACATTCAAGGTCTGATTAGGGAGTTTTTTCCTGAACCTTCCGGGCGCGTCCAAAAAAAAATTAATGACGCAAAATTAAAGATTTTATTTATTTATTGAGGATCCCTGAAGAAATTGTTTTATTTGGATGCACCCGAATAAAGTTACAAGCCTCCAAACTTCCAATAGTGTCAGATTGACACTCAAGCGCGGATAAAGGCTGAAATTTTGTCTTGAATTATCTTCCGTTCAAACTGAAATTATATAACTTTTTTGTTTTCATCATTCCACAGTACAAATCAGTTTCAAAATTTTCTTTTTTCTTTATTGTGTAGTAAATCTACTGCTGGTCGGAAACTCATTGGGGGGGGGGGGGGGGGGGGGTTAACCTCCACATAGTGTGCGTTCTTCATTTTGTCCCTACGAAAAATAACTTGCTATAATTACGATAAAGTGTCAATTTAAAAGACAGATCCATAACAAACTCCACTCGATAGTTTATAGAAAATGCTCTAATTCATATGAATAATTTGTGAAAATAGTTCACTTTGGTAGCTTATATTTTTAACTGTTTCATATTTATATCTATTCAGACAAACTCCTAATTTATGGAATTCATACCATTTACCTTCATAGTTTTTATAAACTCATTCATTAAAACTTGTGTCCCTTGTGATGTATGTAGGTATATCGTACGGACTTTCTAAATGAATCCTTAGAATTCTTAAATGATCTCAGAACCATTAAGTTTTGTCACAATTACTTTAACTGCTAAAAAGATTAACTTCTTAAGATTGTTTTCCTTCTATGTACCTAATTATTCCACGAACGCTGTTATGGTGGGTGGCTGGTACATTTTTCGCGGAAAAATCATCGCCCAACTAGGTAGTGGGTGCCTGTACGCGCTGCTACGTGTGTGGTGTACTAAAAAGAAAAAGGAAAAAAAAACAATCAACTAACTAACTGACAGATCATGATTCAATAACGGCAGATTGGCGCGGACGGCAGTGCTACATATGATCGTCAGACATACAATCTGGTTGTAAATAGGCCCCGAAAACGAACTCGTTAATTTATAATTCAAACATATTTACGCCTCATCAGCTCGCTATCCCATCATCATCATCTCGAGCGAGCTCGTGCCGGGTATCATCATCTTCACTTTTTGTGGGGAACTTCCCATTCTTTGCTAGTGCAGTGTGGAGGGAAAAATTGAAAAGTGTTTAAAGTTTTTTTTCTCTTCGTTAATCGGATCTGCTTTCCTCTACAGTTGGGCTTTGGTGAAGAAAATATAATGACGATAATTAAAAAATGGCTCCCGAAAATTAACGGCTGTTGATGAGATTGTGCTTTTTATTGCCGAAAATTTTCCAATCATATCGATACCTCAGAAGAGGAGGAGGAGAGTGAAGGAATAAGTGTACAGACGAGTGTGATCCAGATGAAGAATCGAAGCGGGGAAGAATTGTGATAGTGAATTGCGGTGGTGTGGTGTATGGAGGAAGGAAGAAAATGCCCATCTCCAATGCAACGACCGATTCGGTGGAGTTGGAAATACTGGAAATCCGCCAGGATAGTAGTGATGACGACGAGGGTCTGGCCATTGGGGGCGCGGTGGCGAAGCCTTGCTCTCCCCCGCGAAGGAAACGTTTCCGGCGGAACCGAACAAATCGGCGGAAGTCCAACTCCCAGAGCTGTGGCAGTTTGTACAATCTGGCATCGATTCGACCGCTGTATCCGCAGCGTTCGGAACCGAATGTCAACTACTTTGCCAGCGGTGAGCAAGAGGGTATCATAGATATTAACTTCCACGTGGAGGACAGCTCCAATACGCTCGACGATGCACCGGTTCTCGAGAGCTGTGAAAGTATCGGCGATGCCATGCGGACCCGTAATTCGGCGGGCATCGGAACCGGGTCCTTTTGTGGTGCAAGTTGTGGGGGTGGTGGTGGTGGTGTCGGTTATTTCAGTAGTGGTGCCGGGGGTGATGGAGCATGTGGGTCAATTGGGGCAGGAAGTGGCAGTGGGGGGAGCCATGGGCAGTATGGGATCAAGGCGTCCATTGTGACAATGCTCGAGAAGCTGGGTATGTGGAACCAGAATGGCAAGGTGGTCAAAAGTCAGATCCACAAAAGTGACACCAAATCGTCGTTCGATCGTGGCCAATCCTACATATCGAATGGAGCCACTCGGCTGCGGTCGATTTTTGGGGGTAAAAATTCAAAGGAATCCTTTTTAATTATTGTTTGGAATGCGTTCGTTGATGTAGTGTTTCTTTTTTTTTGGCATGCTATTATTAATTGTTTAAATCGACTTCGGGTTTTTTTTTCATCAAAATCAGCAACAAAATCCCTTTCTAAGAAATAATGTATGGTCACTAGACTGCCCCTAATTTGTATGGAAAATTCAAAACCTGTAAAATGTTATGTGCTGCAGACTAAAATTGATCCTAAGTCTAATACAAGATCTCATATCAAATTTGGGCCAGAACGGATCACGGGAAAAAGTCGCTCAAGGAGCCTGAAGTTTGTATGGGATTTTGAGACATTTTGTTTGAGAGAAACATGAAAACCTTGTTTTTCATCGATAACTTTGATTCCCTTCGGCCGATATCTTTTGAATAAAGTTTTTCCTAAAGTCTAAACAATGACAAATATTTCATCCCAGGACTGCATTTCGATTAGAGTTAAGATAAAAGTTTTATTAGGCTTTAAGGGTGGTATTCATCTCTGTTAATGAGCCGTGCGGTCGAACATAGTGACGCTTCAATAACAGAGATGAATATCACCCTTGAAAAAGCTAGCCCACTTTGAAGCCTAATAACTGCTTTATCTTATCTCTAATCGGAATGCAGTATTCGGATGAAATACTAATCATAATTGGGGCTTTAAGAAAAATTGTATTCAAAAGAAATCGGAGGGAAAGTTATTAATGAAAAACTGGTTTTTCATAATTCTTCCGAAAAAAAATGTCTCTAAATCCCACACAAACTTCAGGCTCGTTGAGCGACCTTTTCCCGTGTTCCGATCTGGCCCACATTTGGCATGAAATCTTGTACCTACTAGGCATTGGAATAATTTTAACCTGCAGCACATAACTTTTTCAAAAATTGGGTCATTTGGGGCACTCTAATGGTCACTTAATAAACTTTTATGAATAACCAATTGGGTTGAAAGCTATTATCAGTCAGTACCTTAATCAAGAAATTTGAAATTAGCTTAATATAGCTCACGGTGTCTTTTTTTTGTACCTTTTAAACGAAAAAATCGGCATTTCTGAAAATTTACCACATTTTAGAGGAGACTCTTCTTAATCCAACGCACTATGCATGAAAAATCGATCCGAGGGTCTAGAAAAACTTATTTTTTTAAGAGTTGCGAGCAAAATACACGAGCAAAATTTTCAAGTTTATATTTTTGAGCTTATATGTGTTAAGATTCCTTAAAAATAAATGATAAATAAAAAAAAATTATTTAAAATCTAAAAATTTGGCAAAAATGTTAAAATTTGAATAAATTTTAAAAATAATCAATGAATGTTTTCTAGAACTAATCGTAAAAATAACTGGAAACACGCTGGCACAAACACCTCAAAATAGCATTTTTTGTATAGCGCCATTCCAGGCACCCTTCAACTGGAAAACCAATTTTTATTTCTCATAATTTAAAAACAAATTGCATACCATTGAAAATGTTTATTCTTGAGCTTTATTTTCCATCAAAAGATTTTTAGTTACCATTTTTTTAGAATTGAGTATGTTATCGTTGAATTTTCAAATTTTAGTATGAAAATAAATTTATTTTAACAATTATTCTTTGTTTGTATAATTTTGTTATAAACCTAGCTATTCCAAAAAAAAAAAATTGCAAAATATAATTTGAGTGTTTTTAAAGCTTTAATGATGACAATATTTCATTTGAAGAACGCATTTCAATTAGATCATAAAACAGTTATTAAGCTTCCAAAACGGCTTTCTACGCGCCGATTAACTTTATCAGTGGATTAACGACATGTATTTTTCGTTAATTGTCCTTCCGGAAGCTATAAGGACCGTCATCAGTTTTTTTAAACTTCTTCGGTTTGTTAATTAAAGAAAGTAAAAAAAAAATTCGAAACAATTTTTTTCTATCGTACCATTATCGAAAAGGGACCTTGAGATGAAATATTTGTCATAATTAAAGCCACATGAAAAACCACATGAAAAGAAATCGGATAATAGAGACTAAAGAACTTGTTGCAAAACTGGGTTTTCATGCTCCTTCCAAAAAAAAATTCTTATATACAAATTTCATACTCATTGAGCCATCTCTTTCCGTGGTCTGATCCCCCAAATTTAAAGTTGAACTTTGTGCTAAGCCTAGGATCATGCCTAGCTTGCAACTTATTAGATTTTCATAAATCGGCTGATTTGGAATTCCAGTGGCCATTAACAAACTTTTACAAACTACTTTGCAATCAAATGTTAAAAAGATTCAGAAACACATTTAAACGCTTTTAAAAATAATTTTTTTTTAATATTCACGAGATCGGACAAATTTTGGATTTAATGCACTTATTGTTTTCGGAGCTAATGGATCTATTTCATCACAAATTCCCATTATTTGTTATAATTCTAAGCTTTTTTAGTAAATTAAGCATAAATTTTAAGATTATACTTTATTTGATGAAGCTGAACATAAAATTTCGTGACGTCACAACGCTTTGCAAAACCATTTTATTAAATTTCGCGTTGTGACGTCACGAAACTTAATCGCTCTAAAATAAATTAAAATAAAAAAAATTAAAAATCAAAAACAGCGATTTGTTTGTTGTAAGGAATTGATAATTTTCTGAAATTTTTATTAAATTAGATTGGTAGGGCACGGCAGAAAAGTACGGTTTTGTAGAAAAATCAGAAAAGTGGAAAAAGTTGCTTGTTGTGTCATAACGATTTCTATTGCTTATATTTTGATAACTATTCGTCCAATGAAAATATTTTTGATTTCAAATTGTTGTTGGATAAACAAGAGTCTTCTCTATAATGTGGCAAATTTTCAAAGATGCCGATTTTTTTTCTTAAAATTGTCCTACACCGTGTTGCTACTTATGCCCAGAACTATGATGTTTCAAAGTGAGTGTGTTTTTAAAAATGTAGAACTATCTCAAGTGAGATCTGCAAGATTAACTTTGGGCTCAAATTTATGCTTGAATATTTGTAAATGTATGAAATTACCGTTTGAAGGACTGAATCTGGATTGGGCAAAAATGAAATTTTAATTTCAAAAGAAAAAATACAGATTTAAGCTTGAAAACACAAACAAAATTTAATCATACACGCTAATCCGTCTATTTTTTTTTTTTCAAATTTTAGTTGCATGCATGGAAGTAAATGTTGGTATTGATCAACGCAAAAAATATACTTAGCAATTTCAAAATTTTGCACTGTACATAAGAGCGGCTCAAATTGTTATGAAAAAAATAAAACTTGTAAAACAAGATCCTATGCATAATTTGGGCTTTATTGAACCACGGGAAGACGTCGCCCTACAGGCGGCATTTTGTATGGAATTTTGAGACATTTTGAGACATTAAATCCTGTTTTCCATCAATAGCTTCGTTCTTTACCAAATTATTTCTTTTGAATACCTTCTATTTTTCTTAATTTATCACATTTGTATCAGAATTTTTATAGGAATTTTAATAAAACTCAATTACCTTCAATTGACCTCACATTGTTAATCCTTTAATGCATAGTATTGTTTTAAAACAACACTAATTAAAAACCAAATATCTCGGAAACGCATGAAAATTTTTACGCTATGTATTCACAGGAAATATTTTTGAGATTAAAAGTATTTAGCCCATGGTATTTTTATCACGATATTTTAATGTATGTGTGAGATATCGAAGAAACTATATATATTACGAGGAAGAATGACCCTAACGGGTTCAACTCCTATCAAAAAAGAAAAGAAAAGAAGCATGTAAGCAGAAAAATGGTAAAAAACAATTTATTATTATTATTTTTTTTTTAAAAAAAAGGTAGTATTTGGAAAATCACTGTTATTTCTTCAAATTTGGAAATTCTAACAAATGTTCTAATCTCAATCAATTACAACATCCCACTGCAGCTAATGAACAATGTTTGGAAGAAATTGTTTAAATTGTATCGAAATAAGTCAACAATTTCAATAAAAAAATTTCAACTTTGATGGGCCATAACTCTTATAAAACTTAAAATAATGGCTTCAAACCTTTTCAGTTGTGTTATTCGAATTAAAATGTTATTATTTCACTCCTTCAATAATTGCTGTTGTCATTTAAAAAAAAGTCATACATTAAAGGGTCGAGACCCTTAAGTTAAGGGTGATATGCGTTGAGGCGTCAAAATGTTCGATCGTTCGATGTTTGACCGAAACACTCATTTTGAAGTGCATGCCATTTTGTCAAATATTGACGTATAACAACGGATAATAAATCTAAGATTTTATTTTAAGGAGAAAGAGGACAACGTGCTTAATTTGTCATAACTTCGTTGAAAGAAAATTTTGAGTCGACTTCCTCTAAATCGACTAAAAATCCAAGTCGATGCACTTGAACGCTTTATCAAAACCATTAAGCAGATCGTCAGAAAAATGGCACATGTAAATATTATATTGCTAGATATTTTCACTGAAAATTTCAAAGTATTGCATTTTTTCGAATACACTTTTTATACATTTACTCAAATCTTATAAAATTAACCCTCCTCAATCCGTCCCAGAAATTTTTACCCGTTATAGTTCCGGGAGTGTCAGTATGTGTGAGGTGGTCGAGAGCTTTTTATGGAGGTTTTTCCTCAGTAAATAGTTTATATAGAATACGTCATTGAGAGTCAAAACTTGTGAAACGATTTTGTTGATTTTTTTCGATCATTTCCAACGAATAATTATCGATGGAAATATTTCATATTATGTTTAATGGCATTTTAGTAACAACAGTTGAATCAAGTTCTTCAAGAAAAAATGTAGAATATAAATAAAAATGATAGATAAAAATTTTTTCGGCGCGTATCGGACAAATACGGCCAATTTTATATAAAAGCCTGACAGAATCCGGGCATTTGATTGACGACCATCATTCCGAGCATTATCCGGACAAATTTTGTCAAAATTCAGAAATTACT
Organism: Uranotaenia lowii; assembly: GCF_029784155.1. Classification (NCBI taxonomy): domain Eukaryota; kingdom Metazoa; phylum Arthropoda; class Insecta; order Diptera; family Culicidae; genus Uranotaenia; species Uranotaenia lowii. The sequence continues at coordinate 318,344,598 of NC_073693.1, forward strand.
CCCAAAAAAATCAAGAAAAAAAATTGAAAAATATTTTTTTTTTCATTAAAACAGATCGACAGATTTTAAATCGTATATTAGGCTTCCAAAAACCGTTTCATTTTTATTTTTACCAAACTTGCTAAAAAAATTTCGTTATAGAGGCATGGCAAAAATTACATAACAATTTTTTTTTGTTTGATTTGCCAAATAAAGTGGATAAATCCGGCCAAAATGCGGGCATTTCTCAAGAAATCCGGGCAATCGGGCCGAACCGGACTGTTCCCAAATATTGCATTAAATACCCGGGAAAACCCGAATGAAACCGAACTATCTGGCAACATAGATTAAGCAGAGGCTTAGTAGAAAAATGTGATAGGTGTTGAAAATTGAGTCAAGAGCGTCATTTTTTGGAACGCTTCAAAGGTTCGTTTCAGACCCTTTGTCCCGCATCAATTGACTTATATCGAGAGGCGCAATTTCTTTCAACCCTATATGTATCGGGTAATCTGTAAAAGTCTTTAAAAAAAAGTTCACAACAGTACACTTGTGCGAATTATTTTTACCAACCCGAACCTGTGGTTGGTTTTTGGCTGATGGTTCATGGCCTAAACTACCCTGAAACTCAAAACAAATACGAAAGTCAACTTTTACAAGAATAAAAATGAACAAAAATGTTACAATTGTTTTGAATAAGGTGTGTTCCACTTAGTATCGGGTCGTTTCAATCAAGTTGAAAACCGTACATGGTCAGGAGCTCCCGAGATCGACAAATCCCGGGTCAGAAATTTTCCCTTGCTAACCATAAGAGGAATGCTCCAGGTTGGTTCAAATTTGTTGTCGAGGATAAATTTACCCACAAGTTGATGATTTGGTAAGCCAATTTGTCTATTTGCCAATTGTTTAAGTAGTTGTTGAAAGAAGACAAAAGTTTTCATCACTGGAGTAACAATGAATGGACAAGTTTACAATTTTCACCGCATTAAAAAACAAATTTGACAGACGACATTGATTCATATTGATTCGAGAAGATTTTTTACGTCATTCCTTGGAAATAATTACTTGAATAAATGACGAACTTATTTAAACAATCCTCGTTAAAGCTTACACAACCAACAATGCTCATAAATTCCAACTTAAACAATCTTCTACCAAACATTCCTGGCAATTAAAGATAACCGTAGTGAAACGTATCATAAATCCAAACCAATATCGTTGAGCTCATTAGTTGTTGTTGTTGTTATAGTAGAAAAACAATATCAGACAGACGACTTGCAATGCCGGGGGTTCGCGCTGCCCTGGGATCATAAATAATACTGAACAAACAAACTGAACAATTCCCTGAGACCGAGCGGCGATAATTTGCCACAATCTGTTTCAGTGATTTCGATGCCGATAGGTATCTACATCAATCTATCTATCCATCGATGATGACTGCCCGTCCGATTATGATTGATAACATTTTTCTCGGAATTTCAGGGAAGATGAATGTTATAGCTAATTTTCGTCGAAAGGAATGTTTATGAAAATATCCTACAATTTGAAAACATTAAATCTCAGTAGAGTTCAGTCTAATAGACAAGACAAAAACGGTAAATCGTAAAAAATATTTTACTTGTCTTAGATAGTTCTCGCGTGAGCTTTCATTACGTCGTCAGGGCCGTAGGAAGAACCGACTCATGGGGGGGGTTTTGGTGACTGATTTTTACCAATGATTTTTTGCCCAACAATTCACGAAAATAAAAAAAAATAAAACAAATAATGTTTGAAACTAATGATTATTCATTCTAAAGTTTTTTGACATTAAAAGTTTTCATATTTAATGGTAACTTTAGAAAATTGGTCCGAAACCTGAAAGGTGAGCTAAATTCGCTTTCATTGATGGTCAAAATCTTTGAATTTGTTTAAGAGTCTTGTAGATCAAACTTAGTTGATTTGTGAGAGTCTTCCTTGCCTTAAAAAAACATATCCTATACTCAAATCAAACTAGCCCAATCATCCAAACTAATTTGCAAATTCAAAGATTTTAACTTTTGGTTCAAATAAATCAAATTTTCAAAAAAAGGTAAGAGATAAAAATCATCAGATTTTCATCAGATTAATGCAAACTAGAACCAAATTAATGATTTTAGTATGGAATGTATCTTGCTTTTTAGCTTGCCGTTAGTATGCTCCATAAGAAAGCATAATTCAAACGTTATGAATTTTATAATGAAACCTCATTCTAAAAAGTTTAACGCGACACTTCCCGTTTCTCAAATATCTATATTAAATAAGCAGAATTTTGTAATTGATTTATGAAACATAAAAACCCGAATTTTTGTTTCCTTAATGTGTTAATAATATTAAGGGGGGGTATTCACGATTTTTTTCTAGAGCTATCGTTCAAACAAATGTATTCAAATTTTTTGCATTATACAAAGCATTGTTAAAAGAACATTTAGTAATTTTTTCGTAGAAAAATATTGAAAAATGAGCCGGTGACGGAGCACTTTCGAGGATGCCTTTTAGAAAACAGGATTTGCGGTGGACAGTGTATCTCAGCACAGATTCATCTGAAGTAAAAAAATCAGAGCAAAATATTTTTAATAGAAGTTTTTTTGGACCCCAACGTTTTTATTTAATTTAAAAATTTATTTATGAAATTTTTATGGCTGTTTGAAGTAAAAACTACGATTTTTCACGAAAAAATCCGCCATTTTTCACTTGTAAAAACGTTGGGGTCTGGTATTTTATATGTAGAAAATATGTTATAAAAATTTGAAAAGAATCGGATAAGTAGTTTTCAAATGACGATGTCCACGGACTTTAAAATGTGCTTTCGAGAAAAACGCGTTTGAAGTTTCTGCTCTTGCTTTCTTGCAGTATTAGATAGGAGGAAATGAAGGCCTATAACTTCTACAGTTTTGCTTCAATTGACTTGAAAATTTGACACAACATTCTTGAAATGTTTTACAATAAGAAAATAAAAAAATAAAAAAATCGATTTTTTGAAAGTGTTAGACCCTACCCCCCCCTTAAACAATACACTGTGAAAATTTAGAATTTTGTACATATTTTTTAGGGTGAAGATATTTCTTTAACAGCAAATATTTTTCGTAAAGAATCAATTCCATAATGAAAATCATGTGGATGATTTTTTTTTTAATTAAATTTGGGGTTGTCGGATAAAATAAAGATCTAAAATTCTACCTTTTATTTGTGATTTTAAATTAAATTGTGTTTTCAAACTAATTCAAACAAAAATTAAAATCTGGATATCGACAAGCAATCTTAACACATTAAGGAACGTGGTGAAATCTATGACGAGAAAAACTGAAATTCGGCATTCTTTATCTCAGAAACCCCTGTATAAAATTTTACTAATTTAGCATTTTTTTTGTTACGGCAAATGTTGTGTTCAATTTTGTCGGATAAATTTTAACACTTCAAAATCTGAATCTGAATTCTGAACCTGAATTCAAAAATTGCGCTCCGTCTATGTATCCGAATTTCCATACGATTTCTGAACAAAAAATACAAAAAATAGGTTTTTCGAATCTTATTCCAAATCAGAATTTTATGAGCCAAGTTTAAAAGCTTGCATTCATGAATCTGTTATTTAAATTCTGTAGTTCAGGTTTAATCTAAAGTAACTATTAAATTTTATTAATTAAGATTAATCACCGTGATTTATGTTTGGAAATTAATTTTTACGGCCTTATCGGTGAAAGTTATGTTCTCATAGTGAGAACATTTCAAGAATTGAAAATTATAGATGGATAGAAGAAGATTAGAAGAAAATTATAGGTGTTGAAATGAGCGGGTAGAATTTTTTAAGAAGCATTTTCACCACAACAAGTTCGCACTGCAAGTTTCGCGGTGCGAACCACGCAAGATCAACTATTGTGTTGTGTTAGACTCAACCCTGTCCGATTCTAACATTTCAAAATAGTTGATCCGTGATTGAACAAAAGTTAAGTATGTGGTGAAAATGCTTCTTAAAAAATTCTACCCGCTCATTTCAACACCTATAATTTTCTTCTAATCTTCTTCTATCCATCTATAATTTTCAATTCTTGAAATGTTCTCACTATGAGAACATAACTTTCACCGATAAGGCCGTAAAAATTAATTTCGTAACTATTAAAATTAATTATTTTTAATCTGTATTGTGAATCATAAATAAAATATGAATTTACAAAGATCTGAATCTGACTTTTAAACTTTAGATTTCCATTTCTAAGCTTTAAATTTTTGAATATTGTGTAAGAATAAAGGTTCAGAACTTCAAATTTGAATATAAAATAAAAATCACTTTTTCATATTCCTGAAACTTTTATGAAAATATTGAAAATGCATATGATCTCGAAAAACATGATTTGAATTGGATATGAAATGCAAAACAAATTTGAACCAGGATTTCAAAGCAGCTTTTCATTTCTAATTTCTTATGATTATTCGAACTGAAATTCAAGAATCCTGGACTGGATACTGAATACAGAATACGCAAATAGGAATACAATTTTGATTATGGGAATTATGAAATCAGAACCTCCAAAATGGTTTTATTTTAATTCAAAATTTAAAATTCAGACCTGAATTTCGAAGAGCAAGTGAAAAAATTTTTAAAAGGTGTAGCAGAATTTTGGAATTTCGATGGATTTTTGAGGTTTTGGCATTAGTTTTTAGTCTAGATTGTTACTCTTGATCTGTGCTTACTCTTTTATCATAATTTGGTCCAGAATTTAAAATTTTTTGTATAGAGAAGAATACCTCGTTTGTTTTTTTTTTGGATCCTCATGGGGGGGGTTTAACCCCCAAAACCCCCCCCGTTCCTACGGCCATGGTCGTATGAAACAAAATGGAAACAAGCAGTTTTATTACAAAAAAAATACAAAAACTTACATAAACTAGTCGCAACTTTTTTCCATTTAGAATATTTGTAAACTGGACAACATATTCTATACGTGAAATACAAATTTTAAAGTTGTTTTGATAACTGTATCAGCAGTTAAAATTTGATTAAAATAAAAGGCACCTTTAGTTGATTGCGGAAAAAACAGATTTAAAACAAACCTGATCTCTCAAACACGCAATTGGCTGTACAAATTATGGATAAATAACGAAATTACAACTTACAACACTTCGAGATCCAGCAGGATGAACTCTGTGATAGCACTAAATAAGAATAATATATACCCACATACATGATCCCATCATTGCGTGAATCGGTCTCATCAATCACTTGGCTGACCCACTTTTGCACTGGGCCGCACATTTGTAAACACAACGAACTTTAGATACTGTTTGTTGCTCGTAGCGTCGTCGGTGAATTTCCACTGGATATTTTTCCAAACACCTTCTTTATGCTTCTAGCTTGCACGCTCGATTCTTCTAGCCGTTAATTTTTCCCATATCGATTTGTCAACCCTTACACTTATTATAATCGCTTTAGCTTATATCCGCTTCCTATTTAATAGTTGGTCTACGACATAACCGTCGTCAGCCCTTTTCCTGAACCTCGAGGCCCCTAATGACCGTATCGGTTTCCGGTTCATATTTTTTGCTCCACTGCCTTGTCAACCACTCTTAAAATATGTAGGCAAGAATGTCACACCTCTCGTTCTATTTTTCTCTTTCTCTTTCTTGGGTAGTATCGGTCTGAAACGTTATCAGTGATGAACTATCGTTCGAATTTTCCCCATACAAAGTGGCGTTTTTCCTCGTTTATTTTTTTTTTCTTTTATGCTCTTGATTCATAAGTTTCAACAATTTACTACAATCATTACTCATCAATTTCCTGGTTTTCTCTTTATTTTTGTGCTTCTTCCCCGCAGAGAATGAACGTAGAATACGAGCCAACGATAGAGAGTATAACACACAATTCAAATATGCTGTAAGTATACATACATATGCTGTAGAACATAACGAAATAAAAATCCCCCAAGCAGGATAATCGGCAGTGATTTTCTCGGCCGCACGAAATTCGATATATCACACTAATATCATGTTTCCGTTCTTTTTTCCCAAATCCGTCTGTTTCACTTCCTGTTCTGGGATCCAAAAACAAAATGAACCTACACATCGTTTTCGACACCCACCTCGACAAACCCCCAAACACCCCAAACAGAACAACTACATCAAAACGTCCAAGTACAGCGTGTTAACGTTTCTGCCTTTGAACTTGCTGGAGCAGTTCCAACGTCTTGCCAACTTTTATTTTTTATGCCTGCTGATCCTGCAGCTGATACCGGCAATTTCGTCCCTGACGCCGGTTACGACGGCCATTCCGCTGATAGGGGTCCTGATGCTGACCGCCATCAAGGATGCGTACGATGATTTTGTAAGTATTACAACGATTTTTAAGCTGATTTCAAGATCTACTACAATTCTTCAAATCAATTTCGGAATTTTTAATTCCCTCTGGTGTTTCCTTAAAAGAAAAGCTTTCAATCACGACTTCTGGTTCAAAGGATATCAAAATTGAAAAACCTACTAAAAAGAAATTTATTTTAAAGACATATAAAATAAAAAAAAATGTCTTAATAGTAACTTGAAGACGGAGAGACTAACTGCTTGGTATAATTTTTGGCATTTTAATTCTTCATGTTTCAACTAGAAGTATTTCACTGAGAACTCATTAATTAGGCATTTGCAATACGAGTGACATTACAGAGGTTACATTTAGCAAAAACACAATACAATTATCGTACAAAGTCTTTTAGATCAAAGTTTTCCTGCTTAGCAACTTTTATTTTTTAAGGCTGGTGAACCTTATACAGCTCGCACCCAATTGTTGAACGGTTTCTTAAATTTCACCATGCACACATATACAAAAATACTGATAAAGATTTTTTAACCTCCATAGATCGCTTAAAACTGATACATATCAGATTCGGAAAAAAAAGACAGTAGATCAACTACGGAATGCTCAAATTCATTTAGTGTCCAAGAAAGCTGAAGTTAGAAGCACATTGTACATAAGGATATATTTTTTTGATTTTTTTTAAGATCATGACCAAAAAAAACTTCTCAATCTATAAACCGTCGAAATTGTTTAAATAAAACCTGAACAATTTTGAAAAGAGGATTGAAAAGTTGACGTAACTTGGCACAATTTTGCATCTGACATGCATTATGAAATTACTTGAAAAGTAAAATTCAAGTAATTTTCAAAATAAGAAACAAATATATTTGAGCTACATTACGAGGTTTCCAAAACTATACAGTTTGCAAAAAATTCGTTTTTAGTTCGGCTTTACGCTTCGTTCAATGCGGATGTGTTTCTATAAGCTGTGCTCGTTGTGGAAAGTGGAGAACTTATACTAGAGTGTGCTTTATCGGAAAGTGGAAAAAAAACTGGAACAAGATGGAACCCAAACGTGAAAACACTATTGTTTTGCGGTTTGGTTCAAATTCAAGAAATCCATCCAACATCGAGGTGTTCAATTTTTTTAAGGAGCATTCGTGGTCGAGCATTGATCTTAATGCCATGTATAGGGAGAACTATTGTCTTTTCGTGCGATTCCAGTCAGAAGAGAAAATGAAAAATGCAGTTATGAAATTAGGACCGCATGTGACGTTTTGTTACGCGGATGGTTCCACGATAAACGTCGGTGTTTCAGTGGCAAATGACTCTTCAAAATACATCCGAATTTTTGGTTTACCACCAGAAGCGGACGACATCGAAATTGCCAAGGTTATGTCGAAGTATGGCAAAATTCAACAGCAAGTGCGAGAAAGGTTTTCAGCTGAACAGGATTTCCTATTCTAAATGGAGTGAGAGGCTTGCATATGGAGGTGATGGAGGAGATTCCAGCACAACTCCATATTCATTGCATAAAAGTCAGGGTATATTACGAAGGTCTGCCAAGTAGATGTTTTACGTGTGGTGCATTAGACCATCTCAAGGCTGTTTGCCCGAAAAGACAAAGTGCTAACGATCGCCTTGCATCAAACCGGTTAAACACGTTTGCTGAAATCGTTCAGCAAGGGCTAGCCCCTTCGGTGTCACACTCGCCACCAGTTGTGGTCAGCCCGAAGCTGCCCGATGAGGACAAATTGCTTGAGAGTGATGCAGCTGTGTCGTCAGTAAAAGTTATCGACAACGAAGAGCGTGATAAGAGAGAGCTTCTTAAGAACAACTTGGATCTTGGGACTACCGATTTGAATAACGGAGCCAAAGTCGGTGCATCGAATCCGAGGCTGGAGACGACAAAGAAGGAGAAAGGAAAAAAACGTGAACGAAAGATATTGGCTAACGAAACTGGCGATACCTCGAAAGCGATGCAATAAGTCGAAAGCAGCAGATCATCCCAGCAAATGCAATGGATGCTCTTTACGCGCAAGCTCTGGTCCCTGTAGACGAGAGGCTAGGAGCTCTTCGTGCGCACCAAGTCAACGTAGGCAGTAGTAGCTTTGAAGGTTTTTTTACGATACACCTCAAAATGTCCAATGAATTTTGCTAGCAACTGTATAGTAAAACTGTAAGTGAAGTGTAATGTTTTATGACAAATGTAAAAAGAATTGTAATTTAGTATTTTCCATTATTCAATAAACGTTATTTTATTAATAAAAAAATAAAAAAAAATAAAAAAAAAAACATGCATTATGAAATTACTTGAAAAGTAAAATTCAAAATAAGAAACAAATATATTTGAGCTACATTACGAGGTTTCCAAAACTATACAGTTTGTAAGAAATTGGTTGATAAACAGGAACGAAATAGCGGTTTTAAAGGAGGAGTGTCAAATTGACACTCAATTCTGTTTATGAAGTTTTTTTTCCTGGGTTTCAGGGTGCGTCCTTAAAAAAGTAATGATGCAAAATAAATTATTTCAAAAATTCATTGAGGGTCCCCGAATTTTTTTTTTATTTGGATGCATTTGACTTCAAAATTTTCAACCACGAACTTATTCAATAAAAATCAAGAAGAAAAGTTTTATTTATTTTCAGCATCTGCTTAAAAAAAACTGTTGAAAATATGAAGAACCGTTAAAAAAATGTCTGAACTTATTTGGAACAATTTTAATACATTAAAAAAAATAAAAGTAAAGGTTTTAAATCAATTATCAACATTCTCCAATACCGTAGGAAGAGTTGCCAACTTTTGTTTTTCAAAAACCAGGGAACTGGTGAAATAAAAATCAGGCTAAACAAGGCTACGTTAAAGGAACGGAAATTTTGCTCAAAGTGATAACCTTTTTTTGGTCATCGCTATTTTTCACTTTTTTTGGTCATCGCATCTCATTTTTGGTTAACTCTAATATAGGTATGTGTTTTGAGCCTACTTGGTTGCATAATTCTACTGAATCAAAGCAATCGAAAAATTCCCTTTTTTAAATAAGAATTAAAGGGAATCTTTCGCTTGCTTAGATTCACCACATTCTGCTTTTCACTTCAGCAATGGTACCTAATCCAGTTCCTTACTGCCCATTTTTTATCAAATTCGCAAAAATCAGGCAAAATCAGGCATATTTTTAAAATAAATCAAGGAAATTCAATGGCTTATCAAGTTGTAAGGCTTAGCTTTGAAAAATCAGGCGCATTGGCATCTCTGACCGTAAATGATTTTGAGCACTGCGAAAAATTATTTTAGAAATTTTCTGTAAATTTCGTAAAAACAGGAATACGGACGAATAGTTTTAAACCCAATTAAATTTTAATTATTTTTTTTTTTAAGAAAAAGTCAAAACGTTTTGCAGCTTCATCAAATGTAATAAATTATTCTTTTTTACTTTTCAAGAAATGTCTTAATTACTTGTAATGACTTCTTTCCGAAGTTGTAAAAACTTTGAAATTGCCCTTTTTAAATCATTCGTCATCATTATCATTAAAATATATTTCCTTATCAATGATTGATTTCACTTGAAACTGATCCACTTAAAAACTTAAACTACATATCAGCAAAACTAGAGGTGATATATAAAATCTGACAGAAGATTCGAGTTCAGGAGGCCAGAATCTACCAAATCAATCATTTTAACATAGACACCAAAATGCTGTTTTCTTAAGTTTTCAATTGATTTTAATAAATAATTTTTAAAAAAGGAAGACCTTTTATTTAAGGAATTTCCTCCTTGAATGTTAAGAAACTCATTGTTTCCAATCTTCTTATTTTGTTTCCATTTTCAAATAAAATAACCAAATATTACAACATAATTTATTTTTTTTACCAAATGTTCAAGTCAAATTGTTGATTTTTTTTTCTCAATTTGTTTTGGTTTTTCAATTCTAAATTTTGGTGTTCTGAAAACAAAATCTTCTTGGAAGCTTAAAATTTCTAAATTTTCAAGAAGAAAAACATCATTTCTACCATTTGTTGGTCTGAGCATTATAGATTCACGACGACAAAATATTCAGAGCTTGAAATTTTAAACTATAAACTTGTGCATGAAAATTTCTAAACGTTTCATTTGTTTATACTATTGTAAATCACCTTTTTTAATCGGTCGATTAATGTTTTCTTTCGATTTTAGTTGTTTTATTACCTTACTCAGTGTACCTTCATCCATCTTTTCAATTTTGATATGTGTAAACGTAGATTTAAATTAGGACTAAGCAGAATTTCATAGTTTTAAGTTACAGTCTGTACAGTATTCCAACCAAAGAAGAACTAAATAGACAAGTCGATATCAACGTTGCCGAATCGATCATGATTTTTAATTTATTTTTTAGACATAAATTTTGAATGAATGATTCGAAGTAGCTACTTTTAAGCTAAATTGTAGTGCGCTATGTTACTTAAATAAGCATTTGCATTGTGTTTTCAATTTTAACAATATATCTTGGAATTCCTGATTTTTATTTTTATCAATTTTTCGATTGATCATTTAAGAAATTACCCATTTACTAACCTGTACTTTGTCAGTATAAGCTTTCAGTGATGAATTTAACATTTTTATAAAGTGGTTATTGTCGACTTCAGGAATGAAATGTTTTAGGCTTTTTTGATGACTGGATAAATTTTAATATAAAAAAGTTTTTATTTCGGACTTTGATTACTTACTTTGATCTTTAAATGAAATTCAATATTAGTATCTTTCTGAAAAATTAAATTCAATCATCAACTAAGTGTTTTCAATAGATTCTCTTTGGTTCAAAATGCAATTGTACATAATCCTAATTAGGAATCCATATTTCAATTCACAAATCAATATTTAATTCTAATTCAAGATAATACAGCGGATTATTAAGGAATTAACTCTTCAGTTGAAAATCAAGGAAAAAAAATTAAAATTAAGATGACGATTAAAAACTATTCTACTTTTGCTAAACTTTTTTTTTTATTATGGTTAATTTTGGACCTAATCTAAAATTTATATTAGAACTAGGATTTAATTTCTTTTCAAATTTCGTGTAGTATTTTATGTATTCTATTTTTTATGCAATTATTGTTATATCCGGCGCTAAAAATTCTAATTTTACTCAAAATTTTAAATCGCATTTGTTTCCTGGTACTGTAGCTCAATATTTAATCCCACTGCACAATTAAGCAATCTTTCATGCTTGCGATCTATGATGAAATATTATTTCCATGAAAGGTCGTACAGTAATTGTGAGAACATCGTTTAATGGAATTTAAACAATCTATTCGTACTTGTCATTCAAAGTAGGTTATTGAGATAAACTTAATCGGTAAATAATTTATAATAATGCAATTCCTGTGCTAAGTAATATCGTAATCATCTTATGTCAACAGTTACATAAATTGGAAATCCTTGTCGAATTTTGTTGCAAAAATGAAGGCAGTTTTAATTAAGCAAAAATTATAAGAATGAAAAAAATGACACATACAGTCGGCGTTTGAAAAACTCAGGCGACGCTTCAAAAAATCCGGTTCTGTGATAAACGATTTCATAAAATCAGATGCTGCTTCTCCGACAGAAAAAGATTCTCTGTTGTCCCACGGAAGTCAAGAACTGTTCGATTCTTTAGAATCCAGCGAATTCAATATTCCGGGTAATGTTTGTTATGAAAGCTGTGTATGAATAATACATCCTTATTTAATTTTAGCAGCAAATCCTTCGCTTGACACTGAACAATTCCGAATCGTTTAACAGTACAGTAAATAGCTAGCTAAGATCGCATAGCGCTTAATACTATTATTGATTGTAATAGAATCGTATATGAGATAGGTTAAAGTTGTATATCAAAAAACGGCATCTATAAATAGATGTGGTGTCCGAAACGATGCAGTCAGTGGTATTTTATACGATCAACTGATTTTTAATCAGAACTCTCAACTGTTCATGAACAAATTTGCTTATTTGTATCAACATGAAATGGCGCCGAGGAAATATCGAAGGACAGGGATCGATACGTTGTGTGTTCGAGACTGAGGGAAGATTGACCAACACCATATGCATTATTAAACCAACAGTTAAAGTTAAGGACGTTCACAAGATGACAATATGCATACGCAAAATTTGGAAATTTGCATTCAGAATTTTTATAACAAGGTTCATCAATTTAATCAAAGACACATAAAGTTGTATGTGGTTCAATTTTATTCGCAGTAAACATTAAATTCTATTGTATTTATGTTCACGGCGATTCATAGTAAAATCGTAAGAAGGGAAAAATATAATTGCTATGGGATACAGTAACAATAAGTGAAGAATGGTGAAGAAAGTTGTACAAACCTCAGGCTACCTGCAAACGGAAATTGTAATCAAATTGTAAGACAGGCAATAGAAAGTTGTAAGTTGTACAATCCTAAGATTTTGTTGCTATCAAATTGTTGAAAACGCAATACAAAGTTTTATATTTTTAAGGTGAGCAAAATTTGGTCCGTATATTGCCTCCACTTTGGTAAGTACAGGCTCATATAGAATATTCTATACAACTTTTTCAGATTGTACAAAAGTGTGTATATCTCAGAAACAACTGAAATTTATTTATTTATTTATTGTCGTCAATCAATTGTAGACCGTTTCATTTACAAATACGTTTATAACTAGTTATATACTATGCCTAATTAATCCGGAAGAATTGTTTTTTAAGTTTATTTCTGTTCATTGTAACATCTAGATTTTCATAATACATATTATAGCAGGACATCATTCTGTTAATTGGTACATTTTTGGCATAATTTGTTCTGTGACTATTGATGTAAAATAAATTCCGGTTTCTTAAAGATCTAGTGGGAGCATAAAAGTTAAGATTTTCTAAAATTTCAGGAGCATTTACTTTTTGAGTCACAGTATCATTTATGAAGGCTATCATTGCAAACTCTCTTCGTTTTTTCAGTGTGTTTAAATTAATAAGCATGCATCGAGATTCATATGATGGAAGGGGTAAAGTCGTCCAGCCTAATTTACGCAAGGCAAACAACAAGAATTGCTTTTGTACTGACTCAATACGATTTATGTGAACTTCTTGGTATGGAGACCACACTACACTGCAGTATTCAAGGAGGGGCCTAACATAAGCTACATACAAAGTTTTTATTGTGTAAGGATCATTAAATTGCAGACTAAATCTTTTGATAAAACCAAGCATATTACTTGCCTTGTAGATAATATTATTAAAATGGACAACGAAGGTTAGTTTAGAGTCCAATAAGATTCCTAAGTCTCTCACTTGACTACACCTTTCAACTTTATTTTGACCTAATTTTACTGATTCTTGTCTCATTAGTTGCTTTCTCGAAAATGATATTGAGTTACATTTTTTTACATTAAGCTCTAGCAAACATTTTGAACACCAGGTATAAAAACAATTTAGTCCACGTTGAAACACTTCAATATCCGATGGTTTACGTATTTCCAGAAAAATTTTCATATCGTCTGCGTAAATTGAAACATTTAAATCTTTTAAGATGTAGTCAACATCGTTAACAAATAAAATAAACAGTAACGGGCCAAGATGAGAACCTTGAGGAACACCTGATGTTACATTTACAACTGGTGACAGACTTATATACAAACCAAAATGTTCACTGGGAATGAACAGTTCCTTCGCACGGACTTGCTCCCGATTCAGATTCCACCAGCAGAAAGTAGTTGAGATCGACGGTGGACACATCGAGTGATTGTTTCTTGATATGTTTATATGTATGCCCGCATGAATAAAAATAATTTTAAATTTTGTAATGCCATTGTGAATTCTTATTTTCATGTCAATCGACTACTTAGTTAACTCTCGAGCTATTGGGAACATCAGCTAAAAAAAGATATTTAGATCTAATTTCACAATATCTACATTTACTAAAATAACACTCAATTATAGATTCCAGTCAGAAAAATCACTTCTCTGAAGACATCACAGGCGTTGAATTGGGTTTAAAATAAGTTGTTATGAGGTTTTGACCAACGGTTGGTCTAGTCTTTTATGGAATATTTCATTCTTTCTCTCTTTAAAAAACAACCTTGTAGATCTGTCAAAAGTTGGGTGAAATTTTAGCTGCATCCCACTCGCACATGCAAAGCCATCGCCGAAATTTGTCAGAATCTCTATCGCCTATTGGACGTGTGCATTTTGAACACTTAATGCAAATTCATCAAATTAAGCTTGTACAATGATTTCTGTAACAATCCATCATGCTCCGGAGATTTCAATAAAAATCTAAACACACTTTGTCGCTTTGTATGGGTGTAAAACACAACACCCTTAGCATCTCCTTTACATGGCTAATACTTGTATATCATTAACAACAGGAAAAAAAGTCCTCAAACAACACACCCCATGCATGTGTCTCGGTCAGCATCTAATCACAGCTTTCATCCGTTCTAATTCCAGCAACGCCACATGTCCGACTCCCAGGTTAACAACCGCCGGTCCAAAACTCTTCGACACGGGAAGCTGGTGGACGAACGATGGTCCGGGGTCCAAGTGGGTGACATCATCCGGATGGACAATGACCAGTTCGTGGCGGCCGACATCTTGCTGCTTTCTTCCAGCGAACCGAATGGGCTGTGCTTCATTGAGACGGCCGAACTCGACGGGGAAACGAATCTCAAGTGCAAACAGTGCCTGCTGGAAACGGCCGTCCTCGGCGAGCAGGAGGATATGCTGTGGAGGTTCAACGGTGAAATTATCTGCGAGCCGCCCAACAATCTGCTCAACAAGTTCGAGGGCACCCTCACGTGGAAGAACCAACGATATCCGCTGGACAACGAGAAGATCCTGCTGCGGGGCTGCATCATCCGGAACACCCAGTGGTGCTACGGGGTCGTCATTTTCGCCGGCAAAGACACCAAACTGATGCAGAACTCGGGCAAAACCAAGTTCAAGCGAACTACCATTGATAGGCTATTAAATTTTATAATAATAGGGGTAAGTCCATGAGTCTAACTAAGTATATCTCGTCTTCGTGTAATCAATGAGGGGGATGACGTTACCAGCAATTATCGTATTTTATGTCGTGGCTTAGTGAGCAACCGATAAAAGAAACCGAACGCTTTCTGAAAGAGTTATTTATGACGCAAATGAGCGACTCTTCCTCGTGTATACCTAGTCGCACTCGTGAAGAGAAGACAATAGCATCCGGCTAAAGCGACTTAAAAAAGAAGCTTTTGGGGTGAGAAAAGTGTCAGCAGCATACTTTCATGCATATCCATCCATGCCATAAGTATTCACGAGGAGGTACATTCATCATTCAACCAACTCGAGCGACCTCCCGCGCAAGCTGCACGACGACGAACGGCTTTCATATGACCTCATTGTCATCCATGTGACTGCCAGGCGCCATTGTTGGTGTTAAAGTTGAAGATGAAAAAATAAATGATTGCCATACAGTACCAACATACCTACCTATCCATTCATTCATCCAGCTATGCTGTTGTTTTTGTAAAAGAAAGTGTTTAGGCGTGGAACCGTTTTTACAGCCATTGAGTTGAAAATCGTTTGAGAGGCCAGGTGAAGTAAGAATGTCTGTTTAGAAATTATGTCTATTTTTAAAATATCTTAACAATTTGTAGGTTAGGTAAATTTTAATAAATTGAAGCCAAACGAGTCGCATCGTACTTCGTTGTACTATTAAAGTAATTTATTCATTGCAAGGGGTATTAAAACGGAACCAAGTTTAAGTTATTATGATTATATTCTAAAAAAAAAGTTTAACAGAGAATTGGCTAATTTTGTTTGGTAGAAGTGCTTAGATTTAGAGTACTCCCATTCACGTTAGGATGAGTTAAAGCAAGTCAGGCTGGAACAAATATCAATTACTTTTTTTTTTATCAACCTCCCCCCCCCCTTCGAAATTTCCAAAATCCCCAAGGGGGGAATAAATGAAGTTTTAAGTATTTTAAGTAATTTTCCAATAAAAATTCAAATATCCGAAAGATTACAAGACCAAGAACCAAATTTTGGAAGATGGAAGTTAATTCACATTTTGTATTCTTGATTTAATTGAATTTTTCGATAAAAAAAAATACTTAATTTATAGGTTTCACGCAATAATATAGTATTCAATTTGGTTGCATACAAGCTTTCGTGCAATTTATTCCAATTTATTTGTTTTTCGCATTATTTTTTATTGTACCCCCCCTTGCGATGTTCCAACTCCGAGTGACAAAAGAAGAATTTGAAATTTCCGGCCTTACTTGAAAAAACTGTTATTTTGATTTGTAGATTTAATTTATCGGCCTAGCGGTGAAAAGTGATGAACAAAAATTTGATATGTGATGATATGCTTCTAAATAAATTCTACCCGCTCATTTTCAACATCTTTCATTTCATCTAACCTTCTATCCACCTATTTATAAGAAAAAAAATCATAATCTTTAGATGTCCTTACTAAAAAAGGACATCACTTTTCACCGCTAGGCCGTTAAATTAAATCTACAAATATAAAATTACGGTGATTAATCCTTCATAAAATTGTATTATTTTGATTTCAAATCTGTTACGAAAAAAAAACGCCTTGACTAGGAATCGAACTTGAGTCCTGTGAGTAACCTCTCCGACACTTTACCACTAGGCCAAATCGTCATGATGAAATCAGTCAAGCTGTAGCTCAAGAATTGAGTTGTGTAACTTCATCAAGTTGAATTTAGCTGCAAGATTTTAAGGCAGAAAATGCTTATCATGCCCCGATAAATGGTGCTCTGTACACCATGTAGCAGTAAGTGCATTTTATATTAAGTTGATTTATCGATTTTTAGAGCTTATCCGGTGCTTGAAAATTATGATTTTTCGTCACTTGAGATCCGCGCTGGTTTTTTATGTCTCTTTAAATTGTCAGGGAGGGCAGCAAGTTGCCATTTTCAAATTCCCGTTTTTTTCGATTTTCCCTTGTAAGATTTTATGTTTTTCGCGGTACCTTCTACAAGATGTATTGACCGAACAAATAGACATTTTATGATATTCGTAAGTGAAAGTGTGAATCAATTCACATTGAATCAATTTAATTATTCAAAAGTTATAAAAAAATAATTCTAGTATTCCATTTGTTCGACGAAAAAACATGTCACCTTCGTCTGAGCCTTTAACAACAACCTTTTTCCAGCTTGTCAATAAAACAACTTTGGGGATCAAAGGTTTCTAAAATTTTTAAAATCATTGTGACTAAAATATATTTTCCGAGACATATAAGATTAGATTTTTTCGTAAATATAATTAAACAATAACGGAAATGCAAATATTTTGTCATTTTTAAACTGCGAGGGAAATTAATAAAGTTTAAGGTATTTATTGAAAAACTTTATGAATTCTTCGAAAAATCATGTTAGATTTGTAAGAATTGGACGCAAAAAAAGATATTTATTGTCATTTTTTCCTCCATAACTTTAAAAGGAATGAAAAGCCCATAATGATGTCTTAAAATGAAAGCTGTAACATTAAAAGTGCAGGAAAATGAAATATTTTACCGAATATTTGATAATACAGGTGATACTTTTTTAGATTTCTCATGTAGAAGTTAACTATATAATTCAAGCTTGGGAAAACTTCAATGCTATTATTTGATTTCACTTGGGAAGCCATCAAGTTTTGAATGTGCATTAGAAAAGGGGTTCATAAATTTCAAAATTTTCAAAATATAAAATTTATAAAAATCGCAAGAATGAACCAAGTTTAAAATTTTTAAAAAATTTTGATATATCAGTTAGTTCAGATAAATATACAAGCTTTTTTTGTTCTGTTAATGTATTTTTCTTTAGAACTCGGACTTGAAAAGTTGAACTCAATTTTAATTTAGAGTCCAGTTTCAAAATTAGAAATCCCAAACTTATACCAGAATCTTTTTTAAAATTCATCTGCATTTTCAGTCCACCTTCTGACTGAATGCATAATTCAAGTCTTAGCTCATTTGACCTTCTCTGAGTTCTGAATGAAAGCTGTATTCAGAATCTAAACTTGAAATATTATACTCAGCCTGAATTTTTAATCAAATTTTTCTATATCAATTCCGAATTCATGCATTTGGATACTAAATAAGAATTTCGAACAATTCTGGCATTAATTTCCAACATTCGGGGAAAAAGCGAACATTGAAGAATGGAAACATGCATGAACTTTTCCCATTTCGTATTTTCATTTTAAAAAAATTACAATTACGTCTAGAATTTATATAAAAAAGTGATTTGCACTGCATAAGGTTTTTCCCGGTTTTGATGTTGAATTCCCGGTTATTTCCTGGTTTTTTAGGTGCTAGTTTCAATTCCCGGTTTTTCCCGGTTTTCCCGGTTCACTGGCCACCCTGAAGTGTGAAAGAAGATTGCTTTTTTGCTAATAAAAAAATAATACTCTAGGAAGTACGAAACTGCTCCTCATGAAAATTTATTTAAGAAAATACGTACATCTGTAGAAAAGAGGGGTGCTTACTATGCCCTGGATGCTCTTTAGGCCCCTATCTCCTCTACTGTTAAAAAATTTCCCTGCTGTTGGTGTTGTTATTTCTTTAATTTTTTGTTAAACCTTAATGGCTTGTGATCTACAAAAATTAAGATACATTTAATCAACGAAAAAAACCATTAAATTCTTCACAAGAATAAATTGAGGCGCTCGGGATCAGAGAAGTGCAAGTGCCTAAATGATAGTTTCGAGAAAACGCGCTTCAAAGTTGTGAAGGTGCTCGATTTTTCATATATTTTTCAAACTCGAGCAGTTTTAATTCAAGTAAAAAAGTGCTAAAAAAAATTATAAAAAATCTGAATTTTGCACTTGATGTACATTGAAACATGAAGAATCGTTAGATATTCTTAACTCCAAATTGATGATTTTGGCACTTGCAACCCTCTGATCCTGAGGGCCTCAATTCTTACTTGCACAAGAAATAATCTTAGAAACAGTTATTTAATTTTACTCTGAATTTCTTTTAAATGGTCAGAACTAAAAAAAGATTTACATGGGGATTGCTGGCGTGTTTCAGGAAAAAGGCTGTAAGTCAGTTACTAAGAGCTCGAAAAAAATTACTAAATGCTTGAGGCAGCTGAAGTTAGAAGCTATATGTTGCACATATGGACAATTCTTTTTTTTAGTTTCTTAAGATCATGGTAAAAAAAATGTTAAAAAGTGATGTAAAAACCGGGCTGCAGTGCAAAGTTGAATTTAGTAGATAAAAAGTTCGAAAAACAGCTTTCTTTGAATAGTCGTCAAAAATTCTGTGTTTCATGTTTCATAAATCTAAAGATGTCAAAATGTCACAAATTACGGCAATTTTACCATTCATTTCTCAATAAAAAAAAATATTGTAACTTGAACAACTTCAGCGGTTGAATCACTAAAAAAAATACGGTTTCAACACCACTTTTTTATACATTTTTTCGTGGCCATGATTTGAAGAAATTTTTCAAAAATATTTCCATATATGCAACATATAGCTTTCTCAAGCACTTAGTGATATTTTTTTTCGAGCACTAACAGCCTTTTTCCCGAAGCATGTTTTCTCAGATTTTGTTCCTTAGACTTTAAATAACTTCAAGATAAATGATTGTAGGTGAATATTGCATGAGAATACAATTTTTCAAATACTATTACATTACAATTTTTACAATTTTTCAAATACTATAAATTTTGTGGAAAATTGTTGAGAAACAAGAGAGTTTTAACGGAAAAAGGTTTGTTCCAAAACTATAAATTTTGTAAACATCGGTTGAGAAACAAGAGAGTTTTAGCAGAAAAGGTATAATTAGGTATACGATACCACATACGTTTTTCGAAATCTACAAACATAAATAAATATTTTTTTTTTTTTTGTAGAGAAATGAATCCAACTTAGATTAAATTTCAGGGACTAGATAAGAGAAAATCGATGTTGAAAAACATGCGAAAAAAATTCGCCTTGTCTCCCGGTGAGACTTGAACCCACATCTTGCGCCTCTCCGGGGCCCATGTATTAACATTCTACTACAGGAGACCAACCTGGCGTATGAATATTATACTTGTTGAGTGTCGATGTCTATCGGAATGAAGGGAATAGTTCTCTCATGTGATCATAATCATTTTTCTTGGTCTATTTCTATTCCCATCATTTCATCTTACGGTAGTTGGAATCAAGTTTGGACATTTTTAAGCACGGCAAGATTTGCATTGCCTTCTCATATCCTGCACGGGTTGTCAGTTATGATGAGAAATGATGTGTTTGCCGTATTTGGATATCCAGCCAATTTCGGTGTTTGGCACCGCCTTATTTCTATTTTTAAATTGCGACCCAAAGATGGGTCTTGACTCAAACATTCAGTCAGCGAAACTTTTTTTTGTAGAGAAATGAATCCAACTTAGATTAAATTTCAGGGACTAGATAAAAGAAAATCGATGTTGA
The DNA here is from genome assembly GCF_029784155.1 of Uranotaenia lowii. NCBI lineage: Eukaryota > Metazoa > Arthropoda > Insecta > Diptera > Culicidae > Uranotaenia > Uranotaenia lowii. Next base: position 318,365,266 of record NC_073693.1, read on the forward strand.
AAAACATGCGAAAAAAAAAAAAATAAATAAATAAATAAATATTTTAATGAAAAAATACGTGAAATTTCAAAATAAAAATAGTCAAGATGAAAACTTTGCAAAAAAAATAAATTTCGATAGGAGTTATAGTGATTTGAAGTTCAAAAGATGTCATTTGGGCCCCTCCGGTACGTTTAGTGCTAAAAATATTTTTTATTTAATTTACCAAATTCGATTTAATTAACACGTACGTGAAATTGCCAAATTTAAACTAAATCTGACTACGTGTGAAAAGGACTTGCATGAAAAGGACTTAAGTGCGAAAATAATTCTGAAACATTTTGTTCCGAAGAAACATAAAAACTGAGTTTTCATCAAATACTTTAATCCTAACTAATTCCGTAAAGAATTTCTGAAAAGGGTGAATGCGCCAAACGTAAACAAATCGAATTGTTAGTCGAGTGAGAGAGTACGTTCGAAGACCTACATTTTGATTGTTGAAAGATAACTAAAGGATATTTTGTTTTCGAGAAATCAAGAAAACAAAACAACATTTTTGCTGAGAGCTTATGGAGCTATAAAACTTTGAACGCATCGAAACAGTGATGTTGGCGCATTTGCCGTATTCAAAATTCGATACAAAATTGATTGCTTTGCGAACTATAATGCCAAATCGTGTCAATTTTGGCAACAGTCTAATCGTCATCTGTATGAACTTTGTGATTTTTTATATATTAGAATTTTTTAAACAATATATCTTTGAAAGGCGTTTGAAGTTTTATTTATTATCTTCGCTCGATTTAGCTTTTTTATTTTTTTTTTGCTGTGTTGTGTGTGATGACTATAAGCTATTTTTCTGGTTTTTTTTTTCAAATACAGTAGCAGCATCTTCTTTATTCCGGTTTCTTGATCTGTTTTTCCATACAAATTCCTGTAGATCTTAAAAAATGAATTTCTCTAAACACTTGAATTATTTAAAACACCGAAAACTTCGCATTCTTCGACATTTTAACCCATTTTTTTACAAAATAACTTTTTCGCACATCATTTGTGATTCGCCCAACGATGAGTTTTTTTGGCGTTCTCAATCAGAAACAGCAACACTCTATTGTCATATTTGAAGACTGTCTTTCGATTTTATAAAAACTTTTTCAATTGTAGTATAGAGGGCTTTGACAAAACAGGCAACAAAGCTTTGAAGCAAACAGAAAAGTATGTGTCTAATTTTAACTTTCACAGAGCTCTCTAAACTGCATTCAGACATGTTTTTTAAAGCTTTACGAACTTTAAGCTGTAATTTCAGCGCTGTTCTAAAATAATAAATTAAAATACATCAAGTATTTCCCAGAGGTTTTACAAAACTATAATAAAATTTAGATAAATTGAATTAACCTCCGTAGAACAATGATAGTTTTCAATAAAACCGAAGGAATTAAAATGTGTAACTAGGGAGAACAAGGCCTTCTCGAAGGCCCACGAACGATGCCAAAGATGCCGTTTGACTACCTCAAAATACGGAAATCTGGCACAATAGCTGGGTTTCGAATTCTTGACGTTATCAATTACGATACATTTTGGCTTATTTGTACAATTCACCAGTAAACGAAATATGGTTGAACGCGGTTGCAGCCTACGTCAACGAAATATGATAATTGCTTGCAACCACAAGAAAACATGTGTTCACTTCAAAAATCTAACTAACTTCCGTACTGCTTTTCTTCTATTTGCAGATAGTATTTTTTCTGTTATCCATCTGTGGATTCTGCACGATAGCGTCCGCAATATGGGAAGCGATAGTAGGCTATAAATTTCAAGTGAGTATCCACTTCAAATATGTTTCTGATTGAATTGATAACAGATATCTATTTATGTTCACACTTATTGAATTGATATCAATAATTTAATTTATAATTTTTTCAGATCTATCTGCCATGGGAAAACATAATTCCAAAGGATTATCTACAGGGTGCTACCATCATCGGCTGTCTAGTCTTTTTTTCCTACGCAATAGTACTGAACACAGTGGTGCCAATCTCCCTCTACGTATCGGTGGAGGTAGGTGTTGCCAGAAATTTCAATTTTTAGCATAAATACAAAAAATAATTTTTCTTTCAGGTGATACGTTTCGTGCAATCATTCCTAATCAACTGGGACGAGAAGATGTACTACGATAAGAGTAAAACGCACGCCAAGGCGCGAACGACTACGCTTAACGAGGAACTCGGACAGATTCAGTACATCTTTTCCGACAAAACGGGCACGCTGACGCAGAACATTATGACGTTCAACAAGTGCAGCATAGGTGGGCGATCGTACGGGGACGTGGTCGATTCGCGGACCGGCGAAACCGTCGAGGTGACTGAGGTAAGTTTTTTTTAGTTCGGTTTGCTTTTCCGGTTTGGATTGATACTAAGGTCCTAACACGGTTTTTTTTAAATAATCTTTTTAACACACCAACAATCAAGGCTCATGTTTGTGTTTTGTCGATCTTTTTGTGTGGGTGTTTGTGTAATTTGATATTTCCTACTTTGGGAAAATCAAATGTTCTGTCTGCTCATGCTAACTGTATTTTTTTTTGCATTCTACTTCAATTGTAATTCAAATTAATTGTTTTGAAAAGATGAACTCTTATTTGTTTAAATAATTCCAGTAAGTTGAATGATCCTATCTTCGCTATATTCTTTATGAACTGATCCAAAACACATTGATAGATAAATTAAGGAATTAAGGAAGAACTCGAGTCTTTAATGAAATTCACTTTTTTAAGACATCGTTTTTTTTTGATTTTGACTGAAACTGAATGAGTGATTTTTTTTCTTATTTTTGAAAGAAGAAATTTGATTGAAAAACCAAAAGTTTTTTAAGCCAAAATCATCCAACCATTGTTTTATCTTTGAATGAATTGTTAAAACTTTCATTTTTTAACCAATGCTCTCCACCGTCAAAAACACCAACTTTTCACTATCGCGCGATCAAACTCTGTAGCCCACATACAACAACACCAGTAACAAAACGCTTTTACTAACCGCTGAAGAACCACCGGGTCGCAGCTCACCGCAATCTAGTCCCGGCTTTGCCACCAACACCAACACCTTGTCCTCCATACACTCCGATACAACTAGTGCAAGTACTACCACGCTCAAACCCGTCCTGAGTGATTACAACGACTATCAGCTGCCGTATGAACAATGCGCGAACTATACTGGCAGCCCTACTCGATACTTCACCAATAGTAGCACCACCACTAGCAACACTTCTGCCGCCAAGAAACACAACCAATCACTGCACGTTAGATTCAGTCAGCACGACGACAGCAACGGAACGATAACTACTAGCACAGCGGCACCTGGATCAGGCTCCAGCCGGCATCACTACTACCAACAAATTCCAACCAAAACACCGACTCAAAAAAAAACTTCGTCATCAACACCGCCGAATTATACGGCGGCGACGACCTATTCCAAGATTTCCGATGGCATTCGGCCATCGGCGACGGTGATGTTCTTCGACAATAACACCACCACCACGACGACGACGACCTCCACTACCACCACAATATCGACGACTACTGAGCCACCTGGCGGGAGCAATGCGCAAGGAGTGCATGTATGCATGAACCGGGTCCTAGTATCTAGCTAATACACTTTGAGTTTTTGATGTTCGTGTTCGGCTTTCTTCATTGTATTGTTTGGGTGCTTGTGTGCGTTTTTTGTTGCTACAACTTTTTAATGCTTGAGTAGTTTTGACTCGTAGATAATGTTTTAAAAATGCTTCTATAAACACTATACATTTTATTGTGTTGATTTTATATTTTTTAAATACCACTGTTGTTGTAGGCGACAAAGAAGGTTTTAAATAGTTAGGTAGGCATGAAAAAAAAAATAGTATGAGGTCATTGATTTTCCAAAATTTACTCAAAACGCTAGTTCACAGCAAACATGCATAAAAAGCATATTTCAGAGAAGTTCTTTTGGGATCTTCATATTTAGATAGAAAAAAATATATTTACATCAAATCAAACCTTCATCCTTTTTCACCCTCTAAAGCTCAGTCAATGTACAATTGTAACATCTATCGTGAGATTGAGGGCCCCGATAGAGATTGTGTCATTAGGCCGAACAGCAAATAGAGCAAGGGTTATTAGATCATAGTCTGTAAAGTAGACCATTTGAGACCAACATTTTCGGCACTTGAATTAAATTTTTAAGTAAGTGTTCACAACCATTTTTTTTTTCTTCTCAATGAATTGGAACTTTCTGTCGGTACATTAAAATTAAAAAAGAAACGTTTGTTTAATATCTGTAGTTCATAGTGAATAGAGCGTGAGGTCCCTACCCTCTAAATATAAATATGTAATTGAAGACTCAAATTTGCCACGCAACAAATAAATACAATTACATATGTACATACATATGTAAATGTTAAGGTGTGGTTAAAAAAGCGATATTCTTATTCCGGATTCAAACCCTTGAGGGTTAATATTATTCCTTGACATAAGGCTTGATACCCATTCATCAGATTTGAACCAGCCTAGAAAACCGTAGAATAATACGAGTAACGTTAAAAAACTTACTTAGGGTAGACATGCTGATATGTTATCCTAATCGTATGATATACCAACTCCATAATATCTCCGTCGATCCGTTCTATGTGGAACGCAAATCAGTTTCCACTGACCACGCTTAAAATAGGACAGCTTTGCCGCATTGAACATCACTTAACAGATTTGACGAAAAACTGAAAATAAACCGATCCTAGGTAAAACGGTACTCGATAACCTTCTTTTTTGACAGTCAGAAGCAGCTTGTGTTTCATCTCCCCACACGCGTTATTTTCCTAAATTTCGTTGGAAATGATAAAATCCATAAATTTAAAATATCGACCCACAGTTCCACAGAAATTCGTATATCTACAAGGGAGTCCGTAGATCTGATTACTTTAGACAGGAATCCTGCCCTTCCATGCATATGAACCTTATGTGTTAAAAAAATGCAAATTGAGGATAATTTAGGATGAAAGAAAACGTTTTCCATAGATAGCTAAAAAAATGATAAGGGACTCATATGCATAGAAGGGCAGAATACTTTTTTTTCTACCATTGGATAATGGCATTTTGGTCGTGTCTTGTTTCTTAAAACCGCGCAAAAAGTTTGGAAAATGATAGATGCATGACCGCTCCAAATTTGTATGGAAAATTTCAGGCTTCTGAAATGTTATGCGCTGCAGGCTTAAATTGATCCTAGGCCTAGTACAAGATCTCATGCCAAATTTGGGCTAGATCGGATCACAAGAAGGGGTCGCTCAACGAGCCTAAAGTTTGTATGGGATTTTGAGACAGTTTGGAGGAACATGAAAATACAGTTTTTCATGAATAACTTTGGTCCTCTTCGGCCGATTTCTTTCGAAAACAGTTTTTCTTGAAGCCTAAGCTATGACAAATATTTCACCCGAAAACTGCATTTCCTGGCCCAATAATAATTTTGCAAATTTTGGTAGCTCTAGAAATGGGCTGTAGCAAAAAATTTAAAATTTGTATGAAAATTAGTATGGAAGAAATTTTTGCGTTGAAAAAAATCCCACAGCCTCATTGTTGCACTCAACTCAAATTCTTTGAGCTGCATCTTATTGCTGAAGATTCAAAGAACAACTTTGCCGAAGACCGTAAGTCTCGGTGGTCCAGTGGTTAGCATGGTAAGACAGTAATCGCTGGTCCACTGATGGCATGGGTTCGATTCCCATCTCGGTATTGGTGTTAAGCGGGGGGGGGGGGGGGGTAGGCTTTTAACACTTTCAAAAAATCGTTTTTTTTCATTTTTTTATTTTCTTATTGTAAAACATTTCAAGAATGTTGTGACAAATTTTCAAGTCAATTGAAGCAAAACTGTAGAAGTTATAGGCCTTTATCTCCTCCTATCTAATACTGCAAGAAAACAAGAGCAGAAACTTCAAACGCGTTTTTCTCGAAAGCACGTTTTTAAAGTCCGTGGACATCGTCATTTGAAAACTACTTATCCGATTCTTTTCAAATTTGGAACATAATTTCTACATATAAAATACCAGACCCCTACGTTTTTCTTTTTTTTTACTTTGGGGAGATTTTACAGATAAAAAATGGCGGATTTTTTCGTGAAAAATCGTAGTTTGTACTTCAAACAGCCATAAAAATTTCATAATTTTTTTTTTAAATTTAAATAAAAACGTTGCCCCCCCCCCCTTAAATATTAATCTTAAGTTGTCCACGTCATTTATTCAGTCTGTAAAGCCTAAATCAGCTAAGACGGTGTAAGTATTTTAAAAAAAAGACAGTGAACCTCTAAAATGCGTTTATTAAAAGTTGGCAAATTACAAAATAAAGTTATTGATTTTTGTTACATCTTTTCAAATGGCGCTCTTGCACTGTATGTTGGGTAGGAGCCATTATTCGTTGGAAACTAGCTGGCGTGTTTATCCATATGCAGCAGTTTATTCGTGTCATTGGTTGATTCGATTTTCGTGAAAGATAGTATAAGGATATATTGGCAGTCCGGCACGAACATCACCTTGAAAAAGGCCTCAGCCCTTATCTCAAACCATGAGTGCTTATGAGCAATTTTCGAAAAGGGCGCATATGAGACATAATTTCCTCATTCTTATACATATTAAGAAATGCATTGAGTTTTAGACAATCCTATCCAGATGTTTTGAAAATTTTAAAATTTGTTCAGTTTCTTGTAGGAAAGTTTAGCTACATTTTGATTCCAACAAAAATTTGAATATAATTCTCCATGGAGTAGAAAGAGTTTTTCGTTTAAAACTAATAACTGTCTAGGGGTATGTCTTTTGGCATTGAGAATCAATCAATTCAATGCCAAAAAACATTCTTTTAAAAATTTACAAATTGGCACAAAAACCATTAGAAGGCTCGGTTTCACAGAATAAACAAAAATGATGTCAATTTTTCAGTACAATAATAAATATTCAATTTTCCCATACAAATCTGAAAGTCAAAATTTACTCGTTACTTGAATATTCTGCAAAAAATCTCGGATGAGTTTTGAACTAAAACGATGCATTTTAGACCCCAGGGTTTGAGAAATTGAAAAATGATCCCAAAACTACTCGCTTGGCTAGGCAAGAGGTTATGGCTGAGGCTAACCAGTTACTTATACTTATAGCTTTATAACGGGATTTTGGACTGAAAATTATTTCTGATATATCCCTCCCATCTCGGAAAAGAGGGGGTGCTATATAAAATCGATTTAAATTTTGATCAACTCATAACTGATCATCTTTTACGTGATTTAATCAATCTCGGTACACTTGTATTTATTTTTTTCACAGTAGCATTGTATAAAAAGACCCCTCCCACCACGGTAAAGAGGGCTTCCATAGTAAATCGATGCAGTATATGACACATATCGATCATTTTTTCCAGTGATTCCTATCAAATTTGATACACATGGATAATTTCGAACAGCAAAATCACACCTCGGGAAATTAGTGGCCAACTGATCAACTCTAGACCAAATGTGCTATAAAATGGAATGAGGCTTTTTGGGAGTTACAAGTTTAGCGCCCCTAGGGTTCAATTCCGGAACACAATTTTTTTATGTATGGGAGAGTGGGGAATCATGGGCCACTTTTTTTCGTTGTTCCATAACTTCTTTATGATAAAAGATAAAATGAAAAGAAAAAATGACATGGTTTTTTACATTTTCAAGGTATCATAAGGTATTTTTTTTAAATTTTTATAAGTTATTTTCCCCAAATTCTGACTGTTTGAAAAAAACAATATTTTTTGGATTTTTAAAAATGGTGGGGAATCGTGGGCCACCAAATCCAAATTGACCACATAACATGCAAAGTTTATGAGTTGACCCAAAACTGTGATTTCCTAATTCATTTCGTTATTTTAAAGCAATTTCAGATGATGAAATAAAAAAGAGAGCTGTGTATGATCGAATAGATTCCAAAACCTGGCTCGCGAACGTTTTGGTGAAATTCCTTATATAGGAGGGACAAAATATTTTTCATAACTCTTCATTTGGCATAAGAAAATTGTACAGATAGGAAAAACGTATTTTAAGTTCTGAATGTGTATAAAAACATAAAAATATAGGTGGTTCAAGATGTGTGGCCCACGATTCCCCACAAGCTATGATTTGTAAATTGGTAGCGTTTGTGTGAGTTATTGATGTTTCATCAAAAATTCCTTTTCCACGTGAAAGATCATAAGCGTATGAGCATATTTTTGTTATGCACTTTAGGTTCCCCATCGATGAAATTAGTGGATGTTTTTTTAAATTATGTAAGTAAATTTTTCTAACTTTTTTTAGCTTGATAAATTAAAGAAGCATATGATGCGTATTAGAGTCAACAACGTATAGAAATATATGCTCACGCAAAGCGACGACGATGACAGTTGGTTTTAGATTTTTATCTCAACACACATCTGAAATATTAAAAGTGGCCCACGTTTCCCCATGGCCCACGATACCCCACTCTCCCCTACTTTTTTGGCGGCTAAATGGGGCTCAAAATTTTACTGTTCGTTTTTTAAAATATCTATTTTGAATTCAAAATACATCACAAAAACTTGATCAGACACTTAACCACATTTTTATTATTTCTGGTAGAATTTCGCATTTATGAAAAGTTGGAAAAGAATAACGTTTTCACTACGCATCCTATTCAAATGCTGTCTCCACTCCACAGAAGTTCTAAATGTTTGGTCATAAACAGTAATTCTCTAAATGTTAAAACCATACTTATATAAATTTTATCAAATATTTTAAAATCAATATATATGTAAAATGTTTAACTTTTCCTGGGAGGAATTTTGAGAATTTTTTTTAAATCCGTATAAAATACTTGGATTTTCATTTGGTTTTCCTTAAACTAGAATTTATTTTCCATGTGATAAAAAATAATGTAGAAACAACTCTAAATAATCTAAAAAATATGAACGAATTACATCTTTATTTTACAATTACTAATTTTTGTAATCTTCAGCACTCCCATTGAACACTAGAAGCCTCGAGAACTGAAATGGTCACTCTTCCATTTTTGAAAATCGCAATATAAAAGCTGAAAAAATATTTTTTATAGAATAAAATATTTAAAAAGAAAGTTTATAATTGTTATGTCAGTCACAAAACTTGCAACAAATAGACGACATCTTAAAAATCTGATTTTGGAATGCAAAACCTAATTCTATCAAAAAAATTGTTTTGGCTCTGTAGGATATGGTAACCCTAGACTACTCTGCTTGGACCTCTGCAAGTTTGTATGGAAAACATTAAATTAATAAATTTTTATAGGCTTGTGATATAGCTCAGTTGGCAAGTCTGTTGTCTCCTGAGCAGATGTCCGCGAGTTCGAGCCCAAGAGTAAACATCGAACACAGTTTTTCAATAACGATCCGCCAACTGCAACGTTGATAAAGTCGCGAATGCCATGATTATAGTAAAACGACTATAATCGAAACAAAACAAAAATTTTTACACCCCTAACTTGTTTCGGTCATTTTTATAACAGAAAAAAAACTCTGCAAATTGGGAAAGCGATTCATAGGAAAATAAAAACATTCATTCAAAAATCATCAGAGATGAACTGAAAATCTACAATACATAAATACAACAGACGATCATTTTTTTTTTTTTGGATTTTATTATGCTCGTTTCAACATCTTTGTGTTATTTAAGACTTAATATCAAAGATATAGTTGGTATATAGTTATTGAAAAATTTATTCGATGCTTAGTATTGGACTCGTACTCGTGGACATCGACTCAGGAGTCAACTGCTTTGCCAATTGAGATATATAACAAAGCCTGTATGATAAACATTTCTTGGTTTTGCTCTACAACTAAACGCGTTTTTTTTTTGTTCAAAACTGACTCAGTGGCAAGCTGAATCCGATTAAAGAAACGATTGCGATTTTCGAATGAGCGAGATGTTTCAATGCAGCTGTCATTTGGTTTCCATGGGCGATGAAAGTGAAAGGTTTTTCATTATCTTCTTAAAAAGAACCCGTAAGATCTGTCAAAAGGTGGGTGAAATTTTAGCGTCATTTCCCTTGCACTAGGGGGAAACCATCACCCAAAAACGGAACCGCTTCCATCGCTGATTCAGGAATTTTAGCGATCGGTATATAACAATTCGACAATAAGGCTGGAACAAATATAAATTTGTTTTTTTGTCACCAATCCCCCCCCCTTTTAAAAATTTCCAAAATACTCAAAGGGGGGGGAGGGATAAATAAAGTTTGAAGTATTTTATGTAAATCTTGAAAAAAAAATCAAATATCCGGAAGAACACAAGACCAAAAAACAAATTGTGGAAGATGGGAGTTATTTCACCTTTTGTATTCTTGATTTCATTGGATTTTTCGATACAAAATTACTTGATTTATAGGCTTTGTGCAATAATGTAGTATGCAAGTTTGTTGCATACAACATACCGTGCAATTTATCCAATTTATTTGTTTTTCGCTTTATTTTTTACTATCCCTCTGCCCCCCCGATGTTCCAACTCCAAGTGACAAAAGAAGGATTTGAAATCTGTTCCGGCCTAATTTAGTGTTAACATTTTGAATTTCCGATGCAATCCATTTCGCGGTACAATAAATTTTTCGTCCATTATTTCGACTAACATTTGTTCCAAATAGTGTTTTTAAAGTTTTGTCCTTAGTAATGAAGAACATTTCAAGATTATAAAAATTTATGGACAGATAGAAAATTAGATGAAGTGAAAGATGGTGAAAATGAGCGAGTAATTGACAAATCAGATAACTAACCGTATTTTTCAAAATATGTCTTTTCTTGTCTAATGATTTTGCTACTGTCAACATTTTACGAAACGGAAATTTTAAATGATGAGTGTTGCAAAATAGAACATTTAGATTCTTTTCGTAGCGTTTCTTTATTGAAGTTGTTTGGTTTCATAGATTTCACTTTCAATTTTCACTTTTACACTATGTTTTCGAACGAAAAAATTTTGTTTAGCAAATTCAATGTATTAACCAGTTTAAGAAAAAGTTTAAGTCTAAGCCATCAATCTCCTTGCTCAATCTGATCCTTTTTAGATCGTGTTGATTTTTAGTTATTCAGCACTTTGAATTGGCTTCGGGAATTCTCTGGATTTTTTAAACGTTTCCAAGGATTAGAGAATTCCCGGTTTTTTTTACTCACGAGAAATCTCGGATAAATAGGACACTATAGTTTTGCTCAAGGTTTATTTCCAAGATTTGTTATAGAGTTTTGAACACTTGTGTTTTGCGGTCCTCGACTTTAGAAACGTACAGAAATAATAGATGTAGAAAGCTGAAAGTCTTCTTCACCTAAAGTTAAGTGTGATAAATAACTCATGATTCCAATGAGGACAATTTTATATTTCTTTTGAGGGGTTATTGAATAAATCTTAGATGTATAAAAAACAGAAGAGACATTGTATGTTTAGAAGGAATATGATTTTTTTTACTGTTCCGTTTACCTATTAAAAACCGATAGCGCTAAATAAAGTATATTTGATGGTTTTAAAGCTAGCGAATGCTAATATAAAGGCAAATTAAGCACGTTTTTTTGTTATGTAATATAACTGTTATACAAAGTAAAAACTGTTAAAAATCTTTATTATTTTCTGATCCTCAAACACAACCACAACACCGTTCAACATTCGATTTCCCCAACCACCACCTCCAAACACACCTACAAACGCACACACCCGCAGGTCACCGAGCCGGTGGACTTCTCGTTCAACGCCGAGTACGAGCAGGACTTCCGGTGGTACGACCAGAGCCTGCTGGATGCGGTCCGGGCCGAGGAGGAGCACGCCCACAACTTCTTCCGGCTGCTGGCCCTCTGCCACACCGTGATGCCGGAAGAGAAAAATGGGCGGCTCGAGTACCAAGCACAAAGTCCGGACGAGTCGGCTCTGGTATCAGCGGCCCGAAATTTCGGCTTCGTGTTCCGCTCCAGAGCACCCAACAGTATAACCATCGAGGTGATGGGAAAGATGGAGGTATGAGAGGTGAATTTCGCGTTACCACTTAACTTTTGAACACAACTTTTTTTCATTTTCAGGAGTACGAGTTGTTAAGTATTCTAGATTTTAATAACGTGAGGAAACGAATGTCAGTGATATTGCGGCGCAATAACTCCATAATCCTATATTGTAAGGGAGCTGATAGTGTGATATACGATAGGTTAGGACCAAATCAGCAGGATCTGAAAGCGAGAACGCAAGAGCATTTAAACGTAATTTTTTCTTCAATATGAAAAAACGTCAAATTAACTTTTAAAATGAATTACAGAAATTCGCCGGCGAAGGTCTCCGGACCCTGGTTCTGGCCGAGCGGAGGCTAACGAAGGAGTTTTTCGAATCGTGGGTGCTGCGGCAACGAGAAGCCGCCCTTTCGATGGACGGTCGGGACGACAAACTGGGAGCAATCTACGATGAAATCGAGTGTGATATGAATCTGGTCGGGGTGACGGCAATCGAGGACAAACTACAGGACGGGGTGCCGCAGACCATTGCCAACCTACAGATGGCCGGCATCAAGATCTGGGTACTGACGGGGGACAAGCAAGGTTCGTCGCTGTTGCCGTTGTTGAAGTCACTCGAGGTTTATTCGAGTTTTTTTTCTGTTTATCGATAGAAACGGCCATCAATATAGGATATTCTTGTCAACTTTTGACGGACGAAATGGTGGACGTATTTGTGATAGACGGTATTAGCAAATTGGAGGTTGAACAACAGCTGAGAAAATGCGTGGAATCGTTACGGATAGTTAACACTTATCATCCTACCAGTAAGAGACAGAAAGATCTCTCTTCAATAGACTAAAATTGATCCTTCAATCTTCTTCCAGCGCTTCCGAAGGCAACCTTCAACAACCAGAACGCCAGCGGACTAACCTCGCAAACGGGTGCGACCGCCAACGGAGGCAACAGCGGCAGTTCCGGACCAATGATCGAGATCCAGAACTCATCGCCGCCATCGGTTTCGGTGGTTACCTTTAGGTGGGATAATAGGCATAAATATAGAAGTATAGGAGGAAGCGAGGAGGCGGCTGACAGGTATTCTTCGGAACCCCCTTTACCCATACTACCTACTTTCTACTTGACCACTTACTTTTCACACCACCACCGCCAGTTTTCTGTCCCTATGTACTACTTCATGGGCGTATAGAATGTTTTGACATCGGAATTTTGCTAATTCTGTTAACCACCTGGACTTGTACTGTCGTACCTACTTAGAACCTATCTACTATCGGACTTTATCTTTCTTTCTTTACGTTTGGTTAAAACCTTTTTACTTTTTCTATTTGTTTCGTTATTTATAGACTTGTTAATGACTATCCATATTATTTAGATGTTTTGTTCTCGTAATTTTTTATTTGTTGATTTATCACATAGTTGTATATTTTTCACCATTCTCCATTACTTTCATTTTAACTAAAGAACCATTTCAACTTCTAACAAATAACATTTTAAAATTCTGTTTAAATATAATTATGCGCGTACTAATAAAATTTCAACTTCTTCAAACGTTTGAATACTGAGGTGTTTAAAAAAAATCAGCAAGAGACCTGGCACGATTACTGAATGCTTCAACTTCAAGCCAATCGATTTTAAAGTCAACGTTCCAAAGTTCAAGATGTTCCAAAAATTCTACAGTTTCGGTTGTAGAAAGATAAATGTTAAAGTTTTTCAACTACTCGGTGTCGGTATGAAGTATAACCCGAATAAAAACAAACATTTTGTATAGAAACTCTCAATGTGCTAGAGTGCTAGAATTTTTTTCCTTTCTTGAACACAGTAAAGAGTTTCAAAGAAAAGAAAAAAGACAAGAATGATCGTGTCAGTCTCTCGAGAACTTACGGCTGTTACGATCACAACCTGACTAATTTGGATGTCCAGAATGTCTAGAAGTTTAGAAGCAACCAAGTAGGTGACATAATCTTCGTACTCTTCAAAGCACTAACAAAGAAAGTTCAAGTAAACCAAATACAGCTGTTGACCCTGAACGTCAATTACCTGTTTGAGGTAATGTAGGGAGGAGAAAGTCGAAAAAAAAAATTAAAATTGGGTGGTCGATGTGTCTAATTAATTGCCGGTGCGACGTTTTCAGACACATCGAGACATGAGACACGTTGGTGCTATCGATGCATCGAGTATACAAAGTTTTTGGAATGACTAAGTTGCAACAGACGTGACAAGTGTATATTGAGGGTTGCTTCTGGCCACTAATTTGTCAGCCAGTTGTACGGAAGCAGCCTTTGAAAGGGCACTGTCATAACTATCGGTCATAGCTAAGGTTTCCAGAATTTTTCCTGCAACGTTCAAGCAAATCCGAGCTATTTGATCTAAAAAATCTGGAAAAATCCGGCCATTTGTTTTAAAAATATTCAACCCAAAATCCGGGTAATATTCTGGCAAATTTGAGAAAAATCAAGGAACTTTTCAACAAAAGCTAAGGGAAGAAAAACGCTTGTAAATTTCTTTTATCATCAAACCCATCAGCAGATTAAATCGTATTTAAGGCTTCCCAAAAACCGTTAATGATTAATTTGATAAAATTTGCTCAAAACTATTCGTTTTTGGATACAAAAAATTCAAAGGCTCGATTAGAGTTTTATGTTTGATTTTGCGAATAAAGTGAATAAATTCGACCTATTTTCCGGGACATCCGGGCCGGGCCGAGCTTTTCCCGAATTGTGTATCAAATATCCGGGCGAGTCCGGGTAAAACCAGCCAATCTGACAAGCTCATAGCCGTATATACGCTGCTGAGAGTGTTACAGTAGTGTCGAACAAAGCCAGGAGTGAGTGTACTACCACTAGACAGAAAAACCTAAACCGCAAAATTCAAAATAAATGATGATTTCATCATGGGACATGATGTAGAGTTCTTCGGATCCTACCAAATGAAACTAGAAAGTAGATATGATAAGACTAGAACTTCAGGGAGTATCCGAATAAAGGGTGATACGGTCAAAATTTGGTCAAGTTAAAACGCGTGTAAATCGGTGAAATCGTTTATTTAAAAAATCAAATTAAATTTCTTTTTCAAGTTTAATTAGTATAAAATTCAGGAATAATATTCTGTTTTCCAAATCCGAATTGCCGGGCCTTACGCTTAACCCCTGCCATCAGATTTTGTACAGCCACCTTGTCCACCTTCTTCGCCGGAGAAAGCCAGTTTGCCTTGAACTGCTGCTCGTCCTTAGCAGTTTTTTGGTCTTCTTTAGGTTCCGCTTGACAATAGCCCGACAATAGTATTTCTCAATTGGGCGGAGCTCTGGCGTGTTGGGAGGGTTCTTGTCCTTGAGAACCACCTGCACGTTGTTGGCGGCGTACCACTCCATGGCCTTTTTACCGTAATGGCAAGATGCCAAATCCGGCCAAAACAGTACGGAACAACCGTGTTTCTTCAGGAAAGGCAGCAGACGTTTATTCAAACACTCTTTCAAGTAAATTTCTTGGTTGACGGTCCCGGAAGCTATGAAAATGCTGCTTTTCAAGCCACAGGTACAGATGGCTTGCCAAACCAGATATTTCTTCGCGAACTTTGACAGTTTTATGTGTTTGAAATTATCTGCTACCTTTCCCCTTCCTTTTGCCGTATAAAACTCCTGTCCCGGAAGCTGCTTGTAGTCAGCTTTGACGTAGGTTTCGTCGTCCATTACCACGCAGTCAAACTTCGTCAGCATCGTCGTGTACAGCCTCCGGAATCGCACTTAGGCCGTCGTATTTTGTTTATCATCGTCACTACCTTCTTGTAAGTCGATAGTCAGGCTCGTTCTTTGGCTCGATGCACGGTTGTAGACGATACACCCAGCTTTGCGGCATCTCGGAGAGAGAGGTTAGGGTTTCGCTTGAAACTACCGGCAACTCTCTTTGTCGTCCCAGCGGCTTCCGGTTTCCGATTTCCCCCCGATCCAGACTTCAATTTTGATTTTGGAATTTTGATTTTGGAATTCACTCTTCAGTTGTCAAAATGCCGTCCTAGGAAGAAGAGCTACGTATCAAAATTTTGCTCGCGCATCGCGAAAATCCGAGCTACTCGCACGCAAAGCTGGCAAAATTGCTAAAAGTTGCCAAATCAACTGTTTCAAATGTAATTAAAGTGTTTGGGGAACGTTTGTCGACAGCCAGGAAGTCTGGATCGGGGGGAAATCGAAAACCGGAGGCCGCTGAGACGACAAAGAGAGTTGCCAGTAGTTTCAAGCAAAACCCTAACCTCTCTCTCCGAGATGCCGCAAACAAGCTGGGTGTATCGTCTACAACCGTGCATCGAGCCAAAAAACGAGCCGGACTATCGACTTACAAGAAGGTAGTCACTCCCAATCGCGATGATAAACAAAATACGACGGCCAAAGCGCGATCCCGGAGGCTGAACACGACGATGCTGACAAAGTTTGACTGCGTGGTAATGGACGACGAAACCTACGCCAAAGCCGACCACAAGCAGCTTCCGGGACAGGAGTTTTATACGGCAAAAGGAAGGGAAAAGGTAGCAGATATTTTCAAGCACATGAAACTGTCAAAGTTCGCGAAGAAATATCTGGTTTGGCAAGCCATCTGTACCTGAGGCTTAAAAAGCAGCATTTTCATAGCTTCCGGGACTGTCAACCAAGAAATTTACGTGAGAGAGTGTTTGGCATCTTGCCATTACGGTAAAAAGGCCATGGAGTGGTAGGCCGCCAACAACGTGCAGGTGGTTCCCAAGGACAAGAACCCTCCCAACACGCCAGAGCTCCGCCCAATTGAGAAATACTGGGCTATTGTCAAGCGGAACCTAAAGAAGACTAAAAAAACTGCTAAGGACGAGCAGCAGTTCAAGGCAAACTGGCTTTCTGCGGCGAAGAAGGTCGACAAGGTGGCTGTACAAAATCTGATGGCAGGAGTTAAGCGTAAGGCCCGGCAATTCGGATTTGGAAAAGCGGAAGCCTAACTGAATATTTTTCCTGAATTTTATACTAATTAAACTTGAAAAAGAAATTTAATTTGATTTTTTAAATAAACGATTTCACCGATTTACACGCGTTTTCCCTTGACCAAATTTTGACCGTATCCCCCCTAAAGGAAATTGATTTCCATTGCGCATGTATTCTACAATCATGATTTAATTGGATTAACTGACATGGTTCTTCGAGTTATCCTATGACGTTCCATGATGGTCGCCTGCACTTCTGCTCCGAATTCGCAACCAAGAACTTGGCTCTGTTACCCCGGACAAAAAAAACTAGTCGCCCGACATCGGACCTCTGGATCGTGCTTATGGACGGCTCGAGGAGGAACCAACGGGCTCCGCCCAAGGTTTCCAATTCCTACCGATGGCTGACGAAATGTTGCTGTTGTGCTGTAGACCTGGAGGGTGCCAAGTAGGTTCCCCGGCATCGGACCTGTGGCTTCTGTTGGTGCTGCGATCCTTGATTGTTTCCGGAATAGATCGGAAAGACTCCGATCTGAAGAGATGCTGCTCGTGCTTACCCGCCTGATTATCTGTCAAGCGCTCGCTGATTGGTCTTGATCTCGTTTCACCAGACTTCTGGAACTAGTTGCCGTCATTTTGATGAGCAATCTGGAAGGTTTTCCAAGGAGCTGCGCCCCCTGAGGTGACTTCCGTTGTGATTCGCCGATGTGGCTGGCGAAGTGTTGCCAGGATGCCAATGTGCTTGATGAGAACCAAGCAAGCTTGCCGGTCACCGGACCTCCGGATCCTGCTGATGTAGAACGACTAAGAACTCACTAGCTGCGCCCAATAATGTAGTATCACCGGAAGTAAAACAAAAACCCAATTAGTTTTCCAATTTTGCTCATGGCTTCTTTTTAGTGTTGCGTATTCGATATGGGGTCTTCTAGCTTTGGGGATACTTCTGGTGCTTTGTTCTCCGCGTTTGGATGGGACTACCTGATTGGCTTTGCAAATGGATCAACTCTTACATATCTCGTTACAAAATGCAATTTCGCCAGCACTATGGGGATAACAACCAGGTTAGCAACACGTTGTTTCGAGCTTTGAGGTTAACTCACAGATGTTTTGCGGCTCTGTTTTTATTGCACCTTTCGATGGTTCGCGACCTTGCGAACTTAAACCACGGATGGTTCTTCAACCAGCACTGGCCTGTTTGACCGGCGGAACAACATGGCAAGAATGAAATTGCGTAAGCGGACTTTGCTCTTTTTGGATGGTCGTTGCGGATACTTTTCGCGGGTAACCTTTGGAGGCTAGAGGATGACCTCCTGGTGCGCTGGTTCAACCTGTCCGGATCACGTGAACACCACTTCCTGTTCTTTTTTTTTCTTCCACTGAGGAATAGCACGACCGCCCAATTCCTCTTCACACGCAACTTTCGTTTTCTTTTTCTTTTGCACTGAAGAAAATTGAATTGTAGGAATTCGTGTTTCTTTGACACTTTCGCTGTTGCACGAGGAGTCTCCTAATTCGTACAAATACTCTTCATGAATAACTTCATGAATGTGTGTTGAATACATGATTGACTAATTAATGTTACAG